>NC_053432.1:20621782-20954087 GCF_007990345.1 Gossypium hirsutum | reverse complement strand
ATTCGATATTTGTGGTTGTAGACCATTTTTCAAAAATGGCTCATTTTATACCTTGTCATAAGATTGATGATGCTACTAACATTGCCAATTTGTTTTTCAAGGAAGTCGTTAGGTTGCATGGGATACCCTGCACTATCGTCTCTGATCGAGATTCAAAATTTCTTAGCCATTTTTAGAGGACATTCTAGGGCAAGTTAGGAACCAAATTACTATTTTCGACAACGTGCCACCCCCAAACCGATGGCTAAACGAGGTAGTTAACCGAGTCTTGTCGACATTATTACGGGCCATTATTCGGAAGAATTTAAAGTCTTGGGAGGAATATTTACCACATGTGGAGTTCACCTACAACCGAACGGTTCATTCAGCCACAAAGCATTCTCCTTTTGGGGTAGTATACGGCTTTAACCCTTTAAGCCCTCTTGATACGATTCGGCCCGGTTAATGAATCCGAGTTGTTGTTGTGCCCGATCGTGAATTGGAGTAATTTGAAAGCTTTACAAAATAGGCTAGAAGAAAAGGAATTATTTAGGCTCAATAAAGTTTTGTTGGTTTAGGAGATGAAACATAAATCAATGGATGAAGTTTGGGCTAAGTATTCAAAAGCCGAACTAACACAATAGGAGTGTGTTAACCCGTAACTTAGGAGAATGCTTAGGTTGGTAGGGTGTTGATGGAAGGTTTGTTAAGTGGATAGAAACTTCGACCCGCTATCAAAAATGATAGGAACCTCAGTACGAATCGAACGCCACACTTTTGGGATTAAAGTGATAAGTTCGGATAGAAAGACGGGTTGACGCCACAAGGGTTACTTGATAAGTCAGACGAGTCTTTGGAGAACAATGAGAGTTGAAAACAAACTCACAAAGTAAACAAATTTCATATAAAGTTTAAAAGTATATTGTCTAACCTTTTACATGTTTACAAGCCAACTATTTATAATAAAACTAGGACATGAATAGCCAATTCTGGCCATTAATAAGTAACATGAATCAGCCCATGAACCGATTTTAATGATATATGTTCATCCATTGAATGACATTTAAGTCACATCCGTCCCCCCC
The DNA here is from genome assembly GCF_007990345.1 of Gossypium hirsutum. Taxonomy (NCBI): domain Eukaryota; kingdom Viridiplantae; phylum Streptophyta; class Magnoliopsida; order Malvales; family Malvaceae; genus Gossypium; species Gossypium hirsutum. The sequence goes on along the minus strand of NC_053432.1, from coordinate 20,953,023 downwards.
TTGCCATCCATAGATGCATCCTTAGTCATGAAGCAAATGTTTGTTCATCATGGGTAATAAATTTGACTTCTAGAATCTGCCCATTCATCCCTTCAATTTGGATGGTGCTTTTAAGGCTCCTTTGTTTCCCACGAAAAAGGCTCCTAGGTGAGCTCAAACGGCAGCTTAAATGCAGGTTTTAATTTGCTACTCATGCATTCTCTTAATTGAGACGGCACATTAATGGCTCTATTGAAGGGACCGAAATAGCACATGGAGAAGAGGGATTTTAATGCCGTCCCATGCATAGGGAGAAGAATGCAGCAACCAATTTAATGTCGTCCAAGCATGCATCAAAATTCAAGAGCCATTGATCTTCATGAAAAGGCTCGTAGGAAATAGGAATCAGCAGCCCTTAATGAGTCCTTTGCTATGCACGAAAATGGATGTATAGAAACACAATGCATGCTTCCTTTAATGCCGTTCATGCATGTTTCTAAAGGAGAAGTCAACAGCACTTTAAATGCTTCCCTTTGCTATTAAGTCTATTGTAGACACATTAAATTCGGCAGCTAGCATTAAACCTGCATAATAAATTGTTCTTTAAATTCGTCCCCATATCCATGCACCTGCACACATTTAAATCAGCCATTAACTCAAGTTTAAGGCAAAACAAAATTGGGTCAACAAGGCATATTAAATTCGGCTGTTTAGGAAAAATGCAGCAGCCAACTTCCCTTTAAATGCCGTTCCATGCATGGGAACATCTCCTTAAATGCATGTTTCCTTTGCCGTTTAGCCGAATTCAATGACCTGCAGACACAAAATAAATTCGGTCAAATAATTCATGCACATTACAATTAATTTCGGCAGCCCTATTTGAACATAATTAATCTCATGCTTGAACCAAGACATATTAATTAGCCATATTAATTCAGCTGGACATGAATTAAGTTAACAATTAGACATATTAAATTCGGCACTTTAAAGCATTAAAGACACATTAAACAACAGCATTAAATCCGTCCAGACACATTAAAAGCTGTACTAAATAGAACACATTTAAATAGTCTTAAGACAAATTTAAAGCATGCATTAAAACCAATAAAACATATTTAAAATGTCCAGATTTCTTAATTAAATACTTAGTAATTATTTAAGCTAAAATAACTAACTTAACTAATTAATTTATTCCAGCAAATTAAATTAAATGAGCTAGTGAGCTAATAACGAGCTCAATGAGCTGAATTGAGATCGAATGAGCTGAACCAAAAATGTTTCCGGGGCGGGGTCGTATCATCCCCCCTTCTTCGAAGTGACTTGCCCTCAAGTCGAGCTTCTTGTCCCTCATAAAAAGTTTGTCCTTATACAACCCTTTACGATAGCATGTGATACAGCCACGCTTCAAGTCCAACCTAGCTCGAGCAAGGAGCCTTTGGAGCTGCCTCAAGGTCCAATCACCCGATCACGAGCTAAACAATTCAAGGAGGCTATTTCGGCCTTAGTAGATCAAGTTTGGGGCGAGACTTTGGTTGGACGCATTGACGAAGCTTGGACAAACTCGATGAGCCTTCCTTGCACTTTAATACGAGCTGAATTAACTTCCATTTCAGCTCAATAAGCTCGACTTAGCTCAACTTCAGCTCAAACATTTTCAATTCAGCTCAATATCAACTAGACATTAATTTAATAGCTGAATATTTATTTAAGTCGATTTAATTAGTTTATTACAGCTTATTAATATGTTTGTTGCATGTTTTTAATATGTCAAGTTTTATTACATGATTTAAAATTGCTTTAAAGCTGCCGAATTTAATGAACTGATTTTAGTGTCATTGTTGACCGAATTAATGTGTCTTGTTTTTATTCTTAATTTAGTTCAGCTAAATACCACATTAATCTTAGTTCTTCCTATTTTTGTAGGTTGGCCGAATGTGGGGGTTCATTTAGCAAGGTGAGCCGAATGTGGAGATTCATTTAGCTTGGTGCATGCACAATAGATTCAATGAACCTGGAGATACATGCATCAAATTGGTGAGCTGAATTTGGCATTCCTAGGTGACTATTCAGTCAAGAGAGCTAATGTTTCCAACTCCAAAGCTGTCAATTAATCCTTTCACATTTGCTGGATGCATCTTGGCTTTTCGGTTCCATGTGTTCACACTCCATGACTCTTCAATGTTGAGCTTTCACACTTAAATTGGCTGCTCATTACCCTCTTAATTGCTGGTCACTTTTCAGCCAAGAGTTGCAACATAAATGAGCTAATTTATGCCCATTGGCCGAACCTAGCTATCCATGCATCATCCAAATTTTTCCAAGTCCAATGCTTCATCTAGAAGGTGTCTAATGGAGCTCCATGTTCAGCCGAATTTAGCTAGTTCATTTAAGTGATTCATTTGCTTAATTTTTAAGGAATGTAAGTGACCATTCGGCTAGCTTAGGTGTTGCTTATAAATAGCTGAAATTTTACTTTGTAAAGGACTTTTTGACATTTTTAATTAGCGAATTGCTGCCAAATTTGTGAGGCATTTTCTCTCAAATTTCGTTCGAGACCCGTAAGACTTATCTAAGCTTTTAGTGGCGTCTTTCCGAGTCTTTTTCGAACTTATCACTCCTAAAACCCGAGTGTGGCGTTCACCTTTGATACCTTTGGTTCATACTTTACTAAGTATCGGGTCAAGGTCCTTATTAACGATTTCCAACTCAATTTGGTCCTATAAGTTTCGGGTCGACACTTTTCTTCAGTGTTGGTTCACTCTTGACCTTTTGAACCATTACCATTTCGTACCAAATCCTTTACCATTTAGTACCAATTCCCAAATACCAAAACGTACCAAAACCAAATACCATTTTCTAATTAATCTTAAACCGAACTCGACCATTCTAGTCATACCATTTCGACTTAAACCAAATCCATATCCAACTTTGCACGGACTTACTTTACTTCTTGAAACTCAATTATATTCTATCTTCTTCTCGTCTATTCTACTTCTTCGTTTACGATCGGGAACTAAACGACTCGGGTTCAACTACTAAATCGAGGTCGTATCATTTGGTATCAGAGCTGGTAAAAACGAGAAGTACGAGCACTCGAAGTCAATTTGAAATAGGTACGTAAAAAAAAAGTTCAAAAAAAAAATTGAAAAAAAATTGAAAAGAAAAAAAAATTGCATACGGTTTAGGTGCGGACGAAAAGAACGTGATATATCCGTAAAAAAAAAAGAGTCTGGAGACACTTCAATAGAAATTTTTCCAAAATCTCATTTTACACCCTTTTATATCCCCCGTAGTGAAATTTCACGCAATTAAAAAAAATTCGATATAAAAAAAAAGTGTTTCGAGTTTGTAAGTTTGGCATTTTCTTCCATTCATCTTCTAAGCCACACTTAGCCTAAAGCCTTTCTTGTTTCTTTTAGCCTACCCGTAACCTAACATCAATCCCTTGTAAAGCCATTTGAAGCCAACCCACTGAACTAAGACTAAGTCACTACGAGTCGCTTACGAAATCACGAGAGGAAAGTGAGTGGTAAAAGGCACGAGAGGTACATCAAGTTAAAAGCCTAAATTGAGTGAAACACGAGTGGAGTGATTATTCTTTCTGTGAGAGATTTTGTGAGGATTGTGCTGTGAGGTTTTTATTTACATGTCTCAAAGTCCTGAACGAAATATGGCGGAAGGAGGTGGAAGGCAACCAATCCGAAACATTGCGCCTGGAGGAGGTGGAGTGCCGGATTTGGCTCAACAAGCCTTGTTACGAGAAATCCAACGCATGATCTGAGGTGAGTTAGAATCTATTAACGAACGGTTGGATCGAGTTGAATTGGGAAATCAACGAGAGCGTACACCCCAAGGGCCGCAAAGAGGGCGAGACCAATTGGAAATCAATCAAGACGACCTATATGATCCGAATGAAGTCGAAAGTGATCAAGGATCAAACATAAGTGAAGGCCGAAGAGGTCAAAGGAACCGAGGTAATCGGAATCAAAGACGTATGGATGACGACTTAAGGAACATTAAACTATCCATTCCATCCTTTCAAGGAAAGTCTGATCCGGAAGCTTACTTGGAGTGGGAAAAGAAGATTGAATTGGTCTTCGATTGTCACAACTATTCCGAGATCAAAAAGGTGAAGTTGGCGGCCATAGAATTCTCCGATTATGCTATGATATGGTGGGATCAACTCACTACGAGCCGAAGAAGGAATGGGGAACGACCAATATCCACTTGGGCCGAGATGAAGGCCGTGATGCGACGTCGTTTCATTCCCTCCTACTATCATCGGGAACTCTATCAAAAGCTTCAAAATCTCACTCAAGGTTCAAAGAGTGTTGAGGATTATTTCAAAGAGATGGAGATCGCAATGATCCGAGCCGATGTCCAAGAAGATCGTGAAGCAACAATGGCGCGATTCCTTGCTGGTCTCAACCGAGATATCGTTAACATTGTGGAACTCCAACATTATGTTGAGATAGTGGACATGGTACACATGGCCATTAAGGTGGAGAAGCAACTCAAACGAAAGAGTACCACTCGAAGTTTTCCTACCCCAAGCACAACTAGATGGGGGCAAAGTTCGAGTAAAACTAATCCACCAATCCGTGCCAAAGAGCCAATGGTGCCTACCAAAGCAAACAAACCTATGGGCGATACGAGCAAAGGTAAGGCAACCGATTCATTTGCTAATCGTTCAAGAGATATTAAGTGTTTTAAGTGCCTGGGAAGGGGCCATATTGCGAGTCAATGTCCCAACCGCAATGTCATGGTGGTTCGAGCAAATGGAGAAATCGAATCGGAGGAGGAAGAACTTGAAGACGAGCCCAAAATCGTTTCTGAAAGCGATGAAGAAGTTGAACACGCTCTTGATGGAGAACTCCTCGTTGTTAAAAGAAGTCTAAGCATCCAAAGCATCGACGATGAACAACAACGAGAGAACATCTTCCATACTCGTTGTCAAGTACAAGGAAAGCTATCTAGTGTCATCATCGATGGAGGAAGTTGTACGAACGTCGCAAGCACTCTCATGGTGGAAAAATTAAATCTACCAACCACCAAGCATCCAACTCCGTACAAACTTCAATGGCTCAACGATGGAGGAGAGTTAAAGGTGACAAAGCAAGTTCTAGTCTCCTTTTCCATTGGAAAATATTCTGATGAAGTGCTTTGCGATGTTGTTCCGATGCACGCGGGTCACTTGTTATTGGGCCGTCCATGGCAATTCGATCGTCGAGTTATGCACGATGGTTACTCAAATCGATATTCTTTCAAGCATCTGGGGAGAAATGTAACCTTAGCACCATTGACGCCAAAGCAAGTTTATGAGGATCAACTTAAGTTGAAAAATTCTGTAGATCAAATGAGAGAAAAAGAAAAGAGCGAAAATACAAAAGAAAAGAAAAATAATAAAAAAAAGAAAATTCAAAAAAAGAGAATGAAAAGAGAGCGATAAAAGAAAAAGAAGAAAAAGAAAAAGTGAGTGAAAAATTGAATGTCTTTGCAAAAGCAAGTGATGTTCGAAAAGCGTTTTTGGCAAAACAATCGATCCTTGTACTTATGTATAAGGAAAATTTGTTTAATACTAACAACTTATCCGGAGATCCCCTTCTTCTGTTTTGTCTCTCTTGCAGGATTTCAAAGACGTTTTTCCGGATGAAGTGCCAAGTGGTTTGCCACCACTTCGTGGGATTGAGCACCAAATCGATTTAATGCCCGGAGCTGTTATTCCTAATCGGCCAGCATACCGAACCAATCCCGAAGAAACCAAAGAGCTTCAACGTCAAATCAACGAACTCATGGAAAAGGGCTATATTCGAGAGAGCCTTAGCCCATGCGCTGTACCGGTTTTGTTGGTACCAAAGAAGGACGGAACATGGCGCATGTGCGTCGATTGCCGTGCCGTAAATAAAATCACCATCAAGTATAGGCATCCCATACCGCGTTTAGATGATATGCTCGATGAGTTAAGTGGTGCCAAGTTATTCTCAAAAATTGATCTCAAAAGCGGATACATCAGATTCGAATGCGCGAAGGTGACGAGTGGAAAACCGTTTTTAAAACGAAACATGGTTTGTATGAATGGTTGGTAATGCCATTCGGCTTAACCAACGCCCCTAGCACTTTTATGAGACTTATGAACTATGTTTTACGGAATTTCATTGGTAAGTTTTGCATTGTGTATTTTGATGATATCCTCATTTATAGCAAATCGATGGATGAGCATGTAATTCATTTGCGAGCTGTTTTGGAAGTTCTTAGAAAAGAGACTTTGTATGCTAATCTTAAAAAGTGTACATTTTGTTCTGACAAAGTTATTTTTTTAGGTTTCGTGGTTAGCTCGGAGGGCCTCGAAGTAGATAGCGAAAAGATTAAGGCGATTCAAGAATGGCCGAGACCGACGAGCATAAGTCAAGTGCGAAGCTTCCATGGCCTAGCAAGTTTCTATAGGCGATTTGTTCCCAACTTTAGCACGTTGGCTGCACCGTTGACAAGCACTATCAAGAAGAATTCGACTTTTCATTGGGGCGAAGAGCAAGAAAATTCTTTTCATATTATTAAAGATTGTCTTACTAAAGCTCCGTTGTTAGCACTGCCTGATTTTTCTAAAACATTTGAAATTGAGTGTGATGCCTCAGGTGTTGGAATAGGTGCCGTGTTAACTCAAGACGGGAGGCCGATCGCTTACTTTAGTGAAAAGTTGAATGGTGCCGTGCTAAACTACCCCGTTTATGACAAGGAGATGTATGCACTTATCCGCGCTCTCGAGACTTGGCAACACTATTTGTGGCCGAAGGAGTTCGTGATCCATTCGGATCATGAAGCGTTAAAGCACATTAAAGGACAACACAAATTAAACAAACGCCATGCTAAGTGGGTAGAGTATTTGGAGTCATTTCCCTATGTCATTAAGTATAAAAAGGGTAAGGAAAATATCGTAGCTGATGCTCTTTCAAGAAGGTATACCCTTTTGTCGTACTTGGACTCTAAACTGCTTGGTTTTGCATTGTTAAAAGACTTATATCCTGCTGATGATGATTTTGGAGAAATATTTGTTGCTTGTGAAAGTGTTGCTATTGATAAGTTTTATAGGAGCGACGGATTCCTTTTTAGAGAAGGAAAATTATGTGTGCCGCGGAGTTCCATACGAGACCTATTAGTACATAAGGCGCATGGTGGAGGCCTTATGGGCCATTTTGGCATTGGGAAAACCTTAGCAACCCTCCAAGAGCATTTTTATTGGCCGAAAATGAAAAGGGACGTTGAACGAGTGTGTGCGCGATGTGTGACGTGCAAGAAGGCCAAATCCAAGATTAAGCCGCACGGGTTGTATACGCCGCTCCCTATACCCGATGCACCTTGGGAGGACATTTCCATGGATTTTGTCCTTGGATTGCCTAGGACTAAAACGGGGAAGGACTCTATTTTTGTTGTTGTTGATCGCTTTTCCAAAATGTCTCATTTTATTCCTTGTTCAAAAACTGATGATGCCATTCACATTGCTAATCTTTTCTTTAAGGAAATTGTTCGTTTACATGGCATCCCGAGGACGATTGTTTCTGATCGAGATGCGAAGTTTTTGAGCCATTTTTGGAGATCGCTTTGGGGAAAGCTTGGAACTAAGTTGTTGTTTTCAACCACTTGCCACCCCCAAACTGATGGACAAACGGAAGTGGTCAACCGGGTGCTATCAACTTTGTTACGAGCCATCATACGGAAAAATCTTAAGTCGTGGGAGGAGTGTTTGCCACATGTAGAATTTGCGTATAATCGATCCGTTCACTCGGCAACCAAACATTCTCCTTTTGAAATTGTTTATGGATTTAATCCGTTAACTCCTTTAGATTTAGTATCTTTACCTAACGATCAACTTATTCATGCAGATGCTAAAAAGAAGTCCGAGTATGTAAAGGAGTTACATCGGAAAGTTTGAGCCAACATTGAAGCAAGAACCGAAAGTTATGCTAGGAAAGCGAACAAGGGTCGTAAAAGAATTATCTTCGAACCTGGTGATTGGGTTTGGGTTCACATGAGAAAGGAACGTTTTCCCGCCCAACAAAGGTCAAAGCTACTACCGCGTGGTGATGGCCCTTTTCAAGTCTTGGAACGAATCAACGAGAATTCTTATCGACTTGATCTACCAGGTGAGTATAACATAAGTGCAAGTTTTAATGTCTCTGACTTATCCCCTTTTGATGCAGATTTCGATTTGAGGGCAAATCGCTTTGAAGAGGGGGAGGATGATACAGCCACGCTTCAAGTCCAACCTAGCTCGAGCAAGGAGCCTTTGGAGCTGCCTCAAGGTCCAATCACCCGATCACGAGCTAAACAATTCAAGGAGGCTATTTCGGCCTTAGTAGATCAAGTTTGGAGCGAGACTTGGGTTGGACGCATTGACGAAGCTTGGACAAACTCGATGAGCCTTCCTTGCACTTTAATACGAGCTGAATTAACTTCCATTTCAGCTCAATAAGCTCGACTTAGCTCAACTTCAGCTCAAACATTTTCAATTCAGCTCAATATCAACTAGACATTAATTTAATAGCTGAATATTTATTTAAGTCGATTTAATTAGTTTATTACAGCTTATTAATATGTTTGTTGCATGTTTTTAATATGTCAAGTTTTATTACATGATTTAAAATTGCTTTAAAGCTGCCAAATTTAATGAACTGATTTTAGTGTCATTGTTGACCGAATTAATGTGTCTTGTTTTTATTCTTAATTTAGTTCAGCTAAATACCACATTAATCTTAGTTCTTCCTATTTTTGTAGGTTGGCCGAATGTGGGGGTTCATTTAGCAAGGTGAGCCGAATGTGGAGATTCATTTAGCTTGGTGCATGCACAATAGATTCAATGAACCTGGAGATACATGCATCAAATTGGTGAGCTGAATTTGGCATTCCTAGGTGACTATTCAGTCAAGAGAGCTAATGTTTCCAACTCCAAAGCTGTCAATTAATCCTTTCACATTTGCTGGATGCATCTTGGCTTTTCGGTTCCATGTGTTCACACTCCATGACTCTTCAATGTTGAGCTTTCACACTTAAATTGGCTGCTCATTACCCTCTTAATTGCTGGTCACTTTTCAGCCAAGAGTTGCAACATAAATGAGCTAATTTATGCCCATTGGCCGAACCTAGCTATCCATGCATCATCCAAATTTTTCCAAGTCCAATGCTTCATCTAGAAGGTGTCTAATGGAGCTCCATGTTCAGCCGAATTTAGCTAGTTCATTTAAGTGATTCATTTGCTTAATTTTTAAGGAATGTAAGTGACCATTCGGCTAGCTTAGGTGTTGCTTATAAATAGCTGAAATTTTACTTTGTAAAGGACTTTTTGACATTTTTAATTAGCGAATTGCTGCCAAATTTGTGAGGCATTTTCTCTCAAATTTCGTTCGAGACCCGTAAGACTTATCTAAGCTTTTAGTGGCGTCTTTCCGAGTCTTTTTCGAACTTATCACTCCTAAAACCCGAGTGTGGCGTTCACCTTTGATACCTTTGGTTCATACTTTACTAAGTATCGGGTCAAGGTCCTTATTAACCATTTCCAACTCAATTTGGTCCTATAAGTTTCGGGTCGACACTTTTCTTCAGTGTTGGTTCACTCTTGACCTTTTGAACCATTACCATTTCGTACCAAATCCTTTACCATTTAGTACCAATTCCCAAATACCAAAACGTACCAAAACCAAATACCATTTTCTAATTAATCTTAAACCGAACTCGACCATTCTAGTCATACCATTTCGACTTAAACCAAATCCATATCCAACTTTGCACGGACTTACTTTACTTCTTGAAACTCAATTATATTCTATCTTCTTCTCGTCTATTCTACTTCTTCGTTTACGATCGGGAACTAAACGACTCGGGTTTAACTACTAAACCGAGGTCGTATCAGCATGGAATGGATAGGCTCACAAAATCAGGTATGTTAAAACGTTCATTTGCCTTGAATCTTTTCCAAATTTCTTCGTTCAAACATAGTAAGCTTTCACAACAATTCAACGACCACACATTTTCTACATTATCAGGTAAATAAAAAAAACCATTGGATTCATGCTTTTGTTCGATTGAAACTTGTAGTGGACGTTTGCCTATTGATTCACCAACAAATTTATCAACAATAATAGTCTTACCAACATATTTCAAACGAAATGAAGATACCATCAGCATAATCCTTTCATCACAAACAAATGAATAGAAATCTCGCACAATAAAACTTGGCAATGGAAATTGAACGATGGGTTCTTCCAAATTCGCATTATCAGCATCAATCAAAATAGATAAATCACTTTCAAATAAAGCTGAACAATTAAACACTTCACATTGAAATACTTTGCAAAAACCAATTCTTCAAAAAGATGTTTATTTCCAACCGAATAGGGCAGAAAGATTTTAAAGTTCTCATGAGTCATACCTTGTTCACCTTGAAGAATGGAAAAACAAGGATCATTTTTACCTTCGTCGATCATCACAAATCTTCTCTCCTTGGACTTGTAATGCAATCGAAGCTCCTTGGTGGAATTAACCTTGTCGAAATGAAATATGTACTTCAGGTATAACCACAAAAATAGACTAAGGATTGAATTGAAATCAAATTTATCATACCTCGTTTCCTTATTGAACAACCAAGCATCAAAACAATAGAAATTGTTCGCACACAATTGGTTATGCTTGAATTTCCCAACAAATGTACTAAAACAGATTCTGGGTTTAAAAATTTGATTTTGATTATTAACGCCAAAGAGTAGCAAAGAGTTCATTAAACCAAACTTGTCAACGCAAAAATTTGTTTTGGGAAAGCTCGTCTCACCACCATTTGAGATTAAAACACTAATCAATGAAGGAAAATCAACCACTTTTTGGCATGGAGCTTTTACAAAGATGAAGTCGACATTATGTTTATCCACATTCAAGGAAGATAATGGAAATTCAAGTGCTAGGTGTTCCTTACCTATCTTACCTTCGGGCTCATGTGGTTCAATTTCAACTTCATCCTTACCTTTTTCGGTCAGGCAAAAACGTCGCTCGTCAGGAAGATATTGAAGTTGATATTCGTCATAGAGATTTGTCGAAACCTGAAAAGAAGGAACAGAACAAAAACAAACATCTCGGGGTTAGTTAAAATTTCCTCTCTTTTTCCTGTTCTCGCTCACCATCTTCCTTTTCTCTCATTTCTTTTTCAACATCTTTTCCTTTTCAATTTTTTCTCAATATCAATATCAATCTCAATCTCAATCTCAAATTCTTTTTTCTTTTTCTCACTCTCATTTTCTTTTTTTCTTCTCTCAATTTCATTCAAGATTCATTCATTTTCTTGCATCAACATCTCTTGTCTTTCTTTTCTTCTATTTTCTTTTTGTCTTGTTCTTCCATTACAAGAAGATGATAACTTATAAGAATCATAACGACAAGCTTCACGTTCGAAAGAAATGGCAGATTCATCGTGCAAGTCACGAACATCTCTTTGTGAATAACCCTCCGTGGGAAAATATCTCGATGCATAAGAAACTCGTTCATCTCTTCTCGAATAATCATGGAATGTGTGCTTTCGAAATGATCTTGTCTCTGTCTCTTGATTCGGTGAATTTGGCTTTCGTCGGAATCTTTCCTCCACTCGATCCAATCTATCATGCAACTTATCAAATTTTGATTTCACCATTCTACGCATCTCTTGCATCAAATATTGGAAGTCTATTTCGGAAAATTCTTCTCGAGACATTTTTTTTTTGCTAAAAGGAATAAGTGTTTAAAATAAAAAGTAAATACCTCACCACAAAGCCTCGCAAGTCACTCAGAAAGAAAATTTTCACTCCACTCGTGTTTACGCTCAATTTTGGCTTTTCTTCTCTCGAATTAACTCACACCAATCACTCTTGCCTTTTTCCACTCGATTTTTCGCCTCTCGAAGTTCTTCGCAAACTAAGTCGACGAATCAATACCGTTTGGCGTCGGCTTACAAAATTGATTTGGCTTGGTAGGTAATGATGTCGGAAATGGTAGGCTATCAAACAAAATAGAATTGGTTAAGTGTGGCTATATAGATATGGTCCTTCGGGCAACAAGCAATGCTTTTACAAACCCAAAATGAATTTCAATCACTCTTTTTTTTTTTCAATTTTGATTTTTTTTCTTCTTTTTTTTTTAATTTCGATTTTTTTTCTTCTTTTTTTTCTTCAATACTAAATACAAAAAGGACAAATAAATTGAATACAAACTTTTTTTTTGAATTTTTTTTCAAAATTTTTTTTTTTGAATTTTTTTTATATTTTTTTTACAATACCGTAATACCGATAACGTCGATCTTACTCTGATTCAGCTAGCTCTGATACCAAATGATACGATTCGGCCCGGTTAATGAATCCGAGTCGTTGTTGTGCCCGATCGTGAATTGGAGTAATTTGAAAGCTTTACAAAATAGGCTAGAAGAAAAGGAATTATTTAGGCTCAATAAAGTTTTGCTGGTTTAGGAGATGAAACATAAATCAATGGATGAAGTTTGGGCTAAGTATTCAAAAGCCGAACTAACACAATAGGAGTGTGTTAACCCGTAACTTAGGAGAATGCTTAGGTTGGTAGGGTGTTGATGGAAGGTTTGTTAAGTGGATAGAAACTTCGACCCGCTATCAAAAATGATAGGAACCTCAGTACGAATCGAACGCCACACTTTTGGGATTAAAGTGATAAGTTCGGATAGAAAGACGGGTTGATGCCACAAGGGTTACTTGATAAGTCAGACGAGTCTTTGGAGAACAATGAGAGTTGAAAACAAACTCACAAAGTAAACAAATTTCATATAAAGTTTAAAAGTATATTGTCTAACCTTTTACATGTTTACAAGCCAACTATTTATACTAAAACTAGGACATGAATAGCCAATTCTGGCCATTAATAAGTAACATGAATCAGCCCATGAACCGATTTTAATGATATATGTTCATCCATTGAATGACATTTAAGTCACATTCGTCCCCCCTTGCCATCCATAGATGCATCCTTAGTCATGAAGCAAATGTTTGTTCATCATGGGTAATAAATTTGACTTCTAGAATCTGCCCATTCATCCCTTCAATTTGGATGGTGCTTTTAAGGCTCCTTTGTTTCCCACGAAAAAGGCTCCTAGGTGAGCTCAAACGGCAGCTTAAATGCAGGTTTTAATTTGCTGCTCATGCATTCTCTTAATTGAGACGGCACATTAATGGCTCTATTGAAGGGACCGAAATAGCACATGGAGAAGAGGGATTTTAATGCCGTCCCATGCATAGGGAGAAGAATGCAGCAACCAATTTAATGTCGTCCAAGCATGCATCAAAATTCAAGAGCCATTGATCTTCACGAAAAGGCTCGTAGGAAATAGGAATCAGCAGCCCTTAATGAGTCCTTTGCTATGCACGAAAATGGATGTATAGAAACACAATGCATGCTTCCTTTAATGCCGTTCATGCATGCTTCTAAAGGAGAAGTCAACAGCACTTTAAATGCTTCCCTTTGCTATTAAGTCTATTGTAGACACATTAAATTCGGCAACTAGCATTAAACCTGCATAATAAATTGTTCTTTAAATTCGTCCCCATATCCATGCACCTGCACACATTTAAATCAGCCATTAACTCAAGTTTAAGGCAAAACAAAATTGGGTCAACAAGGCATATTAAATTCGGCTGTTTAGGAAAAATGCAGCAGCCAACTTCCCTTTAAATGCCGTTCCATGCATGGGAGCATCTCCTTAAATGCATGTTTCCTTTGCCATTTAGCCGAATTCAATGACCTGCAGACACAAAATAAATTCGGTCAAATAATTCATGCACATTACAATTAATTTTGGCAGCCCTATTTGAACATAATTAATCTCATGCTTGAACCAAGACATATTAATTAGCGATATTAATTCGGCTGGACATGAATTAAGTTAACAATTAGACATATTAAATTCGGCACTTTAAAGCACTAAAGACACATTAAACAACAGCATTAAATCCGTCCAGACACATTAAAAGCTGTACTAAATAGAACACATTTAAATAGTCTTAAGACAAATTTAAAGCATGCATTAAAACCAATAAAACATATTTAAAATGTCCAGATTTCTTAATTAAATACTTAGTAATTATTTAAGCTAAAATAACTAACTTAACTAATTAATTGATGTGATCCGGCCCGGATTAATTGAGTCGTTTCACGTAATTGCCCGATCGTCGACGAGGAATAGTTGAGTTATCGAAAATAGGATGAAATAAGGCTAAAGATGCGGAAGCTTTCAAATGGTTTTAAAGGTTGGCTAAGGTGATGGTAAATTTATAAGGGTAGTAGGCTCGATTTAAGGATAAAAATAAGAAAAATGGAAGTTGATAAATGAAGGCTCGGTTTTGTAAAAAGATATTATAGTTGGGTAAAATCTAGGATAGTCGGTGGAATGGATAAATGGGCTTAAACGCCAGAAACGATTCAACACTAAAAAGTGTCACCCCAATTTCTATTCGGTTCAAGGTGGGATTGCGGAATTGTAGAAGGGTTGAACGCCACACCAAAGCAAGGTGATAAGTTCAAAAGAGAACGATAGACGCCACTAGCACGCTAGATAAGTCAGATCGAAACTCGTACGAATTTAGAGAGGAGAAAACTCACTCTTTGAACAAAGTTCATTCAAATGATCAAAAGTCAAAAGTCCCTTCAACAAGCCATTTACAACATATTTATAGTCTATAATGTGCCCAACCGAATGGTCACGAAAATTCAGATTAAATGAGCAAATTTAATGAACTAAAATAGCTTAAGAGCTAAGTTCACTCCTTTGAAGAATCCTAGACCTTGGGGACGGCAATGGCATCAAAAATCTTTAATATCCTTCAATAATCAGCCTTGGAAATTCGGATGGCCAGCAGCAGCTTTAAATGACGTCTTGGGCACACAAATAGCTCATAACTACTTTCCTTCAACTTAAATGAGCTGAACTAAATTTGTAAGTCCTTTGGTGTGTTCAAGACAACAATAAGCATCAGCTTTGGAACCTGAAGACGGCCTTTAATGCTCTTTGGAAGCATGAAACGTCAGCCTTGGTTTAAACAGCAAGCAACAAACATGTTTTGGTCGAATGGCCACTTGGAAATTCCCCAAACAACAGCTCTTTGCTGTACCCGAAGCAATACCAGCTTTAATGGCATTCAAAAACGTCCCCCCTTGCATGCTTTCATTAATGCCGTCCATGCATGGGAACATCTCATTAAATCTATGTCTTTGCTTCCTTTAAATGCCGTTCCATGCATGGGAACATCTCCCTTGCTGCTCATTAAATTCGGCCATGCATGCAAGCTCCAGCAACTAATTAATGCCGTCCATGCATGGGAACATCTCCTTAAATGCATGTCTCCTTAGCCATTAAGTAGCCGAATTTAATGACCTGCAAACACAAATTAAATTCGGTCAAATAATGCATTTAAAGACAATTAATTTTGGTTGGACTTCAAACACATTAAGTCAACAATGAGACATAATAAATTCGGCTGAAACATAGACAAATTAAATGCATGCCTTAACCTATGACAAATGAATGTGTACTAATTGAAAACATAATTAAATCATATACTAAATAAAGAAAATTTAATATAAAAATTATTAGACCCAAATTAAATCATGTGCATGCTGAAATTAATAAACTAACTAATGAACTTAATTTATTCCAGCAACTATTTAAAAGCATAAGTTAAAATAAATTGAAGTTCAAATTTAATGAGCTGAAATTAGCTCGAATTTGAGCTCCATTGAACTGAAACAATCTCGATCAACTTGCAAGAATTTGCGATTGTCGCCTGATGAACTGAACCAAGGATGTTTTTGGGGCAGGATCGTATCATTCCCCCTTCTTTAGAACGACTTGTCCTCAAGTCGAGCCATTGGTTCACTCGATCGCAGCAACTTTTACTTAGCTTTCCTCGGTCGAACGGGATGGATTGGAATTGGGACAACTGAAAGGAATAACCATGAGTTAACAAGAATGGTTTCAGATAAATTTGTAATCCAAATGCAAGCAAAATAGAACAAGAAAATCCCATGGGAGTGGACAAATGCAAAGCAACATGTTCACAACCATGCAAACAAACTAATTTACTCGTTAATGCCTCGTCAATTATTCGAAACGAAAATGAACATGTTCTAAGGCAATCAAATGTCTCAAATCGTTTCCACAAGTCATAACCAATATGTGAATAACGAATCAAATCAACAAAACAATCTTTGGCACCACCTAAAGAGAACAACGATGTTTCAAAAAGTTCATGAGCCTTACCTTTAAAAGTAGTAAAACAAAGATCATTTTTACCTTGCTCGATCAACACAAACCTTCGCTCCTCGGGAGTATATTGTAGTTGAAGCTTTTCAATTTGACTCTCCATCTTTGGCGGTTAAAAGAGCAAAGGAATCAAGCTCAATTTACATCCAAAATAAATAAAAAATTCTTTCAATCGATCATGCATCCAAAATTTTAGTTGATCAAAACTTGCATATATCAAATTATCAAACAGTCTTGATATGTCATTATTGCAAACAAGTGAACTCAATCGGTTCAAAAGACAAATAACCATACATGATCGCACGCAATCAAACTCAACAGCATTTTCAACACGATCAATGTCAGAAATAGATTTATATGGGTTTTCATCTTGCGTAGTCAAAAAGTACCAAAGACGTTGGATTACAATTTCATTTGTTTGCAGATCAGCATCGCAATTTGTACTAACTTTATTCTTGCATTCATCGTTCAAAACATACACTTCAAGGCTAACCAAAGGAAAACAATCATTTGTGTCAGGATACAAATATTTTTCAAAATCCACAACATCAATCAAATCGTTTGCACTAAGTTTGGAATGCCCAAGTTTCCCACGAAACGAGTCAACATAGCAAATTCCAGGTTTGAACTCACGATTTTGATCACTTATTCCATAGTGCAGTAAAAATTTCATTCTCACAGGCATGCTTATACAAAAGGATTTCGTGTAAAAATATAAAAGATTCACATAACCATGACAATTGAATAAATCAAACCTTTTATGTGGATACCTCCAATCTCGCACGTCCAAAATTTGCACAAGCTGAAATAATCCAATATTATCAACAAAATTTTCAACACGAATCACGTCAAATACACAACTCTTCATGCCTCCATTTAAAATAAAATTATCATCAAACAAAGAATGACAATTAGCCATGTCAAGACATGAAACCTTTTCAAAGACTAAATCATCATCAATATTATCACAAACATTCAAGTGGAATAATGGAGACTCACACGGCATAGATCCCTCACCTTTCTTACCTTTATGTGCCGGTGGACAAGGGTCTTCTATGTTCTTACCTTTCTGAATCAACTTGAATCGCCTCTCATCAGGGAAGTATTGTAATTGAAAATCGTCGCACGAATCTTTAGAATTCTGAAAAGAAGAAATAGAACAAGAACAACTCACATGTGGGTTAGTAAAAACAACGCTCACTTTTTCTTGTTCTCTCTCATCTCTTTCACTATTTTCTTTGGCAAACTTTTTTTCTTTTCCACTCAATTTCTGTTGAAACTCTCTTTCAATTTCTTTTTCCACTCTTTCTTTTTCTTCTTTTTCAATCTCTTTTTGCTTTTCACTCTCTTCTCTTTTTGAAATCTCATTTTCATCTTTTTCTTTTATTTCTTTTTCTTTTCTCTCATTTCTTTTTTTCTTCTCTCAATTTCATTCAAGATTCGTTCATTTTCTTGCATCAACATCTCTTGTTTTTCTTTTCTTCTATTTTCTTTTTGTCTTGTTCTTTCATTACAAGAAGATGATAACTTATAAGAACCATAACGACAAGCTTCTCGTTTGAAAGAAATGGCAGATTCATCATGCAAGTCACGATCATCTCTTTGTGAATAATCCTCCGTATTCGAGTACTTTGACATTCTTGAAACACGTTCGCCTCTTCGTAAATAATCCTTCGTAGTTGAATAAATTGAGGCATTTGTAGAGACATGATTACCTTTTTGTATATCATCTCGGAAGGACTCAAACTCGTAGTTTGCTTCTCTTGGTCTCGAACGCCTTGTTGAATAGACGTCTTGATAAGAGTCTCTTGTCGAGTAGTGTCGTCGGAATGATCTTAACTCCGTCTCTTGTCTCGATGGAATTTGTTTTTGTTGGGCTCTTGTCTCTATTCGATCCAATCTATCATGCAATTTATCAAAATTTGATTTCACCATTCTACGCATTTCTTGCATTAAATATTGGAAATCTGATTCAGAAAATTCTTGTGACATGATTTTTTTTTTGCTAAAAAAATGATTAAAATAAAATAGAAAGTAAATACCTCACCACAAAAATCTCACGTTTCACTCACAAAGAAAATTGGATAACACTCCACTCGTGTTTACACTTGTTTAATGGCTTTTGCTCGCTCTAATGTACTCACCACTCGTGCCTTTTTCCGCTCGTCTCATCTCGTGAATTCGTATTTTGTTTCAAGAAGACTTATTGCGGCTTAGAGGGTCGGCTTCAAATGGGTTACAAGGGATAACGTCGGGTGTAGGGTAGGCTAAACAAAGAAAATAAAAATCAAAGTATGTGTGGCGTTTTGGGGGGGTAGAGGGAATGGTAAAATGAATGGATGCTCGGAAGCAACAAAAAAGACAAAATAAAACTCACAAGACTTTTCACTTTTGTTTTTTTCTTCTTTTTTTTAACTCGATTTTTTTTGTCACTTTTTTTTCCTTTTTTTTCGATTTTTTTTTGAATTTTTTTTTCTGAATTTCTTCTCCTTTTTTTTAAATCCAATACAATAGTAAACAAAATACAAGGAAGAGAAAAAAAATTAAATTCCAAATCAAAAAAAAAAAATTTTTTGACTTCCTTTTTTTTTTGATTTTTTTTTTCGTTACGAACCTACTCCGAGCTTGGTACGAACGTCGACATTCCTCGTTTTAGTAGCTCTGATACCAGATGATGTGATCCGGCCCGGATTAATTGAGTCATTTCACGTAATTGCCCGATCGTCGACGAGGAATAGTTGAGTTATCGAAAATAGGATGAAATAAGGCTAAAGATGCGGAAGCTTTCAAATGGTTTTAAAGGTTGGCTAAGGTGATGGTAAATTTATAAGGGTAGTAGGCTCGATTTAAGGATAAAAATAAGAAAAATGGAAGTTGATAAATGAAGGCTCGGTTTTGTAAAAAGATATTATAGTTGGGTAAAATCTAGGATAGTCGGTGGAATGGATAAATGAGCTTAAACGCCAGAAACGATTCAACACTAAAAAGTGTCACCCCGATTTCTATTCGGTTCAAGGTGGGATTGCGGAATTGTAGAAGGGTTGAACGCCACACCAAAGCAAGGTGATAAGTTCAAAAGAGAACGATAGACGCCACTAGCATGCTAGATAAGTCAGATCGAAACTCGTACGAATTTAGAGAGGAGAAAACTCACTCTTTGAACAAAGTTCATTCAAATGATCAAAAGTCAAAAGTCCCTTCAACAAGCCATTTACAACATATTTATAGTCTATAATGTGCCCAACCGAATGGTCACAAAAATTCAGATTAAATGAGCAAATTTAATGAACTAAAATAGCTTAAGAGCTAAGTTCACTCCTTTGAAGAATCCTAGACCTTGGGGACGGCAATGGCATCAAAAATCTTTAATATCCTTCAATAATCAGCCTTGGAAATTCGGATGGCCAGCAGCAGCTTTAAATGACGTCTTGGGCACACAAATAGCTCCTAAATACTTTCCTTCAACTTAAATAAGCTGAACTAAATTTGTAAGTCCTTTGGTGTGTTCAAGACAACAATAAGCATCAGCTTTGGAACCTGAAGACGGCCTTTAATGCTCTTTGGAAGCATGAAACGTCAACCTTGGTTTAAACAGCAAGCAACAAACATGTTTTGGCCGAATGGCCACTTGGAAATTCCCCAAACAACAGCTCTTTGCTGTACCCGAAGCAATACCAGCTTTAATGGCATTCAAAAATGTCCCCCCTTGCATGCTTTCATTAATGCCGTCCATGCATGGGAACATCTCATTAAATCCATGTCTTTGCTTCCTTTAAATGTCGTTCCATGCATGGGAACATCTCCCTTGCTACTCATTAAATTCGGCCATGCATGCAAGCTCCAGCAACTAATTAATGCCGTCCATGCATGGGAACATCTCCTTAAATGCATGTCTCCTTAGCCATTAAGTAGCCGAATTTAATGACCTGCAAACACAAATTAAATTCGGTCAAATAATGCATCTAAAGACAATTAATTTCGGCTGGACTTCAAACACATTAAGTCAACAATGAGACATAATAAATTTGGCTGAAACATAGACAAATTAAATGCATGCCTTAACCTATGACAAATGAATGTGTACTAATTGAAAACATAATTAAATCATATACTAAATAAAGAAAATTTAATATAAAAATTATTAGACCCAAATTAAATCATGTGCATGCTGAAATTAATAAACTAACTAATGAACTTAATTTATTCCAGCAACTATTTAAAAGCATAAGTTAAAATAAATTGAAGTTCAAATTTAATGAGCTGAAATTAGCTCGAATTTGAGCTCCATTGAACTGAAACAATCTCGATCAACTTGCAAGAATTTGCGATTGTCGCCTGATGAACTGAACCAAGGATGTTTTCGGGGCAGGATCGTATCATTAATTTATTCCAGCAAATTAAATTAAATGAGCTAGTGAGCAAATAACGAGCTCAATGAGCTGAATTGAGCTCGAATGAGCTGAACCAAAAATGTTTCCGGGGCGGGGTCGTATCACCTCTAGACTTAGTTCCTTTGCCCTCTAACCAGCTAGTGCACGTAGATGGCAAAAGAAAAGTCGATTTTGTTAAATAGCTTAACAAGAAAGTCAAAGACAATATCGAGATGAGAACTGAACAATATGTTTGAGGAGCGAACAAGGGTCGCAAATCAGTCGTGTTTGAACCCTGAGACTAGGTTTGGATCCATATGCGCAAAGAAAGGTTTCTCGAGCAACGAAGGTCAAAACTCCTACCAAGGGGTGATGATCCATTCCAAGTGTTAGAGTGGATCGACGATAATGTCTACAAATTGGATTTACCCGGTGAGTATGGAGTTAATGCTAGTTTTAACATTGCTGATCTTTCCCCTTTTGGCGTAGGAGACAATTTGGGGACAAATCCCTCGAAGAGGGGAGAATGATGTGAGCTTGGTCGAGGAGCTAGTTGCCGAACCCTTGGAGTTGCCGTTGGGAACAATCACCCGAGCCTAAGCAAAGAGGTTCCAAGAGACTATTTCAAGCTACATAGATCGAGCTTGGAAAGAAAGAGTGTTTGATTAACAAGTGACCAACTCAACAAGCTCATTTTGCAACGTTCTACAAGCTGACTTAGTTCGTTTAAGCTCAAAAGGAGCTCAGTTCAACACAAAGCTAGCTCATGAGCTGGTTTCAATTTATTTACTTAATGCATTTATGTTGCTGGAATAAACTTAATTAGTTGTGTTAGTTAATTAGTTAAATTTCAACTCAAAATAATTAATTAATTTAATGTGTCTTAAATCTGGACATTTTAATTTAATGTATTAAATATGTCTTATATTAATATATATTTTATTGTGTCTAGTTTAGGACAAATTTATTAGCTGCTGCTAATTAATTTGTCTTACCCAAATTAATGGTGTTTTAATTCA
Organism: Gossypium hirsutum; assembly: GCF_007990345.1. Lineage (NCBI taxonomy): Eukaryota > Viridiplantae > Streptophyta > Magnoliopsida > Malvales > Malvaceae > Gossypium > Gossypium hirsutum. The sequence continues at coordinate 20,931,367 of NC_053432.1, read as the reverse complement.
ATTAATTTGCTGCCATTTAATCTGTCTAGGAACATGCATGGGACGACATGGAATTGGCAGCCAACAAATGCACCCCTTCGTGGAAACCAAGGGCCAAAGATGGTGTTGTTTTCTCTCCTCAAGGATGGCCTGCCAACACCCCCAAGCAGCATCTATTGTGTTCAAATTTGCTGAAAAGTTCTATTCACACTTGTGGCTGATCGGTTCCATGTTTTCACACTTAAAGGGCTGCTGGAGTGCCCAAAAATATTCATTAAAGCCAAGTCCTTTTATCTCAACAAAGCAACACATTTAAGGAGCATTAAAGCTGATTTTAATCATCTTGGCCGAACATGGACAACACTATTTAGCTTCCCCAAAAACTCCATCAATGTTTAGCTGAACAATTAACATCTAGAAGGTGTCCATTCATGTTTTCCAAGCTAGGAAGATGATACGACCATGCCCCGGGCACACTTTTGGATCAGCTCCCTAAGCATTGTTTGCAAATCCATGCGAGCTGAATTAGTTCAATTTCATTTCGTTAAGCTCCGTTTAGCTCGTTTCCAGCTCACTCGAGCTCAAGTCAACTCACTCAAGCTCAATTCAGCTCAATCTTAACCCAATGAGCTTATTTTTAGCTTTCTTTAGCTTGCATTTATTTTGCTGAAATAAACCATTTAATTTGTCATTAGTTAAATTAGTTGTTTATCTTAAGTTAGTTAATTTGTTAAAATCTAGACAAATAATTAATTAAGTGTTTTAATTATATCTAAATTAAATACTTAATTAATTATGATGTTTTAAATATGTTTAAAATTGTTAATATGTATGGCCAAATTTAATGTGCAAATTATTGAGTTCATATGCTGCTAATTTAATGTGTTTGAAATGCATTTAACTTGCTGATTTAATTTGCTGCAGGTTCATGAACGGATTGGTGCAATGTGTGGGAGTGTGCATGCACAATTGAGGTTCAATGGATGGCATTTAAAGGAGCACATGCATTTAGGACGTTCATGCAAGAGGGAGTTGCTGAAAGTTCATGTATTTGAAGATTCATGGATCATATTTATGGGGGAAAATACATGGGACGTTTCATGCATGATTCATGCATTTTCAAGATGACCATTCAAGTATTTTAGGCACATTAATGCCTCATTCAGCCAAGGGAGATGTAGGATCATTAAAGAGCTGCACATTCATGGAATTATGGAGATTCTTCAAGGCTAAGGATGTATGAATGCATCAAGTGAAGCATCATGATGGTTCGGCCAATTCATGTACCATCTTCAAGCATGAACTGGATTTTAATGCTATTTGTGTGAACATGTTAAATACCTGTGTGAACAGAATTTAAGTTAGTGTGAACAACATAGATGCCGAATATCAATAGGCATTTTAGGCTTATAAATAGCTTACTTGTTTATTGTAAAAGGTTACAGAATTTGATTATTGAAAACTTGATTGTGAGGTTTCCTCCTATCCTATTTCGTACGAGTCTCGTTTTGACTTATCTAGCTCGCTAGTGGCGTCAACCCGACTTCTTGAACTTATCACCATCCTGGTGTGGCGTTCATCCACCTTTTTATACCTTTGGTTCCTACCTCTCTATAGGTAACGGGTCAAGGTCCATCTTCGACAATCCATTAAACCCACCTTAAGCAATATAAGTCCCGGGGCAATACTTTATATAGTATTGAATCGTTCTTCGCTTGAGTTCTATTTTTCCATTCCATTTTAACTATTAAATTATAAACAATATTTCTTTATTTCACCGAGCCTATCAAACATCTATCCAAACCAAGCCATTTTTGAACCCTTTTAATTACTTCCGCTTAAAATAACTCCATAAAGTTATCTCCATTCGACATCAACCAATACTTCTCGTCGACGATCGGGCAACTTAAGTGAACTCGACTCCATCAACCGGGCTGGATCACATCATTTGGTATCAGAGCTTGCAAAATGAGGAGCACTGACGTTCGTAGCTATCTCGAAAGATAGGTCTGTAAAAAAAGGTTTCAAAAAAAATAAAAAAAATCGAGTTGTAATTTTATTTTATTCTCTTTTCTTTATTGTATTTACCTTACTTTTGTATTGGAGTATCACAAAAAAAATCGAAATTCAAAAAAAAAGAAGTGAGCAAAAAAAGAAAAAAAAGTAAAAAAAAGGACAAAAAAAAGTGAAAAGTCTTGCGAGTTTTTTATCATTATCACTTATTACTCCGATCATCAAGTTTCCCTTCCTACCATTATTTACCCATCCCAACGCCACACTTTAAACCAATTTTCTTCTTTATTCAGCCTACCCTACACCCGACATTATCCCTTGTAACCAATTTGAAACCGACCCTCAAGCAGCAAATTAAGTCTACCGAGACAAATCACGAAATTGTGAGAAGAGGTTGAGTGGAAAAAGGCACGAGTGAAATTACATCAAAGAAAAAGCCAAAATTTGAATGTAAACACGAGTGCGAGTGAAAATCATTATTTCCTTTTCGAGCGAATTTGTGAGGTTTGTGGTAAGGTATTTATTTTCTTTATTATTTTTTTCTAACATCTTCTTGTCATTACTTAATCATGTCTCGAGAAACATTTCCCGAATCAAAATTCCAATATTTGATGCAAGAGATGCGTAGAATGGTGAAATCAAAATTTGATAAATTGCATGATCGATTGGATTGAGTGGAGGAAAGAGCCCGATGGAAGCCAAACTCACCGGGTGAAGAGACGGAGACAAGATCATCACGAAGGCACACATCCATTGATTTTTTGGGAAGAGATTCATACCATGATTCCTATTCAACGAGGAACTCAAGACGAAGCAAAGCAAGTTTTGAGTTTAAAGCTTTCCGAGGTGACGAACGAGAAATCACAAGTAGTCCTTCGTATGCACCAAGGTATTCATCCGCCAAGAATCAATCTCGAAGAGGTGATCATTTTTTGTATGAAAGTCGTTCCAATTATACCCAATGAGAGTCATTTCGTGCTGATTCATTTGTAACATCTCCATCCTATAATGAAAGAGCGAGGCAAAAAGATAAAGAAATAAGAAGAAAGGAAAGACAAGAAATGTTGATGAGAGAAAATGAGCATATATGGAATGAAATCGAGAGACGAAAAAAAGAAATGAAAGAAAAGGAACAAGAAATTGAAAAAGAGAGTGAGATTGAAGAAAGAAACGAGAGTGTAAAAGAAACGAGTGTCATGGAAAAAGAAATTGAGATTGAAAAAGGATGTGAAAAAGAGAAAGAAATCGAAAAAGAAATTGAGATTGAACAAAAGTGTGAGGAAAAAGAGAAAATTGAAAAAGAATGAAAAGAGAATGAGTTAGAAAAACAAACGAGAGAAAAGGAGGCAAAAGAGCAAGAAAAAGTGAGGAATCTGTTTACTAAACCACATGAGAATTTGTCTTGTTTTGTTTCCTCTTTTCAGGTCTCCGGAAGGCCAAGTGACGATAATTTTCAACTCCAATACCTCTCGAAGGAGAGAAGGTTCATTTTGGCTGAAAAAGGTAATGTTCTCAACGATCCTAGTTCGCCTATGCCAAAAGGTAAGCAAGGTATGAATGTTGAAAATTTTAAAGCACTTCTGCCTTACTCGATTGTTGATGGACACACTGTTGATGATTTGGTCTTTAGAAAGAATCTGAACTTTGACGTGGCTATTTGTCATTCTTTGATTGATGATGATCCATTTGTTTTGCCTAATGATAAGAAGATTCTTGCTTTTGAAAAATATCATTTTGATGGTATTGGTTGTTTATCTTTAACTTGCAATGGAATGCATGTTTTGGATACGCAAGGTGAAAGTCCATATAAAATGTTCATTCTCACTGATCATGTTGAAAAGGAATGGAAATGTATTGATGAATACGCCATTGGCAAGATTTTTGATGAAGAGCGAATAAATCAGCACCAACAAAATCTGGAATTGTGTGATCAAAAGTTGACATATCATCTGCTTGGTTGTGTTGATCATGTGGATTATCTAATTTTTGGTGTGAAATTTCCATGTTTTTGTAAATCTTTTCGAATGAAATTTAAAGGGTTTGCTTGTTTGAATTTGAGTATGTTAACACCCTCGTTGTTTAATTTGTGTAAATTGTTGGAGATAAAAGGACTCTTTTTGCCATTTGGATCGAGTAGTCAAAATCATGTCTTTAATCCTGGAGTTTGCTATTATGAATCATCCATGAAAGAAAGCAAGCATCGTAAAATTTGTTTGAATGAATGTGTAAACAATCTTTGTTTGTATGATACTTTGTCTTTAAGTTTGAAAATGAGCCATGTGAATCTTGTTGGTTTGTTAAGTCAAAATAAAAATTTTGTTTTCGGAGGATGTTCTCAACTGTGGACTAAAAGATCCGAACATGTTTTGAATGATAATGATTTTGAGTTGCTTAGTGCTCTTTCTATGAAGTCAGTCATGAAATTGCCAAATCAAATTGAAATGGCAAGAGAAAATTTTGTCATTGACCCCGGTGAACACCATTCTATATCATTGCCTAAGGTAATCGAACCATGGAAAGTTGACTTCCAAAACCATAGCTATCAAATGCCTTGTGATTTATGTTTGTTTCCATCGAAGAAAAAGGTAAGAACGATTTCTATTTTCGACCCCGGTATTGGATTATTTGTTCAAACTGTGAATCAAATCTCAAAAAGTTCCTTTGTGTTTAATCTTCATCGTGTCACTAATTCGTTTTATTCTTTTAAAGGTGACAATGTGAAGTGGTACCCTCCTAAAGAGGGAGGGCATGCGAATGAGCTTCTTTTGATCCGAGTTAATTGTGGCTTTCAGAATCTTCAACGATTTTTCGCGAGTAAATGGCCCGATTTGGGGACAAATCGCTTTAAAGAGGGAGGGGATAATACGACCATGCCCCGGGCACACTTTTGGATCAGCTCCCTAAGCATTGTTTGCAAATCCATGCGAGCTGAATTAGTTCAATTTCATTTCGTTAAGCTCCGTTTAGCTCGTTTCCAGCTCACTCGAGCTCAAGTCAACTCACTCAAGCTCAATTCAGCTCAATCTTAACCCAATGAGCTTATTTTTAGCTTTCTTTAGCTTGCATTTATTTTGCTGAAATAAACCATTTAATTTGTCATTAGTTAAATTAGTTGTTTATCTTAAGTTAGTTAATTTGTTAAAATCTGGACAAATAATTAATTAAGTGTTTTAATTATATCTAAATTAAATACTTAATTAATTATGATGTTTTAAATATGTCTAAAATTGTTAATATGTATGGCCAAATTTAATGTGCAAATTATTGAGTTCATATGCTGCTAATTTAATGTGTTTGAAATGCATTTAACTTGCTGATTTAATTTGCTGCAGGTTCATGAACGGATTGGTGCAATGTATGGGAGTGTGCATGCACAATTGAGGTTCAATTGATGATCCATGAATCTTCAAATACATGAACTTTCAGCAACTCCCTCTTGCATGAGCGTCCCAAATGCATGTGCTCCTTTAAATGCCATCCATTGAACCTCAATTGTGCATGCACACTCCCATACATTGCACCAATCCGTTCATGAACCTGCAGCAAATTAAATCAGCAAGTTAAATGCATTTCAAACACATTAAATTAGCAGCATATGAACTCAATAATTTGCACATTAAATTTGGCCATACATATTAACAATTTTAGACATATTTAAAACAACATAATTAATTAAGTATTTAATTTAGATATAATTAAAACACTTAATTAATTATTTGTCCAGATTTTAACAAATTAACTAACTTAAGATAAACAACTAATTTAACTAATGACAAATTAAATGGTTTATTTCAGCAAAATAAATGCAAGCTAAAGAAAGCTAAAAATAAGCTCATTGGGTTAAGATTGAGCTGAATTGAGCTTGAGTGAGTTGACTTGAGCTCGAGTGAGCTGCAAACGAGCTAAACGGAGCTTAACGAAATGAAATTGAACTAATTCAGCTCGCATGGATTTGCAAACAATGCTTAGGGAGCTGATCCAAAAGTGTGCCCGGGGCATGGTCGTATCAGTCAAGGTCCATCTTCGACAATCCATTAAACCCACCTTAGGCAATATAAGTCCCGGGGCAATACTTCATATAGTATTGAATCGTTCTTCGCTTGAGTTCTATTTTTCCATTCCATTTTAACTATTAAATTATAAACAATATTTCTTTATTTCACCGAGCCTATCAAAAATCTATCCAAACCAAGCCATTTTTGAACCCTTTTAATTACTTCCGCTTAAAACAACTCCATAAAGTTATCTCCATTCGACATCAACCAATACTTCTCGTTGACGATCAGGCAACTTAAGTGAACTCGACTCCATCAACCGAGCCGATCACATCAGAAGATTCTAGGGACGTCCAAGAAGCTACAAGGAAACTTCCAGCCTCTTTCTAGCTTAATTTAGCCGTCCATTCAGCATCCCATATAGCCATTCGGCTACCAATTGTTTAGGCTATAAATATGAGATGTTTTTCTCTTGTAAAAGGTTAATGAACATTTTATTAACTTTGAGTTATATTGTGAGTGTGTTTAACTCTCATTGCTCTCCAAAGACTGACCTGACTTATCAAGAAACCCTTGTGGTGTCAATCCGTCTTTGTTTTTGAACTTATCACTCTATCCCAAAGTGTGGCATTCGCTATACCGAAGATTCCTATCACGCATAGATAGAGGGTCTCGGTCATTAACCTATCCACCTACCTTTCCGTTGCCATTCCTTTTTCCTAAGTGTTCTTATAAGTTTTGGGTTAACACACGATTATTGTGTTAGTTCATTCTTGAACCTTAGTTGAAACATATTCTTGCTTTCCTTAGCCAACTTTGGCCCATTTCCATTTGAACCTTTCTTCTTCAATTTCAAACCTATTTGCAAACCGTTTTAAGCTTACTCAATTTAACGATCGAGAAAACTCTACGACTCAAATTTTAACCGAGGTGAGTGCGTATCACACACACAAGGCTATTCAATTCCATCTGTTCACACTCAAAAACTCTTGATGAACCCCAAGTAGATTTTAATGAACTCCAAACTATTTAGTTGATCAAAGTAGCCCATTTAAGCTCATTAAAGCCCTTTTGCCGAATCTAGCCTAGATCCACCCACTTCATTCAATTGTTCAGCTCAACAATTAACTTCTTTCAATGAAAGCTGGTTGAAAACACCAAAAGGCACATATTTATAGGTATACAAAATCAACTGGTTAAAGGCAAATCTAATGGCATCAACCCTAATCTAGCCTAGATTCGCTTGTAAGTCTAAACGAGTCTTTTACGAAGTTTGAGAGGTGAAGTGAGTGGTAAAAGGCACAAGTGTTGAGAGCATTCGAGTGTACAAAAAAGCAAACACGAGTGTGAGCGCCAACCAATTTTCTTTGTGAGTGAAACATGAGGTTTTTTGGTGAGGTATCTATTTTCTGTTTTTTTATCACTTTACTTATTTAGCAAATAAAATCATGTTTCGAGAAGAGTTTTCAGAATAAGAATTCCAATATGTGATGCATGAGATGCGTAGAATGGTGAAATCTAAATTTGACAAATTGCATGAACGATTAGACCGACTGGAGGAAAGAGCCCGACAGAAGCCAATTTCACCAAGTTGAGGGATGGAGTCAAGACTATCAAGCAAATGATCGTCCAATGACTATTTGGGAAAATACCTATATCGTGGTTCTTATTCATCAAGGAATTCGAGACGAGATCAAACAAGTTTCGAGTTTGAAGCCTATTATGATGGCAAATAAGAAAGCACAAGTCATTCTTTGTATACACCAAGGTATTCGTCCACCAAGAACCAAATTCAAAAAGGTGATCATTTTTCATGTGTAAGCCATTCCATTCATACCCAATGAGAGTCTCTCTATTCTAATTCATTTGTATCGTCTTCATTTTGCAATGAACGAAAGAGACAAAAAGAAGTAAAAAGAAAAGAGAGGCCAAAAAAGCTACTGTGAGAAAATGAGCAAATATGGAGTGAAATTGAGAGGAGAAAAATGAAAGAAAAAGAACGAAAAAAAGAATGAGAAAGTGAAAAAGAAAAAGAGAGTGAAAGAAAGGAAAAACAAATTGAAAAAGAAAAAGATTTCAAGCAAGAAAAGAAAATTGAAAAAGAGAGAAAGACTGAAGAAAGAAAAGACGATGAACAAGAATCGAGTGCAGTTGAAAAAGAAAATGAAAGGAAGAATGAAAGTGAGTTTTCGATAAAAAAAGAGATGAGTGAAAAAGATGCGAGTGCACAAAGGAAAGTGAGGAATGTTTCTACTAACCTATATGTGAGTTGTCCTTGTATTGTATTTTCTTCTTTTCAGGTCTCTAAAGAATCATTTGACAAGTTGCAACTTCAATACCTTCCCGATGTGAGACGATTCCGAATGATTGAGAAAGGTAAGGTTAAAGGTGAAATCCAACCACAAGTGTTTGAAGGCAAACAATCAATACCTTCTATTGATGTTGTTCGATTAAATCGAAAAATACAAACTGCGATCTTGTGTGATAATGAGTTTTCACGTAAAATGCTTAATCTATTTGAATGTGATGTTAATGTGAAATCTCTAAATTCTTGTGCGAAATACTCTTGCATTTACATGCAAGTTCAAAAGAAATTTGAAAGACTTGATTTTTGCATATTTGTCTTCTTAAATCCTCTTCATGTGGCATATGTGACTGATGCGACCTTAGCTTTGGAAGTCACTACCGAATCCATTGAGCTGCCACGAGGGCCTATAACTCAGTCACGAGCTAAGAAATTTCAAGATGCATTAGCAAGCTATGTGGATCAAGCTTGGGAAGAGCAATAAGCCAAATTCAATAGTCATGCTTGGACTAGCCCAATAGGCGTTACTTGCAATTTATTGCAAGTTGAATTTGATTTTTAATGAACTAATCTTAGATTAATAAATGAGTTGCTAGATTTTAATTCAACTCATATTAGTTTAAATAATTGAGTTAATGAACTTGTTTAAGTTATGATTCTCTTAAATTATCTAGTTACTGGAATAATTTAAGATGCATGTGTTTTTTATGTTTTAAGTTCATTTATTTAAGTTGAGTGTTTATTGTGTTTTATGTGTTTAAATGTGTTTAATATGCATGTTTTAATGTGTTAATTGCAGGTGTCTTTTCAGCTGGAAACCGTTACATTCAAGGGCTGTTACAAATTGATTAAAGAGACTTTTCAAGTGAATTTAGGTTACATACAAGGGGAAGCATTATTTTTCATTAAAAGGAGCTGTTATCATACATTAAAGGGAGCATTATACATCCTTAAATTCGGCAACAGCCTCTTTCATCTTCCATAACCGATTTGTAACAGCCCGTTTTGGGGTTAGATCGGAACAGTGGTTTCGGGACCACAAATCTAAAGTCAAAAACATTTATTTTGTTATTTTAATAAGTTTTACAGTATGATATAATGTTTGTGTGAAAATTTTGTAAAGAAATTTTACCGTTTGAGTGGTTAATTCGGTAAAAAGGACTAAATCGCGTAAAGCGTAAAAGTTAAATTATATAAGTTAAAAGTATTAAATGGCTATGGAATTAAATAGAGAAGGTCCTTATGTAGTAAATATCCCATTTATGAGATAGTGGAGGTTAGCGGAGTGGCATTGGTGTATTTGGTAATATTTTTAAAGGGAAAAAAGGTAAATAGGTAATTAAAGTTAATAATAAATAAAATAAAAGCCAAAACCATGTTATATTTCTTCATATTTCATCGAATATAGAGAAAATAAACAGCCGTGGTTGTGTTTTAGGGTTCAGCATCTTCATGGCTCAATTTGTAAGTGTTTTGAGCTTGATTTTTGATGATTTTTATGTTTTTCTGATCGTTGCTTCGTGTTCTAGCTAGCCCGTACCCTAATTTCTAAATTTGTTGATGAATTTGTGAGTTTCCATTTATGATAGCTTGATGTTTTTGAGTGTTGATGATGGAAAATAAATCATTGTTGTTAGATTAACAAGTTTTATAAAGTGATTTTGAGTAAAAATGTCAATTTTGGACTAAATTATATAAGGTGGAAATTTAGTGGTTAAAATGTGAAATAAATTGAAAATATGGGCTGATAATAATATATGGAAATTTTGGCTAGCTTGGGTTTGTGTTTAATTTCATGAAATTGTGAGGTTAAATGATAAGGACTAAATTGCAAAAATGTGAAATAATGGGGCAAAAATTTAATTTTACCAAAATGTGTAAATTGTGTTAAATTGAATGAAATGTTGATTAAATAAGTAAATTTTGATATTATATAGATTGAGATAATCGAGAATTGGATCTAGAACGGGGGAAAAATAAAGTACTGGACTAATTGATTCGTTCTGTCGTTTTAACGATCGAGATAAGTTTGTATGTAATAAGCATTGTTAAATTTATGCTTTTAATGCTTTGATATTATATAAATTGTATATACATGACTATTGTTATGTTAACAACATATCGGCTAAAAAAATGGCACTTAGTGTGCAGTTCGAAATAGCTTTGGCTAAATGTGGCACTTGGTGTGCGATTGGAGATAGCTTCGGCAATTTATGTATATGGCACTTAGTGTGAAAAATATTAATAGTGGCACTTGGTGTGCGAGATATTGAGTATGGCACTTAGTGTACGAGACATCGAAGATGCAACGGCATTACATGCATGTATGAAATGGTTAGGATCAGTACAGGTATATAAATGAGTTATGATGCATCTTTGTAACGAAGTAAATAAGTAAGTCATGTTTATGAGAATGATTTTGTAAGGACCTTGTGATTATGGGTCCATGCTTATGTTGTATAAATATGTATTTATACCATGATGGTGGAAATGATTGGTGAACGTGTGATGAGCTTAGTTATCATCATTTTTGTATTAAAACTGTTTTGGACAGTAACTGTAGTCTAACTTTGTAAATTCACCAAAAATTATGAAAATTGAGTTAAAGGATGAATAAAATATGAAATTAGATCTTGTTAAGTCTATTCTTATATAGAGGAAACGGTGTACACAAAAGAATTTCAGATTATGAGATATTTGAATTTTTCTGAGACAGGGTCAGAATGACCTCAGAATCCCCTATATTGATTTTGAAAAACCATTAAAAATTTTAAAGAAATAATTATAGGTTATAGCTTATATTATTAGAATCTTTGATGAGTCTATTTTCTAAAGAAACAAACGGGAACATCATTCGAACTCTGTATTAGGATATGATTAATTTTTAGTGAAGAGGGGTCAGAACTGTCGGATAGCCAAAAAGGGGTAAATTTGAAGAATAAACTGTACTTATTAGATAAACCAAAAATTTTGTAAATTTTAAGGTAAGAAGATATGTGAGTCTAGTTTCAGGTAAAATTAACAGATCTTAATTTGGAGTTGCATAGCTCCAGAAATAAATAATTTAATAACTATGACTTGAGTAGACAACTTGACTGGAATTTGAACAAATAGTGGAATAATATGCAATTATAATTGTGATACCTTGAGAACATTTTGTAAGAATTTGGAAAAAGTATATTAATAAATTGCTTATTATTTTCATATGAACTTATTAAGCTTTAGAACTTACCCCCTCCCTTTTCATCTCTTATAGGTTTATATAGCTAGCTCGGGTTGGAGATCGCCGGAGATTCAATCACACTATCAAGCTATCATTTGGGGTATAAGTATTCAAATACTTAAGTCTATGGCATGTATAGGGGCTCTATCTTTGTAATTATGTCAATGCTAATGTGGCCAAATGTGCTGGCCTATAATGGTTATAGTCCAATTTATATATAGCCATGAATGATGGCTTATGCTGATCATATGATTATTCATGTGTATTTGCCAATGTTTTATAGAGTGATCATGTTGTTTGATATGGATGCCTGATGTGATCCGGCCCAGGTTAATCGAGTCGTTTCACAAAGTTGCCCGATCATCTACGAGGAGTAGTTGGAGTTGTCAAAATTGGGTGATTTAGGCTAAGGGTTACGGAAGCTTTGAGAGGGTTTAGATGAGTGGTTTGGTGTTGATAAATTCGGTTTAGAATAGAAACAAGGTAGGTTAGAAAAAGGTAATTGATGGAGATGGAAAATAAAACTTAAACGTCAAGAATGTTCAATACTAAAAAGTATTGCCCGAGTCTTATATTGCTTAAGGTGAAATTTGTGGAAGGATAGAAGCGAACCTTGACCCAATACCTATATAGAGGTAAGAACCAAAGGTATAAAAATATGGTTGAACGCCACACCGATTCGGTGATAAGTTCAATGGAGTTCGGATTGACACCACTAGCAAGCTAGATAAGTCGCTTCGAGACTCAAACGAAAGAAGAGAGGAGGTAACCTCACAAGAACAAAAGTTCTATTAAGTTTAATTGATCAAATTCTGTAACCTTTTTACAAAAAGAAAAGAACTATTTATAGATTACATTAGATAGCCAAATAGACTAAGCAAATTCGGCTTTAATTGAATTAAACTAATCTAGAAATGTATCTTTAAAGGCTATGTCCAAATTCGGCTGAATGGTACTTCAATGGGCAGCTTCATGGCTAAGGAAATAAACTTGAAGGCTTGGTGAATGTATGGGAGAGCAATGGACATGTCTAGGTTTGGCCAAGGTGTGAATGGACACTCCAAGAGATGCCTTTTGGCCGAATAGGTACTTAGGAGATCAATGGACAGTAACCGATGCATGTAAGTGAATATTCATGCATTCTTCCATTCATTGTATTAAATCATTCATGCATCATCCTTACGTTCATTGAACCAGCCCATTCATGAATCATCTTTAATTGTGTTCCCACATCATGCATTGTAAGTAGACGTTCATGCACCTAGCTTGAATGAATCTCCACATTCGACTGTACCTACATGAAACATGAACAAATTAATTAAAAATAGATATATTAATTAACACATAAATTTAAAATAGACAAATTTAATAAAGTCTTAAGTTAAACATATTAAATTCGGCTAAGACAACTTTAAAAACATGAAATAAATCAAAACATAATTATGAGCTGTAATAACTTAAACTAAGTTAATAAAATACTTTAATTATTCAACCAATAAAATAAATGAGCTGAATTGTAGCTAAATTGAGCTTGATTGAGCTGAAATGAGCTCAATTGAGCTGGTCGGAGTTGAAACGAGCTAGAAAAGCTAAAATGGAGCTGAAATTAGCTTGCACTAAGGTGCATGGTTTCTTCAAGGAGTTGGATCGAGCTTCCTCATCTTCAACAAGCTGATTCTCCTTCCAAAACTTGAACAACAAAGCTGAAACAACTTCATGAAATCGCTTGGACCTAGCTCGGGTCATTGGTCCCTTTGGAAGCTCGAGGGAATCAAGACGAGAACTTGATGGGGCTTGGGGCGTGCTCACATCAATGTCTATGTGCATACGACTTATGTACTCGATGATTGATTTTGGCATAATTGGCATATGGATAGATTATAGCATAAGTGTGAAATGTGAAAATGTATTAAGGATAATCTCGGTATGAAAGTTGTTATGATTAATCTTGATAAAGTATGATGCCTTGTGTATGCGTAAGTTGTTATGATAATGTCAAGCATAAGCTATATTTACGATTATTAAGTGTTCATTTATGCGGCGTTGGATGCCATTGAGATATGTGAGTGTGCATGTGTTATGAGGGTGGCAAAATGGCTTGGAACATAGCCTAGCATTTGTCCACACGGGCGTGTGACCCTGCTTCATGATGAAATTTTCTAAGTTTTCCCAAAAGTTTTCGGTGTATTCCCAAATCATTTTCAATGCGTGTTTAGGGCCTCGTAAGACCGTTTAAGGGACGTTATACATATGTATAAATTTTTTTGATTTGAATGAAATTTTATAGCCTGATTTTATGTGATTGTGTATGTTTAAGCACGGTAATGCCTCGTATCCTGTCCCGGCCTTGGACATGGGTAAAGGGTGTTACATTTAGTGGTATCAGAGCTATGGTTTAGTCGATTCTCAGTCTAACCTAGCATATGTGAGTATAGCTATACATGTCGTATTACTACTCTTGATAGTGTGACATCTCCCAGCTCTAACGAAATTGTTTTGTAAGACAGAGATGACCTCCAACAGAGCTATTTTTAGATAATGCTAGAAATGATATTGAGATGATTGAAATGTGCCTATGATGTGTTAAAATTTAGAAAGGTGTGAATATAAGTTCATGATATGTATGTGTGTAATGCCCTCACGCCTGAGACCATCGCCAGAGTCGAGCTTGAGGTGTTACTAAACTTAATTCATTAATTAAACAGCTCAAACTATTTATTTTTAAAATTTCCAGACAAGCTGGCCAATTGCGTCACAGTCGCTTAAAAATTCATATATCGAGTTTCGGAACTCAAAATTAAGATCCGTAAATTTTTCTTGAAACTAGACTCATATATCTATCTACTAAATGTTTTTCTAGAATTCTTGGTCAAGCCAATTAGTACAGTTTATTAGTTAAAGTTTCCACTATTTTAGGGTTCGACTACTCTGACCCATGTGTATTACGAATCAAATATCTCCCTATACAGAGTTTCAATGATTATGCCATTTTTTTCTCATAAAACTAAACTCAATAATGGATCTGTAGATATAAAGCATGACTTCTAATTATTTTTTTACAATTTTTGGTAAATTTTTAAATTCAGAACAGGGGATTCAGAAATTTCTCTGATCCTGTTTCACCAAAACTTAAATATCTCATAAAATATAAATCATTTACCCGTTTTGTTCCATCCATATGAAAATAGACTCATCAATCTTTAATATCATAACTTATTCATCTTTTAATTCTATTTCTACTATTTTTAGTGATTTTTTTAAATTCACATCACTGTTGCTGTATGACTCTGTTTTACGGCCAATGATACGAGTCATAAAGGCCCAATCCAAGTTCAAGAACGTGATGGGCTCAAATTGCCACAAGGCCCAATAACGAGATCAAAGGCCCGACAAAGGCGGTCCAAACTAAATGGGACCATTCAAGAGCTTGTTAGCAAGGCCTTAGATTCATACACGAGAGAACAAGAAAATCAAGATTCACTTTCTTGTTTTCAAGAAAATCAAGAAATCGAATCTTGGCCCAATTTTGCTGTTCGAAGAGATTTCAAGAATCAAGAAAATCAAGATTTCAAATCTTGGAAATCTTGGTCCAAGAAACCAAATCTTGCAGCCAAAACGCATTGGATCTCCATTACGAGCGTCAACGACCCAATTTTGATAGGAGATGGATCACGAGCCCAAATTCTTGAAGGCGAGGCCCAATAACCAAAATCCAGCCCAATCAAGAAATTTCTTCATACTTAGTTGAAAATCAGGCCAAAATGTCAAAGGGCCCAATTTGTAAACATCTTACTTGTTTAATTTAATTTTTTAATCTTTAGGAGTATTACATGTAAAATTCGGCCCAAAACAGCCCATATAAGTGCATGGCCGAATTTACCTTGTTATTTTATTAATTAGGTTTAATTTTTATTAGTTACTTGTGAGATTAGAATTTGTTGGAGGCCTATATAAGCATTGGCCAGCCACCCTTTGTAAAAACATCTTATTATTATTTTTTCTATCAAATTTCAAATTTGTTGAGTGCAGAATTTTCTTTGGGGTTTTCTCCAAGAATTCTCTCTTGAGTTTTCTTTAGAAGTTGTTTTAACAATCTTTGGATTGTGGGAGCCATCTTCAACCTTCTTCTTGCCACCGATATTCGTTGGAGGGGAGATTAGAGCCGTTTGAAGAGATTTGTGAAATCTTTCGGGATTTCAAGGATCTTTAGGACTTCAATTTACTTTCTTGCTGTTCATTCTTTTCTTTTAAATTCTGTTTATGCCGATTCTTTTGATCTAACTTGTTTATTCTTCTTGTGAATTTCCAGCCATCTTTATTACTCAAAAAGATCGATCGGTACTCATTCTTGGTAGCCAAATTCAACTAAACTTATCTTTTCCAATTAATCTTGTCGAATTCTTCTTGTCAAAATTGACTGTTTTAGGTTGCTGGAATTTTGGGAAAAATCAAGTTGCTGGAATTTGGGGCTTTATTCATCGGTTTAGTTCTTGGACAGATTCGACTTGTTGAAAATCAATCTTGGAGATCGATTTTGTGTTTTTGCATTCCGAAAACATCTATTCATAAGATCTTTGATTCTTGGCTGTTCTTGATTGTTTTGGGGATCTTAATTTCCAGATCTGATTTGTTTTTAATCTTATTCTTTGTTTTGATTTCAGATCTGTTTGATTAGAGCTTTCGTAGGAGTTTCTCGTGACTTGGCAACTCAATCTTGGTCCGCACGCAACCTCGTATCAGCCAATTTCACCATTCCAAATGATGTGACCACGCCCCAAGCCCCATCAAGTCCTCGTCTTGATTCCCTCGAGCTTCCAAAGGGACCAATGAACCGAGCTAGGTCCAAGTGATTTCATGAACTTGTTTCAGCTTTATTGTTCAAGTTTTGAAAGGAGAATCAGCTCGTTGAAGATGGGGAAGCTCGATCCAACTCCTTGAAGAAACCATGCACCTTAGTGCAAGCTAATTTCAACTCAATTCTAGCTCCCTTAGCTCAATTCGACTTTAATCAGCTCACTTGAGCTCAATTCCACCTATTTGAGCTCAATTTAGCTTCTTTCTAGCTCGTTAATTTTATTATTTGAATAATTTGAGTGATAGTTTTATTTTAATTATTTTTACTACAGCTCATAACCGAATTTTCTAGCTCAATTCAGCTCATCAAGAATTTCAACTATCATTGAGCTAGCCGAATTTATTATTAATTATATTTTATTTATGTCTTTATTTTAATTTGTTAAATATGTCTTGATATTATTTAATTTAAGCTGAATGTACCTTGAATCTAATTTGTTTATATCTTTTGTAGGTACATCCACATGTGGGAACACAATTAATGAGGATTCATGAACATTTCTGGTTCAATGTATGTTCGGGTACATGCATGACTACCTACAACGAATGGTTGCCTTAAAGATGATGCATGAATGATTTAATACAATGAATGGAAGAATGCATGAATATTCACTTACATGCATCGGTTGCTGTCCATTGATCTCCTAAGTACCTATTCAACCAAAAGGCATCTATTGGAGTGTCCATTCACACCTTGGCCGAACCTAGACATGTCCATTGCTCTCCCATACATTCACCAAGCCTTCAAGTTCATTTCCTTAGCCATGAAGCTGCCCATTGAAGTACCATTCAGCCGAATTTGGACATAGCCTTTAAAGATACATTTCTAGATTAGTTTAATTCAATTAAAGCCGAATTTACTTAGTCTATTTGGCTATCTAATGTAATCTATAAATAGTTCTTTTCTCTTTGTAAAAAGGTTAGACATTTCTGATTATTAAACTTATTGTGAGGTTACCTCCAATCCGATTTCGTTTGAGTCTCGTCTGACTTATCTAGCTCGCTAGTGGCGTCAACTCGACTTCTTGAACTTATCACCATCCTGGTGTGGCGTTCATCCACCTTTTTATACCTTTGGTTCCTACCTCTCTATAGGTAACGGGTCAAGGTCCATCTTCGACTTCCATTAAACCCACCTTAAGCAATATAAGTCCCGGGGCAATACTTTACATAGTATTGAATCGTTCTTCGCTTGAGTTCAATTTCCATTCCATTTTATCTATCTACTTAAACTTTATTTTCTTTTTTAAATCGAACCATCCATTCTCCAAACCAAGCCATTTTTTGAACCCTTTTAATTACTTCCGCTTAAAACAACTCCATAAAGTTATCTCCATTTGACATCAACCACTACTTCTCGTCGATGATCGGGCAACTTAAGTGAACTCGACTCTATCAACCGAGTCGGATCACATCATTTGGTATCAGAGCTACTAAAACGAGAAGTGCCGACATTCGTATCAAGCTCGGAGTAGGTTCGTAATGTAAAAAAAAGTCAAAAAAAATAAAAAAAATTTGAGTTGGAATTTAATTTTTTTTTCTCTTCCTTGTATTTAGTTTACTATTGTATTGGATTTAAAAAAAAGAAGAATAAATTCGAAAAAAAATTAAAAAAAAAGAAAAAAAAGAAATGAAAAAAAAATCGAGTTAAAAGAAAAAAAAGAAAAAAAAAGTGAAAAGTCTTGCGAGTTTTTATCATTATCACTTATTACTCCGATCATCAAGTTTCCCTTCCTACCATTATTTACCCATCCCAACGCCACATTTTAAACCAATTTTTTTTCTTTGTTCAGCCTACCTTACACCTGACATTATCCCTTGTAACCCATTTTGAAACCGACCCTCAAGCAGCAAATTAAGTCTATCGAGACAAATCACGAAATTGAGAGAAGAGGTCGAGTGGTAAAAGGCAAGAGTGAAATACATCAAAAGAAAAAGCCAAAAATTGAGTCTAAACACGAGTGCGAGTGAAAATCATTATTTCTTTGTGAGAGATTGGTGAGGATTTTGAATTGGTGAGGTTCATTTACTATTTATTCTATCTTTCGATTTTCGAACATTTTCTTGAATCATGTCTCAAGAAGAATTCTCTACCGATGAATTTCAATACTTGGTGAACGAGATAGGCCGAATATTGGATGAAAAACTAAGCCCATTAAAAAGACGTTTGGACCGAGTGGAGGAAAAAGCCCGACGGAAGCAAACTCCACCGAGTCAAGAAATAGAGTCAAGTTCATCACGACGACATTATTCGAGAAGAGACACATATCAAGACTCCTATTCAACAAGGCTTTCGAGACCGTGAGAAGAAAACTTCGAGTCAAAAATCACTCGAGATGAGCGAGAAAGGACGAGCTATTCCTCGTATGCTTCAAAGAAGTCCTTCCCAAAGGATTGTTCCCGAAGAAATGGACGAGAAGTTTATGAAAATATTTTCTCTTTCTTTGAGCCAAATGATTATCTCTTTGATTCTTTCGTGTCATCCGCACATTGTAATGAAAAAGAAAAAGAAATCAAAATAGTGAGAGAGAAAGAAAATGAAGAAAAGAAAATTGAAAAAGAAATTGAGATTGAGAAAAAAAATGAAAAAGAAAAAGATGTTGAAGAAGAAATGAGAGAAAATGAAGATAGTGAGCGAGAACAAGAAAAAGAGAACGAAATTTTAACTAACCTCCGTGATGTTTGTTTTTGTTCTATTCCTTCTTTTCAGGTTCCGACAAATCTCAGTGACGAATATCAACTTCAATATCTTCCTAACGAGCGACGTTTTTGCATGACCGAAAAAGGTAAGGATGAAGTTGAAATCGAACCACACAAGCTTGAAGGTAAGCGAGGTAAGGAATTTTTAAAAACCGAGTCATGGCAACCAAGTTTGAAAGTTGTTGAAAATGACTTTGTTTTAAAAAAATTCTCTTATTTTCATTCAATTAATTGCTATTCTTTGAATGTGGTTGATGTTATTCGGTACGAACGACAAACTAAAGATTTGGTTTTGCATGATGTCGGGTTTTCACGAAAAGCGATTCAATTTTTCAAATATGATAATTTTGTGCATCCATTATTGTCATGTGACAAATCCATGAATTTGTGCAAGTTTGATTTGATGAATATAAAGATATTTGAATGTTTGTATCTATGGACACGAAAACCCTTTTGGTTTGACATGTTTGATTTACTAAAACACTTTGGCGTAAGTAATCAAACTCGTGTGTTCAAACCTGGAATTTATCGTTTTAGGTTGATATGTGCGGAACTCAAGCATCCTAAATTTTATGCGACAAATTTATGTCTGTTTGATGTTTGGCCTCTGAAATTTAAAGACTCTGTTTATAATTTAAAATTGTTCTTTGATCATTTTATGTGGCTGTACATGAAATTCATTTTTCATTTCGAAAAGGTAAGATCAACTCATGTTTTTGAACCTGGTATCGTTACATATGTTCAATATGTGAATAGTGTTTTAGCCTGTTCCTTTGAGTTCAACGTCTATGGAGACATTACCCTCTTTCAGCATTATGAACCCAACACTTCGAAAAGTGCAAGTTGCCTTTGTGTTTACCCTTCGTTTCAGGTTTTTCAAGGATTGTGTAATGAGCTTCGACTTCAATACCTTCTCAAGGAGAAAAGGTTCACTTTGATTGAAAAAGGTAAAATTGATTCTCAATTTTCCACTCCTAAAGGTGAATCAGGTATGAATTCTGATGTTATGCGACCATCTTTTCTTAAGTCGAATGTAACTAAAATTTTTGAAGACACCTTGATTGCTGAAATAGCTTGAATCCTGTTGTGGTTAATTATTTGATTTTGCTTGATGATGATAAATCCATTTTGAGTAATGATAAGACGATTTTTCTCTTTGGAAAATGTGATGAATTCATTGTTGAGAACAAAACCAAACGACAATTGCAAGTGCCAAACATGCGAAATCATGAATCATATGAAACTTTTCATTTGTGTGTTTGTGATGAAGATTTAAATTTCATGTCTTCTTGCTTGCATTCCATTTACTTGAACAATGACTTGTGGAAGCAAATTGAAAAGTTCGAATGCTTGAAAACATATTTGTTTTCGTCTCGACCATTTGATGAGTTATGGATATGGAAGGAGTTTTGTTCATGTGATTTTAAGAATGATGTTTTAAAACTGCCTTTTTACATGACTCATACTTGTCTTGATACGACTATGCATGATCCACATATTTGTTTTGATCGTTTCTTGATGACTAATGGTTGTCTATTTTCATTGATTCATTTGCCATCTTTAATGTCGAATATTGTAAGTTCTTTTGCAATGGCTTATGAACGACTAATTGTTCCATTCATTCAAGGAGAGTTGCATAAGACGGATTATTTTCTAGAGAATAAACAGCTCGACTTGAGGACAAGTCATTTTGAAGAAGGGGGGATGATGTGACCACGCCCCAAGCCCCATCAAGTCCTCGTCTTGATTCCCTCGAGCTTCCAAAGGGACCAATGAACCGAGCTAGGTCCAAGCGATTTCATGAACTTGTTTCAGCTTTATTGTTCAAGTTTTGAAAGGAGAATCAGCTCGTTGAAGATGGGGAAGCTCGATCCAACTCCTTGAAGAAACCATGCACCTTAGTGCAAGCTAATTTCAACTCAATTCCAGCTCCCTTAGCTCAATTCGACTTTAATCAGCTCACTTGAGCTCAATTCCACCTATTTGAGCTCAATTTAGCTTCTTTCTAGCTCGTTAATTTTATTATTTGAATAATTTGAGTGATAGTTTTATTTTAATTATTTTTACTACAGCTCATAACCGAATTTTCTAGCTCAATTCAGCTCATCAAGAATTTCAACTATCATTGAGCTAGCCGAATTTATTATTAATTATATTTTATTTATGTCTTTATTTTAATTTGTTAAATATGTCTTGATATTATTTAATTTAAGCTGAATGTACCTTGAATCTAATTTGTTTATATCTTTTGTAGGTACATCCACATGTGGGAACACAATTAATGAGGATTCATGAACATTTCTGGTTCAATGTATGTTCGGGTACATGCATGACTACCTACAACGAATGGTTGCCTTAAAGATGATGCATGAATGATTTAATACAATGAATGGAAGAATGCATGAATATTCACTTACATGCATCGGTTGCTGTCCATTGATCTCCTAAGTACCTATTCGACCAAAAGGCATCTATTGGAGTGTCCATTCACACCTTGGCCGAACCTAGACATGTCCATTGCTCTCCCATACATTCACCAAGCCTTCAAGTTCATTTCCTTAGCCATGAAGCTGCCCATTGAAGTACCATTCAGCCGAATTTGGACATAGCCTTTAAAGATACATTTCTAGATTAGTTTAATTCAATTAAAGCCGAATTTACTTAGTCTATTTGGCTATCTAATGTAATCTATAAATAGTTCTTTTCTCTTTGTAAAAAGGTTAGACATTTCTGATTATTAAACTTATTGTGAGGTTACCTCCAATCCGATTTCGTTTGAGTCTCGTCTGACTTATCTAGCTCGCTAGTGGCATCAACTCGACTTCTTGAACTTATCACCATCCTGGTGTGGCGTTCATCCACCTTTTTATACCTTTGGTTCCTACCTCTCTATAGGTAACGGGTCAAGGTCCATCTTCGACTTCCATTAAACCCACCTTAAGCAATATAAGTCCCGGGGCAATACTTTACATAGTATTGAATCGTTCTTCGCTTGAGTTCAATTTCCATTCCATTTTATCTATCTACTTAAACTTTATTTTCTTTGTTAAATCGAACCATCCATTCTCCAAACCAAGCCATTTTTTGAACCCTTTTAATTACTTCCGCTTAAAACAACTCCATAAAGTTATCTCCATTCGACATCAACCACTACTTCTCGTCGACGATCGGGCAACTTAAGTGAACTCGACTCCATCAACCGAGCCGGATCACATCACCAAAGATTTTCATGGTTTAGTTAAGACATAAAGCATACATGTTATCATATATAAACTTGATTAGCCATTCCAATAGCTAATCATTTACAAACCCTTTTCTTACCTAACCATAACCATATCATATGATCATTTATACAAAGTGAGTATATTGCTATACATGCCACACTTATAACATATAAGCCATTTTACCAATTTAGGTCTTCGGATAGTGTGAACGAGCCTTCGACCTATCCCGATTCTCAAGCCGGCTTGTCAAAACTACAATGAAGGAAAAAGAGGGAGTAAGCATAAATGCTTAGTAAGTTCACATGCAAATAACAAGTAACATAATCATGCCATTCAACATAAACATTATTTGCATAAACAACGCCAAGGCATTCATGTTACATTTGCATTTAATATCTTACTACAATTTCATCATACTAAATTCTCAACCCAAGGGTTTAAACACATACCTGTCAAATTTTCTTATTCACCACACTTACCAACATGTCACCTTCGTATTAGGCATTCTCCTTATTCTATTAGAGATCTCCTGTTGAACACATCAGAATATGATTTCGGATAAACGGATAATGTGCACATAAGTGCTATACTCGTAGCTAAACAAGCTCAATAGCTTTTGAATCTATGTAGCCAAGCTACCATGTAACCCGCCCATAAACGAACTCGGACTCAACTAACGAGCTCAGGCGTTCGCATCCATAAGTGAACTCAGACTCAACTCAATGAGCTCGGATGCCTAGTTACATCTTACGAACTCAGACTCAACTCAACGAGTTCGGAACTCAACCATCCTAGTGACATGTCACTTGTACCCTAATCTATTCCCAAGGTTCAAACGGGATTCTTTTCAATTACACATTTCGATCGCCTTCTTCGGAATATAGAAATCGATACTTGCTAACATCTCATACTTATCAAGTTGTTCACATAATTTGCATATCACCAAATAATAATTTACAAAACATCATATTTCATGATAATAAGTATCATGTCATATAAATAACATTAAATCGCTTAAAATAAAAATTATGTTACCTTATTTACACATGAACTTACCTCGATACAAAATATTAGCAATCAAGCCTATTCCTCCTAAAATTTGTTTTTCCCTCGATCGCGACTTGAATCTCGTTTCTCTTAATCTATCATGCCAAACTAATTTATTTAATACATACATTCATCAAAACAGCCCATAATACGAACTTTGGCAAAATTACCATTTTGCCCCTAAACTTTCACATATTTGCACTTTTTCCCCAAGGCTCGTAAATTAAACCTCATCCTATTTTCTTATATTTTATGACATGCTGATCATTTTTCCCTTCTATGGAAACATCAAATTCACACTCTAACATGTACTTATGACTATTAGGTATTTTCACCGATTCTCGTTTTCACTTAAAACCGAGTAGCACAAGTTGTCTAACATAATTTAAAACCTCATATTCTATCATAAAACACCAAAATACACAAATTTCACCTATGGGTATTTTTCCAAATATGAACCCTAGGTTCATAAGTTAATTCGAGCTACCAAGATTCCAAAAACGTAAAGAACATTAAAAACGGGGCTTGGAATCACTTACTATGGAGCTTGGAAGCTTGAAACAAACCCTAGCTATGGAGAACCCTTGAAATTTCGGTGTAATGAAGAAGATGGACAAAAATTGGCTTTTAATTTTGTTTTTAATTCATTTTAATAACTAAATGACCAAAATGCCCTTAATTAAAAACTATGGTGTTTTAGGTATTTTTGTCCAAACTAGTATAATGGTCTAATTACTATCCAAGGACCTCCACTTTAAAAACCCATTACTCACAAATACTTAATACCTTTGTGAACTAGAACACACATTTTACAACTTTTGCAATTTAGTCCTAAATATCAATTGGACCCTCTATCGATAAAATTTCTAAACGAAATTTTCACACAATCATGTAATCATGTCATAGACCTTAAAATGATAATAAAATAAATTTTTCTACCTCAGATTTGTGGTCATGAAACCACTATTCCGATTAGGCCCTAATTCGGGATATTACAACTCTCCCCCTTTAAGGATTTTCGTCCTCGAAAATCTTAACAGTAAATAGGTGTGGGTATTGACTTCTCGTAGTTTTCTCAGGTTCCCATGTAGTCTCTTCTACGTCGTGCTTTTGCCACAATACTTTCACGAGAGTGACATTTTTATTTCTTAGTCGTTTGACATCTCGAGCTAAAATCTTAATTGGTTCTTCTTCGTAAGTCATATCCGGTCGTAGCTCAATTTCTTCCATGGAGACACTTTTAAAAATACCTTATCACCAACTTGAGACTCGATTTCCTTTCGTTTCAAATCTGCATAAGATTTCTGTCTATCCGAAGCAACTTTCAAACAATCTCGAATCACTTTCACTATTTCTTCGGTTTCTTTTATTAGATCAACTCCATAAATCTGATTTTCCTTGAGTTCAGTCCAATACAATAGCGTCTGACATTTACGACCATATAATGCTTCATAAGGTGCAATCTTCAAACTCGTCTGATAACTATTATTATAAGCAAATTCTACCAACGGTAAATATCTTTCCCAACTACCTTGAAATTCCAATACACAACATCTGAGCATGTCTTCAAGAATCTGAATCACTCTCTCTGACTGTCCATCAGTTTGTGGATGAAAAGCAGTACTGAATTTAACTTCATACCTAATGCCTCTTGCAACTTTTGCCAAAATCGCAAAGTAAATCTTGGATCTCTATCCGAAATGATTGACAAAGGTATTCCGTGAAGTCTAACAATCTCACTGATATACAATTCAACCAACTTATTAAGAGAATAATCCGTACGTATCGGAATAAAATGAGCTGATTTAGTCAGTCTGTCAACTATTACCCAGATGGCATTTTTCTTCCCTGGAGTTAACGGCAACCCTGACACAAAATCCATAGTAATTCGATCCCATTTCCATTCAGGAACCATGATAGGCTGGAGTAGTCCCGAAGGTACTTGGTGATCAGCTTTCACTTATTGACAAATTAAGCACTTTGATACAAACTCGGAGATTTCTCTTTTCATTCCACTCCACCAATACATTTTCTTCAAGTCATTATACATTTTCGTACTGCCCGGGTGAACTGCCAAACAACCATTATGTGTGCTTCATGCAAAATCTTTTGAATCAATTCATCATTTTTCGGTACACAAATCCGGTTTTTTTAAACATCAAGCAACCATCAGAACCGATTCTGAAATCTGATCTCGTATCAGCTTCACACTGCTTTCTCTTGGCTTGCAAATCTTGGTCATTTTTCTGAGCTTCACAAATCTCTTGTAAAAACATCGGTCTTGTTCTTAACTCTGCTAGAATCGAACCATCATCTGATACCTTTAACTGAGTATTCATAGCTCTCAAAGCAAATAGCAACTTTCATCTCAAAGCATCGACAAACACATTCACTTTTCTCGGATGGTAGTCAATAACAAGCTCGTAATCTTTCAATAACTCCAACCATCTTCGCTGTCTCAAATTCAAGTCTTTTTGTGACATCAAGTACTTAAGACTTTTATGGTCGGTATATACTCAACACTTTTCACCATACAGATAATGTCGCCAAATCTTCAAAGTAAACACTATAACAGCCAATTCCAAATCATGAGTTGGATAATTCCTTTCATGAGATTTTAATTGCCTCGAAGCATAAGCCACCACTTTTCCTTCTTGCATAAGTACACATCCTAAGCCATTTCGAGAAGCATCACTATACACCACAAATTCTTTACCTGATTCGGGTTGTACCAACATTGGTGCTTCAGTTAATAACTTTTTCAATTCTTCAAAACTCTGTTGACATTCTTCTGTCCACTCAAATTTAACATCCTTTCGGAGTAGTCTAGTCACAGGAGCAACAATTATAGAAAATCCATTTACAAACCGCCGATTATAGCTAGCTAGCCCCAAGAAACTGCTAACCTCGGTTACATTTTTCAGTGGTTTCCAATTAACAATGGCTGAAATTTTACTAGGATCAACCCGTATACCATCACCTAAAACAATATGACCCAAAAATCCAACTTCCTGAAGCCAAAATTCACTTTTACTAAACTTGGCATATAACTGCTTATTTCTCAAAGTTTGCAAAACTATCTTCAAGTGTTCGGCATGCGCTGTCTCATCTTTCGAATAAATTAAGATGTCATCTATAAATACCACAACAAATTTGTCCAAGTATAGCAAAATATGCGATTCATCAAATCCATAAACACAGTAGGAGCATTTGTTAACCCGAATGGCATGACTAAGAATTCATAATGATCGTACCTTGTTCTAAAAGCAATTTTAGGTACATCCGACTCTTTTACTCGCAGCTGGTAGTATCCAGATCTCAAGTCAATCTTTGAAAACCATGTTGCTCCTTTTAGCTGATCAAACAAATCATCAATCCTCGGTAATGGATACTTGTTCTTGATTTTCACCTTGTTTAATTGTCGATAATCAACACGTAATCTCATAGAACCATCCTTCTTTTTCACAAATAACATGGGAGCACCCCAAGGTGAAAAACTCGGTCTCACAATGCCTTTATCAGTCAACTCTTGCAATTGCGACTTTAATTCTTTCAACTCTGCTAGTTTCATTCTATACGGAGCAATCGAGATCGAAGCTATTCCCGGTATCAACTCAATACCAAATCTACTTCCCTGACTGGAGGCAAACCCGGTAACTCTTCTGGAAATACATCCGCGAATTTACACACAATTGGCACTGATTCAACTTTCGTTTCAATTTCTTTTGTATTAATTACATATGCCAAATAAGCTTCATAACCCTTCCTCAAATATCTCTGAGCCGACATAGAAGAAATCACACTAGATAATGCCTGATTCAGCCTGCAGAATTTTACCACTTTCACACTTTAATTCTATAACATTTTCTTTGCAATTTACTATAGCATCATGCAATATCAACCAATCCATACCCAAAATAACATCAAATTCATCAAACGGCAACAACATCAAGTCGGCCAGAAAGTAATGACCCCGAATCATTAAAGGGCATTTCTTGCATACTTTATCAACTATCACACATTTGCCTAATGGATTCGACACTCTAATCATAAATTCTATGTACTCAACAGATACTAGACACCAATTTCATGCACACATATGAATGAGCAGAACCGGGATCAATCAAAGCATTAACATTAACATCATAAAGAGAAAATATACCAGTAATCACGTCAGGTGATGAAGCATCTTCACGTGCCTTTACGGCATAAGTAAGTTCTAGCTGGAGTCATTGCTTCAGGTTTAGCTGCTAAATCTTTGACTACATTCTTGCTGCTTGCTTCATTTCTAGCTTTTCTCAAATATCTTCCCCTCGAGTCTGTACCACTAGCTTTTACACTCTGAAATCTTTCTTTCTCAACTCTCTCTGGGCAGTCTCTAATAAAATGATCTGGAGAACCACACCGAAAACATTCATTCGCTTTACATGGGCCAAAGTGATTTCTACCACACCGCTGGCACTTGAGCTTAACAAATCTCGAATTCCCCACACTAGCCACAGAAGTAGTTTGAGATTTAAGACCCACATTTTGCTTCTTAAAATTTTCATATGATTGTCTGCCAAAACCTGAGAACGAGGATTCATATTTCTAGATTTTCTAGATTGCTGTGAGAATGAAATGCTCGTTGATCTTTTCTTCTAATTTCTAGTCTCAGCCTCTACTTTTTTCTTTTATTTAAGTAGTTCTTCAGCCTTGCAAGCTCGATCAACAAGTACTACCATTTCTTTTAATTCGAGAATCCCAACAAATACTTTAATGTCTTCATTGAGTCCGTCTTCAAATCATCTACACATTTTAGCCTCTGTAGGAATATATTCTCTAGCATACTTACTCAACCTGACGAATTCCCTTTCGTATTTAGTAACTGTCATGTTCCCCTGCTTCAATTCAAGAAACTCTTTACGATTTTGATCAACAAATCTTTCGCTGATGTATTTCTTCCGAAATTCTTCTTGAAAGAACTCCCAAGTTACTTTCTCTTTCGGTACTACTAAAATCAATGTCTTCCACCAATGATAGGCTGAATCCTTCAACAATGATATAGCACATTTCAAGCATTCCTCAGGTGTACAAGACAATTCATCAAATACCCGAATAGAATTCTCAAGCCAAAACTCTGCTTCCTTGGCATCATCATCAACATTTACCCTAAATTCTTCGGCCCCTTGCTTACAGATTCTGTCAACTGGAGTTCTGTGAAATTTCATTAGATCTTCACCTTGAGACATCGGGGGTACAGGTTGAGGAATCGAGGGAGGTGGGGTAGGTTGTGCATTCGGGTTCGTACAAACAAACTCATTATACTAGGCATTCATCATTTGGAGAAAGGCTTCCCGAGCCCCTTCTCCTCCTCCTTGACCAACAGTAGGTGGATTTTCAGTTGGTACCGCCCCTTCAGCCGGAGCTGGTGCATTACTGATGTGATCCGGCCCGGGTAGATGAGTCAAATTCATGTAGTTGCCCGACCATAGTTTGAGAGAGTCGTTCGTGCTTCGGGTTTTAGAACTAGAAGTGAATGAAAAGATACGGGCAAGCGGAAGGTTTCAAAGTAGGGTGAATTTAGTAATAGGTTCGATTTAGTAGCAAAGATGGATGATGGTTAAATGGCTCGATTTGGAATAACAAGAAAATAATTCGAAGGATGGGAATGGAAAACGAACTTAACGTCAGGAATGATTCAACACTAAGAAGTGTCACCCCGGTTCCTATATTGTTAAGGTGAAAAGATGGATAGTTGGATAGGTGAACACCACACCAAGATTGGTGATAAGTTCAAACAAGACGATTGACGCCACTAGCACAAGCCAGATAAGTCTTTCGAAACTTGTACGAGATATGAGAGGAAGCAACCTCACAAGAACAAATGTTCATTAACAATTTTGGCAAAAGTCCCTTACAATTGAAAGAAAACAAATACTTATAGGCACATAGATGACCATTCAAATTCGGCATCTAGGTGTTAACACAATAATAAAAATGTTCACACTAATGTATTAAAATAGTTCATAAATTTGGCAGATTCATGAATTAGTTGAATGGAACTTTCTTCCCCCTAAGTGTGTGCATGAATGCTTAATCATAAAGAAAGGCTTCAAGTGACTTGTATGTGCACCAAAGGTTGCATTCATCTCCTTGGGATGTTCATGCACTTGTATGGAACATGTATCCTCATAATTAAACTCTTTAATAGCATGTATGATGTGATCTCAATCGCATCATGTTGTGGCACCACTCGTTGCTATCATGATTGGCCTAAACACGAGGGCCCTAAGTGCAAGATGAAGCTCAATCTCAGCTCAACAAGCTCAATCTTAGTTTTTCCCAGCTCGATTTAGCTCACATGAGCTTAATTTAGCTCGTTTGAGCTCAATTTAGCTTACTTTAGCTCGTTTGAGCTTGGCTTAAGTTTATTTCAACTCATTTGTTTTAATGTCTGAATAAATTAAGTAATTTATTAATTTAGCTTAAATTACTACAGCTCATAATTATGTTTTGACTTATTACATGTTTTAAATGTGTCTTGGCCGAATTTAATATGTCTTGTTAAGACTTTATTAAATTTGTCTAATTTAATTTATGTTTAATTAGTGTGTCTAAAGTATATTAATGTTTGTTCAGCTGAATTTTATGTGATTTAATTTTGGTTCATGTGTTTTTGTAGGTGAGTTGAATTTGGAGAGTAATTAAACAAGGTTCATGCATGATAGGTTCAATGTATGGGACGGTGCATGTAAGGCCTCTTTCAATGAATTGTGGCTGATCCATTTGGCTCCCCAAGGCACCTATTTGGCCAAAAGGTGTCCAGCAACTTAAAGCACAAGCTTGGCCGATCGTATTCCCAAGGCAGCATCTAAGCCATTCACACCTCAATTTGACCAATCAGCTCCTATACATGTATGGGTGGATTCATGAACGTCCAAAGGGAGGGAATATTACCTTAATTCATCACATTGAATGTATAATGTGCATGTACAAAGGGGAGAACGAATTTACAAGGTACATGCTTCCATTCATGAACCAGCCCATCATTAAAGCTTTAATTAAGAGAGATGCATTATCCATGCACCTAGCATTCGTCCAAGAGGGGTTGGATATGAATTGAAGATGCACATTCATGGAACAAGGAAGCTTTCTTATTGGTTAAGCATGCATGAACGGGTTTTGGGAAGAAACATGATTATTCAACCATGCATGAACTTACACTATCCATGAATAGAGATTTAATGCTTGAAGTGTGAACATTTTTAATTGTTGTGTGAACACATTAGTAGCTGAATTTTAATAGGCATTAGAGAGCCTATAAATAGTTATTTTGTTTATTGTAAAAGGTTACAGAATTTGATTATTGAAAACTTGATTGTGAGGTTTCCTCCTATCCTATTTCGTACGAGTCTCGTTCTGACTTATCTAGCTCGCTAGTGGCGTCAACCCGACTTCTTGAACTTATCACCATCCTGGTGTGGTGTTCATCCACCTTTTTATACCTTTGGTTCCTACCTCTCTATAGGTAACGGGTCAAGGTCCATCTTCGACAATCCATTTAATCCACCTTGAGCAATATAAGTCGCGGGGCAATACTTCATATAGTATTGAATCGTTCTTCGCTTGAGTTCTATTTTTCCATTCTATTTTAACTATTAAATTATAAACAATATTTCTTTATTTCACCGAGCCTATCAAACATCTATCCAAACCATCTTTTGAACCCATTTCCTCAACTTCCGCTATAAAAAAAATCATCTAACTCCATCTATCTACAAAATCGAACAAACTTCTCGTCGACGATCGGGCAATCAAGTGAATCGACTCAATCAACCGAGCCGAATCACATCATTTGGTATCAAAGCTACTAAAACGAGGAGTGCCGACATTCGTATCAAGCTCGGAGTAGGTTCGTAACGAAAAAAAAAGTCAAAAAAATTTTGAGTTGGAATTTAATTTTTTTCTCTTCCTTGTATTTTGTTTACAATATATTGGATTTAAAAAAAAAGAGAAGAAATTCAAAAATAAAATTTCAAAAAAAAATTGAAAAAAAAATAAAAAAAGAAGTGACAAAAAATCGAGTTAAAAAAAGAAGAAAGAAAAAAAAAGTGAAAAGTCTTGCGAGTTTTTATCATTATCACTTATTACTCCGATCATCAAGTTTCCCTTCCTACCATTATTTACCCATCCCATCGCCACATTTTAAACCAATTTTTTTTCTTTGTTCAGCCTACCTTACACCTGACATTATCCCTTGTAACCCATTTTGAAACCGACCCTCAAGCAGCAAATTAAGTCTATCGAGACAAATCACGAAATTGAGAGAAGAGGTCGAGTGGTTAAAGGCAAGAGAGCATGAGTTCATTCGAAAAAAAAACCTAAAAGAGAGTTCAAACACGAGTGAGTGAATTTTTCTTTTTGAGCGAACTTGAGAGATTTGTGGTGAGAATTATTTTTCTTTCTAATTTAACTTTTGTTTTCTAATATTTTGTTGAAGCATGTCTGAAGAATTTTTTGAATTTGAATTCCAAATGTGGAGACAAGAAATGCAAAGGATAATGCGATATGAATTTCGACAATTCGACAAAGATAAAGAAGATTTGACATCTACTATCGTTGACATCAAGATTAGTGCAATCCTTCAAAGATTGGAAAATGAACCACAATGTGAAGATATGTTTCACACGCGTTGCTGTGTCCACGATAAAGTTTGTTGCCTCATTATTGATGGTGGAAGTAGGTCAAACATGGCTAGTATTCGAACGATAAAAAAACTTGGCTTGGCCACTACCAAGCATCCACGACCCTATCAACTGCAAGGACTTGGTGTTGAAGGCAAATTTGAAGTTACTCAACAAGTGCGTGTTGCATTTTCCATCGGAAGATACCAAGACGAAGTCCTTTGTGATGTTGTGCCTATTCAAGTCTGCCATTTGTTGCTAGGAGAACCATGGCAATCGGATCGCAGGGTCATTCACGATGAACGTACCAATAGGTATTCCTTCAAGCATCAAGGAAGGAAAATCACTTTAGCGCCGCTCACACCGGAACAAGTGCAAGAAGACCAATTCAAAATGAAGCAATCCATTGAGCGAGAAAAGGGTAAAGAGATTGAAAAAGAAATTGAAAGAAAACAAAAAGAAAACGAAGAAGAAAAAGAAATTGCAAAAGAAAAAGAAATTAAAAAAGTGAGAGAAAAAGAAAATGAAGAAAAGAAAATTGAAAAAGAAAAAGCGAAAAAAGAAATTGAAAGAGAGCTTGAAAAGAAATCAAGTGAAAAAGAAAGAGAGTCTGTAAAAGAAACGAGTGAAGTGAGTAATCACAAAAAAGAGAGGAATTTTTTTGCTAACCCCCTTTCGAAATTACCTTGTGATTTTTCTTTATTTTAGGTTTGCAAGATTCCATCCACGGATTGGTTCCAACTTCATTACCTTTCTACCGAGAGACGTTTTCAATTGATTGAAAGAGGTAAGTTGGAAGATAAAAATGATTGTCACATTTCCAATGGTAAGCAAGGTAAGGGTTCCTTGTTGAGCGAGTTTCAACTCATTTACTCACATGTTTATGACAAGATTGCTGAAAATTGTTTTTGCGAAATTGTTTTCCCCATTGAATTGGTTAATTTTCGTTCATCTATTATTTATGATTTTGTTTCAACTAGTGCTTTGAAAAGTTTTTTCTATGATAAGTTTGTTGCTAGCAATTTTATTGAAGGCGTTCGATTAGATCAGCATGAACAAAGTGTGATAGTGTGCGATAAAGATTATTCACATACAAAGTTCGATTTGTTTGATTATCATATTCTGAATGATGGTGATTACACCTTCCATAGTGGTAAGAAGTGTTTTCCTATTGATGAGTATGGTATTGGCAAGAATTTTACTGAAGTACGAATAAATCCGCACAAACAAATTTTGAACTCTTGTGATAAAAAGTTGGCATGTGAAACGCCTAGTCTACTTGTGTGTGGTGATAATTTGAATTTTCTATTTTTTTGCGTAAATCCCCCATGTTTGAACAAGTCTATTCGAATGAGATTTACGATGTATGAATGTTTGAACATATGCATGCTCAATTTCTTTTTGTTCCACTTGTGTGAATTGTTGGTAATTAAGAAATTCACACTGCATTTTGGAACAAGTGAACAATATCATGTGTTCAACCCTGGAGTTCGCTATTCTGGTTCATCTTTGAGAGAAGGCAAGCATTGTACATTTTGTTTGAATGACCAAGTAAACAATCGTTGCTTGTATGATGCTTTGTCACTAAGTTTGAAAACGAGACGTGTGAATCTTGTTGGCTTGTTAAGACAAAATCAAATTTTTGATTGTGGAGAATGTTGTTTATTTTTGTTTAACAGAATCAAGACATATGAATGTTTAAAGGCATGCTTGTTTAATTTTCTTTTGATCCGAATATGTGATAAGACGATGGCATGTAAAATGGTTAGTGCATTTGAATTTGAAGATGGTGTCTCAAATCTGCCTTGCTATATAAATTCTGCATGTTTAAGTAAGATTGATCGAGTGGAACTTAGATTACATGATCATTTGGAGGACTCCTTGATAAATTTTGATTATAAATTTGATTTGATTCTGATGCATCCTTTATTACCAAGTATGGAAAACCATTGTGAACAGGTAAGATCCACTTCTACATTTGATCCCGGCATTGGATTATGCATTCTAATTTTGAATAAGATTCTGAAAAGATCGTTTGAGTTTATAAATTTTAGTGTCACTAATTCGTTCCATTTCTATGTAGGTGACACTTTGGAATGGTTTCCTCCTAAAGAGGGAGGGCATGGAACTAAATCATTTTCTTTTCAAACCATTTGTGGTTCCTGGAGTTTTAAAAACAATACTTTTCGGATCATGAACAAAAGGGCTTGTGATCTCGAAAAATTTTTCGCGAGCAAGTGGCCCGATTTGAGGACAAATCGTCTTCAAGAGGGAGGGTATGATGTGATCTCAATCGCATCATGTTGTGGCACCACTCGTTGCTATCATGATTGGCCTAAACACGAGGGCCCCAAGTGCAAGATGAAGCTCAATCTCAGCTCAACAAGCTCAATCTTAGTTTTTCCCAGCTCGATTTAGCTCACATGAGCTTAATTTAGCTCGTTTGAGCTCAATTTAGCTTACTTTAGCTCGTTTGAGCTTGGCTTAAGTTTATTTCAACTCATTTATTTTAATGTCTGAATAAATTAAGTAATTTATTAATTTAGCTTAAATTACTACAGCTCATAATTATGTTTTGACTTATTACATGTTTTAAATGTGTCTTGGCCGAATTTAATATGTCTTGTTAAGACTTTATTAAATTTGTCTAATTTAATTTATGTTTAATTAGTGTGTCTAAAGTATATTAATGTTTGTTCAGCTGAATTTTATGTGATTTAATTTTGGTTCATGTGTTTTTGTAGGTGAGTTGAATTTGGAGAGTAATTAAACAAGGTTCATGCATGATAGGTTCAATGTATGGGACGGTGCATGTAAGGCCTCTTTCAATGAATTGTGGCTGATCCATTTGGCTCCCCAAGGCACCTATTTGGCCAAAAGGTGTCCAGCAACTTAAAGCACAAGCTTGGCCGATCGTATTCCCAAGGCAGCATCTAAGCCATTCACACCTCAATTTGACCAATCAGCTCCTATACATGTATGGGTGGATTCATGAACGTCCAAAGGGAGGGAATATTACCTTAATTCATCACATTGAATGTATAATGTGCATGTACAAAGGGGAGAACGAATTTACAAGGTACATGCTTCCATTCATGAACCAGCCCATCATTAAAGCTTTAATTAAGAGAGATGCATTACCCATGCACCTAGCATTCGTCCAAGAGGGGTTGGATATGAATTGAAGATGCACATTCATGGAACAAGGAAGCTTTCTTATTGGTTAAGCATGCATGAACGGGTTTTGGGAAGAAACATGATTATTCAACCATGCATGAACTTACACTATCCATGAATAGAGATTTAATGCTTGAAGTGTGAACATTTTTAATTGTTGTGTGAACACATTAGTAGCTGAATTTTAATAGGCATTAGAGAGCCTATAAATAGTTATTTTGTTTATTGTAAAAGGTTACAGAATTTGATTATTGAAAACTTGATTGTGAGGTTTCCTCCTATCCTATTTCGTACGAGTCTCGTTCTGACTTATCTAGCTCGCTAGTGGCGTCAACCCGACTTCTTGAACTTATCACCATCCTGGTGTGGTGTTCATCCACCTTTTTATACCTTTGGTTCCTACCTCTCTATAGGTAACGGGTCAAGGTCCATCTTCGACAATCCATTTAATCCACCTTAAGCAATATAAGTCGCGGGGCAATACTTCATATAGTATTGAATCGTTCTTCGCTTGAGTTCTATTTTTCCATTCCATTTTAACTATTAAATTATAAACAATATTTCTTTATTTCACCGAGCCTATCAAACATCTATCCAAACCATCTTTTGAACCCATTTCCTCAACTTCCGCTATAAAAAAATCATCTAACTCCATCTATCTACAAAATCGAACAAACTTCTCGTCGACGATCGGGCAATCAAGTGAATCGACTCAATCAACCGAGCCGGATCACATCAATGTAGGTTCATAAATGGCAACATGAACCTAGTAAATTCGTTCTCCCCTTTGTGCATACACTTAATTCAATCAATGTGTTGAATTATTGAGTTAATTCCTTCCTTTGGACGTTCTTGAACCCATCCATGCATGTGTAGTAGCTTATAGGTCAATTCAAAGTGTGAACAGCTGCTTCTTGGCCGAATAAGTGCCTTCGAAAGTTAGGAGACAGCTACCATACATGCACTTAAGCCATTCATGCATTCTATCATCCCATGCATTTGATCCATTCATGGACCAGCCTTTAATGTCCATACATGCATTCGACACATGCATGAATTTGTAGAAACCTTGCATCTAGCCATACATGCACCAGCATTTAATACTTCTTCATTCATGAGTGTGGAATGTGCAAAAGAGATGTTTCTTCATCCATACATTGTACCGTCCAAAGGGATGTACCTAAATGAAATAAACAAGTCATTAAGATATCTCATGGACACTCATAAATTCGGCATGATGTGAACACATTAATGTCATGCATTAATTCAGCTATGTGAACATAATCAATTTATGTAATGACTATGGCATATTAATATAAGATAAGTTTAATGCTTAAATAAATATGTGCAAATTTTTATTTAATGCATTAAAGATAAAACCGAGTTTAAACTAAAATGAGCTAAGCTTTAGCTCGTGAGCTAAAGTTGAGCTGAGGCTAAACTCCTAAGCTGAAGTTGAGCTAAGGTTTAGCTCGTGAGTTGAAAGTGAGCTAGGAGTGAGCTCGGTTTAGCTCAGGCAAGATGGATTGAGCTCGAATAAGCTAGATTTGAGCTGGACAGAGCTCGTGGAGCTGGAAACGAGCTTGGATCAGCTTGCCAACATGTCATTGCTCGGCTTGACAGACTTGCTTGATAAAGTTCACGGGGCGTGCTCGTATCATTCCCCCCTCTTTTAGGCGACTTGTCCTCAAGTCGAGCTGTTTATCCATGGGAGAACTTTGACTCGTGCATGGTTTTCCTTGATCAAATGGGATGAAAGATGTCACACAAACCTGAAAAATTCTTACCACAGCCAGTAAAAAGAAACTCAAAGGAGTCAACTCTGATACCAAATGATACGAATCGCCTCGGGGAGAGTCGAGTCGTATGTGAGTTTGCCCGATTGTCTACGAGAAAGTATCGTTCGATTTGTTCAAAAAGGATGTTTCTAAATAAATTATGCGGAAGCTATTCAAGGGGTTCAAAGAAAGGGTTTAAAATATGAATATTAAGGTTCGGTTTAAAGTAAATGAAAGAATTGAAAGAAGGAACTCAAAAGCAAGCACGAACCAATACTAGAGAGTATTGACCCAATTGCTTATAGGCTTTCAAGGTGGAGAATGAAAGTGATAAAACCTCGACCCGCGACTTAGCAAAGTAGGAACCTCGGTATAAGGGTGAAAGAAATAGGGTTGACGCCACTACTAGGTAGATAAGCCAACCAAGTCTCAAACAAAGTTTAGAGAAGAAAATTCTCACAAGATTAAATTCAAATGTGTTCGATAGTTCATAAAATATTCATTCAATCGAACATATGCCAAAAATCTCAATTGGACAAAGCAAGCATACATAAATTTATCAAAGAGTTTCGTTAGACCATCGTTACAAACATGAAAAGTAAGTTGGATCAAGGGATAATTGGTTGAAAATGATGGTAGGCACTTAAACACATTATTCCTCATCCAAAACATTTTAATTTCTTTAATCGAATATAGTAACTCATTTGGTCCCTTGTCTTGCTCATGCAAGGTATGCCATGGCCAAAGGTATGCTAACTCTTCCTTTCGTTTTTTGAACAACATGAAGGGAGTCTCCAAATTCCAACGAAAATTTCAGATGTGGCCAAACAAGGTGATTAATAAACGAATCAAAATTGAAACCCAAATCATTGAATTTCACCTTCTTATCAAAATTTTGAACATCAAGCAAACATATTTTGATTGCAAATGATGCAAAGTGCTTAATGTTTCCATAAAATGAATTCATGTAGCAAATACCAGGCTTGAACACACGAACTTGTTTAGGAATTCCAACAAGCAACATGATACGAACCGTCTCGGAAAGAGTCGAGTCGTATGTAGATTGCCCGATCGTCTACGAGAAGTTACGTTAGGATTAGTTGAGTTGTAGGTATAGTCGAGTAGAAAGAGGGGTACGAATGGAATGGTAGGAACGAAAGGGAAGGATCAAAAAATGGTATGAAAAAATTGGTCAGTTTAGGTTCGATTAGGTAAAGAAGAAAGAACGGGTTTGAACTACTAAAGGGACTTTCAAGAACCAATTACCGAAATGGTATCGACCCGTTGAGTTAGCCTTTTGAGTTCGGTTATAGGTTTGGTAAGGGAAACCTCGACCCACTATCTAACAAGATAGGAACCTCGGTATGTTGAACGCCACACTACGAATAGTGATAAGTTCGGGTACGACAAAGAACACGGTTGACACAACTAGAACGCTAGGAACGCCAAACGAATCTTTGAACGAAATATAAGAAAAGTTTGCCTCACGATTTTGGCAGCATAACATTAACAAAAGTTTCAAAAGTCCTTTACAAAGTAACACAAGCCACAATTTATAGTGAATGCAAGGGATAGTCGAATAGGCTCTTGAGGTAGCTAAATGGTTTCTGAAAATTCCAGAATTTTTGATGAAGCTTCCTTGAAGTTTCTTGTGCATGGAGAACGGTAAGGGGCAGCTTCTAGATGCCTTGATTCAATAGAAAAATTGAATGAATTGTTTGGGAGCTGAAATGCCATCAATAGGTTCGGCCAAATGCTTGAATTTGGAATTAATGCTACTACTTGTGATACGCCCCGGCCTCGTTGATGAATCCGAGTCATTTTCGTTGCCCGATCGTCCAAACGATGAAGTTTTGTTCGTCTTGAATCAAAGAGTTATATTTGTTCAATGAAGATGTTTATGGTTCATTTAAGGTTAAAAAGGAATTGGTTGGTAAGGTATTTCGGCTAAGAAGAAGGAAAAACAAATATTAAAGGTAGGGAATTTTTCGGTTTAAGGTGAAATGGAAAGAAAGGCTTAAAAACAAGAATGAACCAACACTAAGGAAAATGTTGACCCGAATCTTATATGTCTTTAAGGTGGATGAAACGGATGAAAAAGGACCTCGACCCACTATCTATCAAAGATAGGAACCTCGGTATCAAATGAACGCCACACTTTGGGTTGAAAGTGATAAGTTCGAGTTTTGCAAAGAGCAAGGTTGACGCCACTAACTAGTAGATAAGCCAACGAGTCTTTGACGAAATTGAGAGAAGAAAATCTCACAAATCTTCAATATATTATCAAAATGGCAAAAAAGTCCCTTACAATTGAAAATAACCAACTATTTATACTAGTATCTTATGCTAGCCGAATAGTCCATTCATGAACTTAACAATTAAGTAATGTACCTAATTAAAACATGAAACTTCTAGAAAAATGTCCAATGATGTTCTTGTCCATGTTCGGCCGAATGGGAGGTGAGTGGTTAGCTTCATGAATATGCATTGATGTACTTGGATAAATGTTCTTCATGCATGCATGGCTAGATTCGGCTAACTCCTTTAATGGAGCCTTTAATTCATGTTGTTTCACCATGAGTGGCTTAATTAAATGAAGCTTCATGAAGGATCAAACTTGGTGTGAACAAGGAGCTTGAGTAGACTCTTGTGTGTGAACATCCAACTGAATGGTCATCATGGTGTGAACACAAGGTGTGAACACATGATCAATACATGAACCGTCCAATGCATGGTCCATCATTAATTTGATCCATGAATCTTCAAATACATGAATGACCATCATGAACATGCAAATGCCTCTTGATTGCCGTCCATTGAACCTTTCTATGCATGCACCTTGCATTAATTCCTTACATGCATGTGCCGTCCAAAGGGATGTACCTTCACATTCATTGAATCTACATGCATGAATCTGCCCAATGTATCTTCAAATTCGGGTGCACCTACATAAGACAAATGAACTTAATTAAAAACATAATGTGAACATCCTAATTAACATTGTGACAACTTGAATATTAATAAACATGACACATAAATTCGGCTGGACAGATTTAATGCATGTATAAATTTAGACAAACTAAATAAAATCAAGACATCTTTAATTTAACTAGATCAAGACAAATTAATTAACTCAACTTATTAAT
This sequence comes from Gossypium hirsutum, assembly GCF_007990345.1. NCBI lineage: Eukaryota > Viridiplantae > Streptophyta > Magnoliopsida > Malvales > Malvaceae > Gossypium > Gossypium hirsutum. Next base: position 20,891,260 of record NC_053432.1, on the reverse strand, counting down.
GCCGAAAATAATAAGACACATTAAATGACTTAAAGGCACAATTAACACCTAGTTAAATTAGTTAATTAGCTTAAACTAAATTAACTAAAATTTATTCCAGCAAAATAAAAAATGCAAAACTAAAGGAAACTAAAATGAGTTTATTGAGCTAGTTCGAGCTCATTGAGGTTGTAAAGAGCTGGAAACAAGCTAATTGAAGCTCCACAAAATAAAATTGAGCTACGTAGAGCTTGCAAACACGATGAGCCTCGCTTGTAGGCTGAAACAATAGCCGTTCCCGGGGGCGGGTCGTATCAACTTGATTCAGCCGAATGTTCATGTGATTAAGGAGCTGTCTAGAGCACTTCAATAGTCTTAGATTGTGAACAAATCAATTTGAACAGCCACACATGTGTGAACAAACAAAACCGAACAGCCCTTGGTGTGAAAGGAATAATCGGGTGGGTGTGAACAACCTTAATTTGTCTTGGGTAGCCAATCGGTCTTCTTGAAGAGTTGTAAGGTTTGGCTGAATGGTCACTTAGGGAACACCAAAGAGCAACACACCAATTTTAAGTCATCCATGCACCTATGCCGTCCGAGGGGTAATGTACCTACAACATTTAATTCAGCAAATTAAATCCCTTTTAGACACATTAAATTCGGCAACATAGACAAATAAATCTTGCACCATAAATTAGGCTGGACATAATTAATCTTTGTAATAGTTAAGACATATTTAATTGGTCCTAATTAATTAAGTACTTAATTTAGAACATAATTAAAACATGTCCAGGTTATGACAAATTAATTATTAAAACAAATAACTAATAAAACTAACAGCAACTTAAAAGATTTATTCCAGCATAATAAATGCAATAATGAAATGAGCTGAAACGAGCTCGTTGAGCTAAGTTGAGTTGAAGTTGAGCTGATTTGAGCTTGAAGGAGTATGCATGGTTTGCTTGGCTTGCTGGTCCAAGAGCTTTCAAGAAGTCCAGCAACAGTTTCACCCCAAACTCTATCAACTAAAGCTGTTGTTGCGTCTTTGAATCTCTTTGCTCGAGCTCGGGTGATCGGTCCTACGGGCAATTCGAGAGGATCTTCATTGGCAGCCGACAACTCAGGAGGGGTGGTTGTATCATTCCCCCTCTCTTCGAAGCGATTTGCCCCCAAATCGTCACCTATATCATAGAAAGAGAGATCAACTACATTAAAGGTAGCACTTACATTGTACTCACCTGGGAGATCAAGTTTATAAGAATTATCGTTTATTCGTTCCAAAACTTGAAACGGCCCATCTCCTCTCGACAATAACTTCGACTTTCGCTGAGCCGGAAACCTTTCTTTTCGCATATGAACCCACACCCAATCTCCGGGTTCAAAAACTACTCGTTTTCTGCCTTTGTTCGCATTACGCACATAGGACTCAGTCCTAGCCTCGATATTGGCCCGCACCTTGCTATGTAAATCCTTGACAAAATCTGCCTTTTTCTTCGCATCTACATGGACAAACTGATCAGTAGGTAAAGGCAATAGATCTAAAGGAGTCAAGGGATTAAAACCGTAAACAATTTCAAATGGGGAGAATTTAGTCGTAGAATGGACAGAACGATTATACGCAAACTCAATATGGGGTAGACAGTCCTCCCACGTCTTCAAATTCTTCCGAACGATGGCCCGAAGCAAAGTAGATAGAACTCTATTGACAACTTCCGTTTGGCCATCGGTTTGGGGGTGGCATGTGGTCGAAAACAGAAGTTTGGTCCCTAATTTACCCCACAAAGACCTCCAAAAGTGACTTAAAAATTTTGCATCTCGGTCCGACACGATCGTACGAGGAATGCCATGTAGTCTAACGATATCCCTAAAAAACAAGTTCGCAACATGAACGGCATCGTCAGTCTTAGCACAGGCAATAAAATGAGACATTTTTGAAAATCTATCAACAACAACAAAAATAGAATCCTTCCCCGTTTTTGTGCACGGAAGTCCGAGAACAAAATCCATGGAGATGTCAATCCACGGTGCTTCAGGAATGGGCAATGGTGTGTACAAGCCATGAGGTTGAACCTTTGATTTAGCCTTTTTGCAGGCTATACACCTTTCGCAAACTCGCTCCACATCTTTTCGCATCCGCGGCCAATAAAAATGTTCATGGAGAGTGGCTAGTGTCTTATTGACTCCGAAGTGTCCCATAAGCCCACCACTATGTGTCTCATGCACTAATAGGTCTCGAACAGATCCACTAGGAATGCATAGTTTACCTTCTCGGAAAAGATAGCCCTCGTACATATAAAAATTTTCAAAAGGACCTTTCTCACAAAAAACAAATATCTCTCCAAAATCGGAATCGTTTACATAGGAATCTTTTAAAAATGCAAATCCAAGAATCTTAGAATCCAAATATGATAACAGAGTATACCTTCTTGAAAGCGCATCAGCCACAATATTATCTTTACCTTTCTTATATTTGATGACATATGGAAACGACTCAAGGTATTCAACCCACTTCACGTGGCGTCGGTTCAACTTATGTTGGCCTTTGATGTGCTTCAAGGCTTCATGATCGGAATGAATAACGAATTCCTTAGCCACAAGTAATGTTGCCATGTCTCAAGGGCTTGTATGAGCGCGTACATTTCTTTATCATACACCGGTTAGTTGAGTACGGCTCCATTGAGTTTTTCACTAAAGTAAGCCACAGGACGTCCGCCTTGTGTCAACACAGCACCAATTCCAATGCCCGAAGCATCGCACTCGATCTCAAAAGTCTTCGAGAAATCTGGAAGGGTAAGCAAAGGAGCGTTAGTGAGGCAATCTTTGATTTTTATAAATGATTTCTCTTGTTCATCGTTCCAAATAAAAGAAGAATTTTTCTTAATAACACTCGTAAGTGGAGCAGCAATTGTGCTAAAATTCGAAACGAATCGTCGGTAGAAACTTGCTAGGCCATGGAAACTTCGAACTTGCATAACGCTCGTAGGCCTTGGCCAATCTCGTATGGCCTTAATCTTCTCTTGATCTACTTCGAGACCATCCGCACTAACTACAAATCCTAGAAAAACAGTTTTGTTAGAACAAAAAGAACATTTCTTTAAATTAGCATATAAGGTCTCTTTTCGCAAAACTTCTAAAACAGATTTGAGATAACTTACATGTTCTTCCATAGATTTGCTGTAAATCAATATATCGTCGAAATATACCACACAAAACTTACCGATGAAAGGCCTTAAGACATGGTTCATTAGTCTCATGAACGTACTTGGAGCGTTGGTAAGCCCAAAAGGCATAACCAGCCATTCGTATAGTCCGTGCTTGGTCTTGAATGTTGTTTTCCATTCGTCTCCTTCTCGCATCCGAATTTGGTGGTAGCCACTCTTCAAATCGATTTTTGAGAACACTTTGGCCCCACTAAGCTCATCTAACATGTCATCTAAGCAAGGAATGGGATGACGGTATTTGATTGTTATCTTGTTAACGGCTCGGCAATCCACGCACATGCGCCATGTTCCGTCCTTTTTTGGTACCAATAATACGGGAATAGCACAAGGACTTAGGCTCTCGCGAATGTAGCCTTTTTCCATCAGTTCATTGACTTGTCTTTGCAACTCCTTGGTCTCCTCTGGATTGGCTCGGTAAGCAGGTCGATTTGGAATAATCGCTCCCGACACGAAATCAATTTGATGCTCGATTCCACGAAGTGTTGGAAGACCACTCGGGGTTTCTTCCCAAAAAACGTCTTGGAAATCCTACAACAAAGACAAAATAGGAGGGGGTAGGGTATCGGGTAAATTGTTAGTAGAAATTAATGCTTCCTTATACAAAAGTACAAGAACAGTTCGATTCATCACCAAAGTCTTCCTCACATCACTAACTCTTGCAAAAACACTCATTTTCTCGATTTTATTTTCTTTTTCTTCCTTTTCTTGGATATTTTTCTTGTCACTCTCTTTTGTTTTCTTTTTCTTATTTTTCTCTTTTTTTATTTTTTTACAACTTTCTTTTTCTTTTTCTCTCATTTGCTCAATAGAAGCTTTTAGCTTGATTTGGTCTTCATACACTTGTTTGGGAGTCAATGGCGCCAACGTCACATTCTTTCCCATGAATTTGAATGTATACCGATTGGTATACCCGTCGTGTTGAACTCGTCTATTAAACTGCCACGGTCGGCCAAGTAGCAAATGCCCCGCATGCATTGGTATGACGTCACAAAGAACTTCATCCGAATACTTGCCGATGTTGAAAGAGACAAGTACTTGCTTCGTTACCTTAAGCTCTCCTCTGTCATTGAGCCATTGAAGTTTGTAGGGGCTCGGATGCTTGGTAGTAGGCAAACCAAGTCTTTCAACCATCATGGTACTTGCTACATTGGTACAGCTGCCTACGTCCATAATGACGCTACAGACTTTGCCTCCGGCTTGGCACCGAGTGTGGAAGATATTCTCTCGTTGTAGATTATTCTCCGTGCCTTGGAGACTTAGACTTCGTTTTACAACAAGTAGTTCTCCTTCCATGGGTTGTTCCACGTCCTCCTCGACTTCGGAAGCCGATTCAGATTCTTTCTCCTCCTCATCCTCCGTTTCGATCTCGCCATCGGCTCGGAATACCATGGTCCTTCGATTTGGGCAATGGCTTGCTATGTGGCCTCTTCCGAGACACTTAAAACACTTAATATCCCGATTTCGATTGTATGTCGATTCGGGTGCCTTGCCTTTGTTCATTTCGGCGATGGGCTTGTTGGTTTTTGGAGGTACCGTGGTCTCCTTCCCTCGAGGATTGGTAGGTCCTTTACTTTGGCTCCACTTTGAAGGGTTGGAAGTGGGAAACCCTCGACTTGGGCCTTTTCTCTTGAGTTGTCTTTCCACCTTGATGGCCATATGGACCATATCAACCACTTCAATGTAGTGTTGTAATTCCACTACGTTTGCTATATCTCGATTTAGACCAGCCAGGAATCGCGCCATCGTTGCTTCGGGATCTTTTTGGACATCCGCTCGAATCATCGCGATTTCCATCTCTTTGTAGTAATCCTCGACACTTTTGGACCCTTGCGTGAGATTTTGGAGTTTTTGGTGCAACTCCCGGTGGTAGTACGCAGGGATAAATCGTCGCCTCATCACCGCCTTCATTTCAGTCCATGTAGAGATAGGACGTTCACCGTTACGCCTCCGACTAGTGGTTAGTTTTTCCCACCAAATCATGGCGTAGTCCGAAAACTCTATTGCTGCTAGTTTCACATTTTTATTCTCGGAGTAATTGTGACAACCGAACACCAACTTTATCTTTTTTTCCCACTCAAGATAGGCCTCCAGATCCGATCTACCTTGAAACGGTGGAATAGACAGTTTAATGTTCTTGAGATCATCATCTTTGCGTCTTCGATCTCGTTGTCGGTGTTGCCTATGTCGATCACTAGCATTAGTCTCTTGTTCACTTTCAAGATCACTAAGGTCATTTGCTTCATCGTCTTGGACCCTTTGTCTTCCCCGATTCTGATTTGGCCTCTCCCGTCTTGGTCTAACCCCCTCGGGTGCTCTCTCACGTTGGCCATTCACTTCAACTTGGAACAAACGGTCTTCAATAGGATTGAGCCTTCGATCTAGGAGTCGCTCTATTTCTCGTAATAAGGCTTGCATGTTTAAGTCGGGGACGTTGCGAATGGGTTGTCTTGCCGGACGATCTTCCACGTTGTGATCTGACTCTTGTGACATTAAAACATTGTTAAAGTAAACCTCACCACAAAAGCTCACAATCTCTCGAAAAGGAAAAGAAGTTGTTTCTCTCACACTCGTGTTTACACTCGAAATTAGGCTTTTACCTCCACTCTATTGCACTTACAACTCTCGTGCCTTTTACCTCTCTTAACCTTTTCTCATGATTTCGTAAGCAGATTTGTTAAGGCTTAGTCCTTGGTCTAGGTGGTCGGTTCAAAAGGAGTAACAAGTGATTGATGTATTTGGTTTTCAGGTAGGCTGAAAGAATAGGGAATTGGGTTAAAAGTATGGCGTACTAGGAAGGGTAGGAGAGAAGATGGATCGGAAACTATATCAAATCAAAGCTTGACGATCAACTAACAATTGAATTGCATAAATCACTTTTTTTTTCGATTTTTTTTTTGGAAAATTTTTTTTCAAACTTGTATAACTTTTTTTTGTACTATATCAGCAAACTAAATACAATAGAAGCACTTTTGTACACGACTTTTTTTCTTCGGCTGCGTAGATTTTTGCTTTTATAATAACAGCAACAAACCAATCAAAATGAGAAAACTTCGGTATACGAAAAATTTTTTTTCTATACTCTTTTTTTTCTGACCCTACCTCGGGAATGCTCCGCTTCGAACGACTAAGCTTCTCGTTTTAAGTAGCTCTGATACCAGATGATATGAACCGTCTCGGGAAGAATCGAGTCGTATGTATATTGCTTGATCGTCTATGAGAAGTTACGTTAGGATTAGTTGAGTTGTAGGCATAGTCGAGTAGAAAGAGGGGTACGAATGGAATGGTAGGAACGAAAGGGAAGGATCAAAAAATGGTATGAACAAATTGGTCGGTTTAGGTTCGATTAGGTAAAGAAGAAAGAACGGGTTTGAACTACTAAAGGGACTTTCAAGAACCAATTACCGAAATGGTATCGACCCGTTGAGTTAGCCTTTTGAGTTCGGTTATAGGTTTGGTAAGGGAAACCTCGACCCACTATCTAACAAGATAGGAACCTCGGTATGTTGAACGCCACACTACGTGATGTGATCCGGCCCAGGTTAACCGAGTCGTTTCACAAAGTTGCCCGATCGTCTACGAGGAGTAGTTGGAGTTGTCAAAATTGGGTGATTTAGGCTAAGGGTTGCGGAAGCTTTGAGAGGGTTTAGATGAGTGGTTTGGTGTTGATAAATTCGGTTTAGAATAGAAACAAGGTAGGTTAGAAAAAGGTAATTGATGGAGATGGAAAATAAAACTTAAACGTCAAGAATGTTCAATACTAAAAAGTATTGCCCGAGTCTTATATTGCTTAAGGTGAAATTTGTGGAAGGATAGAAGCGAACCTTGACCCAATACCTATATAGAGGTAAGAACCAAAGGTATAAAAATATGGTTGAACGCCACACCGATTCGGTGATAAGTTCAATGGAGTTCGGATTGACGCCACTAGCAAGCTAGATAAGTCGCTTCGAGACTCGAACGAAAGAAGAGAGGAGGTAACCTCACAAGAACAAAAGTTCTATTAAGTTTAATTGATCAAATTCTGTAACCTTTTACAATAAACAAGTAATCTATTTATAAGCCTAAAATGCCTATTGATATTCGGCATCTATGTTGTTCACACTAACTTAAATTCTGTTCACACAGGTATTTAACATGTTCACACAAATAGCATTAAAATCCAGTTCATGCTTGAAGATGGTACATGAATTGGCCGAACCATCATGATGCTTCACTTGATGCATTCATGCATCCTTAGCCTTGAAGAATCTCCATAATTCCATGAATGTGCAGCTCTTTAATGATCCTACATCTCCCTTGGCTGAATGAGGCATTAATGTGCCTAAAATACTTGAATGGTCATCTTGAAAATGCATGAATCATGCATGAAACGTCCTATGTATTTTCCCCCATAAATATGATCCATGAATCTTCAAATACATGAACTTTCAGCAACTCCCTCTTGCATGAACGTCCCAAATGCATGTGCTCCTTTAAATGCCATCCATTGAACCTCAATTGTGCATGCACACTCCCATACATTGCACCAATCCGTTCATGAACCTGCAGCAAATTAAATCAGCAAGTTAAATGCATTTCAAACACATTAAATTAGCAGCATATGAACTCAATAATTTGCACATTTAAATTTGGCCATACATATTAACAATTTCAGACATATTTAAAACATCATAATTTATTAAGTATTTAATTTAGATATAATTAAAACACTTAATTAATTATTTGTCCAGATTTTAACAAATTAACTAACTTAAGATAAACAACTAATTTAACTAATGACAAATTAAATGGTTTATTTCAACAAAATAAATGCAAGCTAAAGAAAGCTAAAAATAAGCTCATTGGGTTAAGATTGAGCTGAATTGAGCTTGAATGAGTTGACTTGAGCTCGAGTGAGCTGGAAACAAGCTAAACAGAGCTCAATGAGAAGGAATTGAACTAATTCAGCTTGCATGGATTTGCAAACAATGCTTAGGGAGCTGGTCCAAAAGTGTGCCCAAGGCGTGGCCGTATCATCCCCTCCCTCTTTAAAGCGATTTGTCCCCAAATCGGGCCATTTACTCGGGAAAAATTGTTGATGATTTTGAAAGCCACAATTGACTCGGATCAAAAGAAGCTCATTCGCATGCCCTCCCTCTTTAGGAGGGTACCACTTCACATGGTCACCTTTAAAAGAATAAAACAAATTAGTGACACAATGAAGATTAAACACAAAGGAACTTTCCAAAATTTGATTCACAATTCGAACAAATAAACTGATACCAGGGTCAAAAATAGAAATTGTTCTTACCTTTTTTCTCGATAGAAACAAACCTAAATCACAAAACAGTCGAAAGGCATAATCTCGAAGATCAGAATTACAGAATCCAAGCCCTTTTAACAAGAACAAAGAATAATAATCTCCGGGGTCAAAAACAAAGCTTCCTCTTGCTTGGCTTGACGTTAACTTAGGAATGTATATCCCGGGTTTAAAAACGCGATTTTCATTGATCGTTTCGCAACGCAACAAAAATTTCTTCTTCACCAAGACTTCACACATGTCAAGCAAATAGGAGTTAGGCATACATACATTTGAGCAATCAAACCCTTCATATTTCATTCGCACACGTAAACAAGAAAAGTTCACACCACAATTTAGATAATTCACATGATCATCACAAGCACACAGATTAGATGTCAACTTTTCATCACACAATCCCAAATTTTGTTCGGGCTTACCTGGACTTACTTCTTGATCAATCTTGACAATGATAGGCTCATGAGCAGAAAGATATTTCACATTACTATGTAAAACACATTTATCAACAATCAAATTATGATTTTCAATCAGATCAAGATGAAAAACTTTCTCACAAACTAAGTCTTTGCTAATCTCGTCATCAAGAATCAAGTAAGATTGGGAAGACTCAAATACAGTAGATCCCTTACATGGCTTACCTTTAAGCACTTGTGGACTAGGGTCATCTACGATCTTACCTTTCTCGACAAATCGAAATCGTTTCTCCTTAGAAAAGTATTGAAGTTGAAATTGATCGATGGGATTTCGAGAAACCTGAAAAGTAGAAACAAAACAAGGAAAATTCATAGGATGGTTAGTAACAACACTCCTTTCTTCTTCACTCTCGTTTCTTCCTTCAATCTCACTCTCTTTTTCGGTTTCCTTTTCTTTTTCGCACTCGTTTTTATTCTCAATCTCATTTTCAATTTTCTTTTCTATCTCACACTCATCTTCTTTTTCTTTCATTTCTTTTTCTTTTTCATTTTCTCGCTCACACTCTTTTTCTTTCTCACATGATGTTTCGATTTCATTACAAAAGTATAAATCATCAAAAAGAGAAACCTTTTGTTGAGAATAAGAAAAGGGTTCTTCACACAAATGGCAATCTTCTCTTTGTGATAGATCTTCCGTAGCCGAGTACTTTGACACTCTTGAAGCACGTTCGCCTCTTCGTAAATAATCCTTTGTAGATGAATAAATTGAGGCACTTGTAGAGACACGTTTACTTTTTCGTTTATCATCTCGGAAGGACTCAAACTCGGAGTTTGCTTCTCTTGGTCTCGAAAGCCTTGTTGAATAGGAGTCTTGATATGTGTCTCTTCTCGAATAATGTCGTCGTGATGAACTTAACTCTATTTCTCGACTCGGTGGAGTTTGCTTCCGTCGGGCTTTTTCCTCCACTCGGTCCAAACGTCTTTTTAATGGGCTTAGTTTTTCCTCCAATATTCGGCCCATCTCGTTCACCAAGTATTGAAATTCATCGGTAGAGAATTCTTCTTGAGACATGATTCAAGAAAATGTTAGAAAATCGAAAGATAGAATAAATAGTAAATGAACCTCACCAATTCAAAATCCTCACCAATCTCTCACAAAGAAATAATGATTTTCACTCGCACTCGTGTTTACACTCTTCTAGGCTTTTTCTTTGATGTAAAACACACGTGCCTTTTACCTCTCGACCTCGTCTCACAATTTCGTAATTCGTCTCGATAGACTTAATTTGCTACTTGAGGGTCGGTTTCAAAATAGGTTACAAAGGAATGATGTGGGTGTATGGTAGGCTAAACAAAATAAAATCAAGGCTAAGTGTGTCGTTGGGATGGGTAAATAATGCTAGGAAGGGAAACTTGATGATCGGAGCAAATAAGAGAGAAAAAAAATAAAAACTCGCAAGACTTTTCACTTTTTTTTTTAACTTGATTTTTTTGGTCACCTTTTTTTTTGCTCAATTTTTTTTTCACTTTTTTTTTTGAATATTTTTTTTTTCAATCAATTTTTTTTTGAATTTTTTTTTTGATTTTTTTTTGTTACTCCAATACAATAGTAAGCTAAATACAAGGGAAAAAAAATTAAATTACAACTCAAAATTTTTTTTTTGATTTTTTTTTTCACGTTTCGAACCTACTTGCGGCCTTATTACGAACGTCGGCGCTCCTCGTTTTAGTAGCTCTGATACCAAATGATGTGATCCGGCCCAGGTTAACCGAGTCGTTTCACAAAGTTGCCCGATCGTCTACGAGGAGTAGTTGGAGTTGTCAAAATTGGGTGATTTAGGCTAAGGGTTGCGGAAGCTTTGAGAGGGTTTAGATGAGTGGTTTGGTGTTGATAAATTCGGTTTAGAATAGAAACAAGGTAGGTTAGAAAAAGGTAATTGATGGAGATGGAAAATAAAACTTAAACGTCAAGAATGTTCAATACTAAAAAGTATTGCCCGAGTCTTATATTGCTTAAGGTGAAATTTGTGGAAGGATAGAAGCGAACCTTGACCCAATACCTATATAGAGGTAAGAACCAAAGGTATAAAAATATGGTTGAACGCCACACCGATTCGGTGATAAGTTCAATGGAGTTCGGATTGACGCCACTAGCAAGCTAGATAAGTCGCTTCGAGACTCGAACGAAAGAAGAGAGGAGGAAACCTCACAAGAACAAAAGTTCTATTAAGTTTAATTGATCAAATTCTGTAACCTTTTACAATAAACAAGTAATCTATTTATAAGCCTAAAATGCCTATTGATATTCGGCATCTATGTTGTTCACACTAACTTAAATTCTGTTCACACATGTATTTAACATGTTCACACAAATAGCATTAAAATCCAGTTCATGCTTGAAGATGGTACATGAATTGGCCGAACCATCATGATGCTTCACTTGATGCATTCATGCATCCTTAGCCTTGAAGAATCTCCATAATTCCATGAATGTGCAGCTCTTTAATGATCCTACATCTCCCTTGGCTGAATGAGGCATTAATGTGCCTAAAATACTTGAATGGTCATCTTGAAAATGCATGAATCATGCATGAAACGTCCTATGTATTTTCCCCCATAAATATGATCCATGAATCTTCAAATACATGAACTTTCAGCAACTCCCTCTTGCATGAACGTCCCAAATGCATGTGCTCCTTTAAATGCCATCCATTGAACCTCAATTGTGCATGCACACTCCCATACATTGCACCAATCCGTTCATGAACCTGCAGCAAATTAAATCAGCAAGTTAAATGCATTTCAAACACATTAAATTAGCAGCATATGAACTCAATAATTTGCACATTTAAATTTGGCCATACATATTAACAATTTCAGACATATTTAAAACATCATAATTTATTAAGTATTTAATTTAGATATAATTAAAACACTTAATTAATTATTTGTCCAGATTTTAACAAATTAACTAACTTAAGATAAACAACTAATTTAACTAATGACAAATTAAATGGTTTATTTCAACAAAATAAATGCAAGCTAAAGAAAGCTAAAAATAAGCTCATTGGGTTAAGATTGAGCTGAATTGAGCTTGAATGAGTTGACTTGAGCTCGAGTGAGCTGGAAACAAGCTAAACAGAGCTCAATGAGAAGGAATTGAACTAATTCAGCTTGCATGGATTTGCAAACAATGCTTAGGGAGCTGGTCCAAAAGTGTGCCCAAGGCGTGGCCGTATCACTACGAATAGTGATAAGTTTGGGTACGACAAAGAACACGATTGACACAACTAGAACGCTAGGAACGCCAAACGAATCTTTGAACGAAATATAAGAAAATTTTTCCTCACGATTTTGGCAGCATAACATTAACAAAAGTTTCAAAAGTCCTTTACAAAGTAACACAAGCCACAATTTATAGTGAATGCAAGGGATAGCCGAATAGGCTCTTGAGGTAGCTAAATGGTTTTTGAAAATTCCAGAATTTTTGATGAAGCTTCCTTGAAGTTTCTTGTGCATGGAGAAAGGTAAGGGGCAGCTTCTAGATGCCTTGATTCAATAGAAAATTTGAATGAATTGTTTGGGAGCTGAAATGCCATCAATAGGTTCGGCCAAATGCTTGAATTTGGAATTAATGCTGCTACTTGATTCAGCCGAATGTTCATGTGATTAAGGAGCTGTCTAGAGCACTTCAATAGTCTTAGATTGTGAACAAACCGATTTGAACAGCCACACATGTGTGAACAAACAAACCGAACAGCCCTTGGTGTGAAAGGAATAATCGGATGGGTGTGAACAGCCTTAATTTGTCTTGGGCAGCCAATCGGTCTTCTTGAAGAGTTGTAAGGTTTGGCTGAATGGTCTCTTAGGGAACACCAAAGAGCAGCACACCAATTTTCAGTCATCCATGCACCTATGCCGTCCAAGGGGTAATGTACCTACAACATTTAATTCAGCAAATTAAATCCCTTTTAGACACATTAAATTCGGCAACATAGACAAATAAATCTTGCACCATAAATTAGGCTGGACATAATTAATCTTTGTAATAGTTAAGACATATTTAATTGGTCCTAATTAATTAAGTACTTAATTTAGAACATAATTAAAACATGTCTAGATTATGAAAAATTAATTATTAAAACAAATAACTAATAAAACTAACAACAACTTAAAAGATTTATTCCAGCATAATAAATGCAATAATGAAATGAGCTGAAACGAGCTCGTTGAGCTAAGTTGAGTTGAAGTTGAGCTGATTTGAGCTTGAAGGAGTATGCGTGGTTTGCTTGGCTTGCTGGTCCAAGAGCTTTCAAGAAGTCCAGCAACAGTTTCACCCCAAACTCTATCAACTAAAGCTGTTGTTGCGTCTTTGAATCTCTTTGCTCGAGCTCGGGTGATCGGTCCTATGGGCAATTCGAGAGGATCTTCATTGGCAGCTGACAACTCAGGAGGGGTGGTTGTATCACAACATATTAGAAAAAGATATAATCAACTCACCACACGAATTATATTTCACTAGTTTAAACACACATGTTGATTTGACAAAATCGAGCATACCAAAATGCAAAGGTTCATACTTCAAGAGTATTAATCGGGAATGCAAATCACTACATGGAAATTTTGCACAAAAACTCAAATATTGTTCATGAAGAACACAATTGCACATATCATGTGAAGATCTTTTAACATGGATGCCAAACAAAGAATTTTTAACGAACATGCAACTTTTAAACAGGCAGATTTATCACAAATCAATTGAGCAGGCATATTTAAACATAAAGATTTAACACATGAGTTCAAAAAGTTTGCAGGATCAAACACATCAGAATTTTTACGTGATAGACTTTGATCAAACATGTTCAAAATTCGCTTAGAGAAAACTAATCCAATGTTGTCAACAAATTTGCCAATGTAGTAATCGTCATAAGAAAAGCTGTATATGGCACCTTTTAAAACAAAATTCATTAACAACAGTAAGTGAACAAAAATTATCCAAATCAAGTGACTTTGATTCGATAAAAAAAGAATCCTTACCTTCCTTACCTTCGATCGCAAGTGGGTGGTAGTCATTCGCAAACTTACCTTTTTCGAACAACCTAAAACACCTCTCATTTGGAAGGTAATGTAGATGGAATTGGTCGCACAAACTTCTAGGAACCTGAAAAGTTAATTCACAAGAAGATCGAACAGGTGGGTTAGTAGAAATAATCCTCACTTGCTCACTTGTTTTCTCACTCGATTCTTTTGTTTCAATTTCTTTTTCCACTTTTTTTCTTGTTCACATTCTTTTTCTCTCTCAAACTCTTTTTCATTCTCATTTTCATTTTCATTTTCTTTTTGTTTTTCAAAGGATTTTTCAAAGGCTTTTTCAAGTTCCCTCAAGATTCACTCATTTTCTCTCTTACTTGCCTCTTGCCTTTCTTTTCTTTTTATTTCATTTTCTTTTTCTTCTTTTGCTTTTTCTTTTCTTTTCTTTGTTTTCTCTTTACAAGAATGTACAAAAGAACGATGAGAATACAAATCTTGTTCGAAAGATGAAGAACTATTTGCATATGATTCACAATCAAAACTTCGTGAAGAATACTCCGAGCAAGATTTCTTTGAAGATCTAGTAGGAGTATGTCTTTCTCTTCGAACGCCATCTTGGAACGAATCAAAATCGTAATCGACTTCTCGTCTTCTCAAATTTCTTGATGAAAAGGACTTTCGATCGAAGTCACTTCTCGAATTCACTGATGAATATGAGTCATAGTATGAATCTCTTTGTCTCGAAGTAGATGGCGAAAAGGAATCACGATAGGAACTTTTTCTTAAGTAGTAGTCGGGGGTATATCTCCGTGGGGTTCTTGTCTCCATTTTTTGACTCGAAGAAACTCTATCACTTTGATCTTGTTTTTCCAAATGATTTAATCTCTCGTGTATGTTCTTAGTGTTGGACTCCATCATTTTTCACATTTCTTGTACCAAGTATTGGTATTCAGATTCGGTGAACTCTTCGCGTGACATGATTTTTGTTGCTGAAAAGAAAATGTTAGATCACAAAACAAAATTAAAAAAAATCAAGTACCTCACCACAAATCTCACTATTTCACTCGCAAAGAAATATTGATGAACACTCCACTCGTGTTTGCATTCGTTTTTAGGCTTTTTTAATCTCTCAAATGTTCTCACACACTCTAGCCTTTTACCACTCAAGCTTACTCTCGTAACCTCGTATTTTGTTTCTCTTGACTCGTCTTGGTGCTTTGGGGTCGGCTTCAAAATCAGTTACAAGGGATAAGATGTATAGGTTATGGGTAAGCTAAAAGAAAATTTTTCTTTGGTGTAGTGTGGCGTTTTGGAAATGGGGTGCAAAGTTGATGAAAAGAACATTTTGTCGATCGGGTCAAAATATAAACAAAAGAAGAACTTGATCACTTCACTTTTTTTTATAATTTCTTTTTTTGTCTCTTTTTTTAATACTTCACAATATCATTATTACAAGAGAGAGAACGAAAATTTACAACTTGAATTTTTTTTTAATTCAAATTTTTTTTCACAACGAACCTAGTTCGATCTTGATACGAACGTCGGTGCCTCTCGATTTACAAGCTCTGATACCAAATGATGTGATCCGGCCCAGGTAGATGAGTCAAATTCACGTAGTTGCCCGATCGTAGTTCGAGAGAGTCGTTCGTGTCTCAGATTTTAGTAATAAAAGTAAAATAATGGATTAGAATAAGCGGAAGGTTTCAAGAAGGGTAAGTTTAGTAATAGGTTCGGTTATGTGTAGCAAAGATGGGTGATGGATAAATGGGTCGGTTTGGTATAACAAGAAAATAATTCGTAGGATGGGAATGGAAAACGAACTCAACGTCAGGAATGATTCAACACTAAGAAGTGTCACCCCGGTTCCTATATTGTTAAGGTGAAGTATGGATAGATGGATAGGTGAACGCCACACCAAAATTGGTGATAAGTTCAAACAAGACGATTGACGCCAATAGCACAAGCCAGATAAGTCTTTCGAAACTTGTACGAGATATGAGAGGAAGCAACCTCACAAGAACAAATGTTCATTAACAATTTTGGCAAAAGTCCTTTACAAATGAAAGAAAACAAATATTTATAGGCACATAGATGACCATTCAAATTCGGCATCTAGGTGTTCACACAATAATAAAAAACGTTCACACTAATGTATTAAAATAGTTCATAAATTCGGCAGATTCATGCACTAGTCGAATGGACACTTTCTTCCCCCTTGGTTTGTGCATGAATGCTTAGTCATAAAGAAAGGCTTCAAGTGACTTGTATGTGCACCAAAAGGTTGCATTCATCTCCTTGGGACGTTCATGCACTTGTATGGAACATGTATCTTCATAATTAAACACTTTAATGGCATGTAAGTTCATAAATGGCAGCATGAACCTAGTAAATTCGTTCTCCCCTTTTTGCATGCACTTAATTCAATCAATGTGTTGAATTATTGAGTTAATTCCTTCCCTTGGACGTTCTTGAACCCATCCATACATGTGTAGTAGCCTATAGGTCAATTTAAAGTGTGAACATGTTCAAGGAGCTCTATGGTCAACATAGAATTAGTTAGCAGCTACTTCTTGGCCGAATAAGTGCCTTGGAAAGTTAAGAGACAGCCACCATACATGCACTTAAGCCATTCATGCATTCTATCATCCCATGCATTTGATCCATTCATGGACTAGCCTTTAATGTCCATACATGCATTCGACACATGCATGAATTTGTAGAAACATTGCATCTAATCGTACATGCACCAGCATTTAATATTCTTCATTCATGAGTGTGGAATGCCCAAAAGAGATGTTTCTTCATCTATACATTGTACCGTCCAAAGGAATGTACCTACATGAAATAAACAAGTCATTAAGATATCTCATGGACACTCATAAATTCGGCATGATGTGAACACATTAATGTCATGCATTAATTCAGCTATGTGAACATAATCAATTTATGTAATGACTATGGCATATTAATAACAAATATTAATATAAGACAAGTTTAATGCTTAAATAAATATGTGCAAATTTTTATTTAATGCATTAAAGACAAAACCGAGTTTAAACTAAAATGAGCTAAGCTTTAGCTCGTGAGCTAAAGTTGAGCTGAGGCTAAACTCCTAAGCTGAAGTTGAGCTAAGGTTTAGCTCGTGAGCTGAATATGAGCTAGGAGTGAGCTCGGTTTAGCTCAGGCAAGTTGGATCAAGCTTGAATAAGCTGGATTTGAGCTGGACGGAGCTCGTGGAGCTGGAAATGAGCTGGGATCAGCTTGCCAACATGTCAATGCTCGGCTTGACAGACTTGTTCGATGAAGTTCGCGGGACGTGCTCGTATCACTTGTCCTAAGTAGTTCACGAGGCGGGATCGTATCAGTCCCCGTTCTTGAGGGCTACTTGCCTCAAGTCAGGTCGTTTGCCCGCTAGAAAATATTTTCTCTCATGCGACTTTCCTTAGTCAAATGGGACAAAGGGTATTCACAAACTTTTTCAAATTTACTCACCAAATTTGATAATGAAAGGTGCGGCGAACTCAAATTCAAATAACACATATAAAATCCAGTCCAAAGATCATATGACAAAAATTTTATTCGTTCATAACATGGATAGTTTATATTATCGCACAATTTTGATATGCCATCAATATGAACGATTGAACAGAATGGAAGCAAGGAATGATTAATCACGCAATTTAGCAAACAAGAATGTGTTCTTCGTTTCAACCACAACATTCCAAATGGATCAAAACAAAGGACATATTTACTTGGCTTTTTTATTTAAACAACCTCACCTTATCGTATTTAATTGAATGGACGTCAAGTAGCAGGATAAATAATATGACCACTTTCCACAAAGTCATCATCAACAACACCGATTTCTTCATCTTTCAAACAAAACAAAGATATTGTTGACTTACCTTGATTATCTTGGAAGTTACATGATGAAAGTTTGATTTTACCTCATTTGCGCAAAACAAACCTTCGCTCCTCAGCAAGGTAATGTAATCGATATTTCGAACTCGAATAAACTTGAAAAGGTAAAAATTTAAAGAAGCTACTCACGCCCTTCAAAATGTAATTTCCACAAAGATGGAAGAGGTCAATGTCACCATGGATAATGTACTTAAAAGGACATGATGAGATGTTATTCATAGGTGGATATCATAAACCGATTCCGGGATTAAAAACAAAATTTCTAGAATCAAAAACTTGATTTTTATTTTGTAAACTAAAATTCGTAACGGATGAAAAGGTACAACAAATTTATTTACAATGAGATTACAGTACTTACCTTTTCTTGGTATCAACTTAAAGTGGCTAGCTCTAGGCTTAAACTTTCGATTGTGATCACTTATCCCAAAATACAGCCAGAATTTCTTTTTTTCAAATAAATCACAAAAATATAACAAAGAAAGTTTAGGCAGACAAATATGTAGAAACTCATACTTTAAGAATCTTAATCGGACAGGCAGATCAACACATGGAAATTTTGCACAAAAATTCAAAGATTTCTCTTGAAGGGCAAAATCAAATGGATTATTCTTTGTGTGCGAAAACCTTTGAACACATATGTCGAACAAAGAAATTGTAAACATGCGACTTTTCAAAAGTTCAAATCCAGCACAAACCAATCAAATAGGCATGTTTAAGCAAAAAGGTTTAGCACATGTATTCAAAGAGTTTAAGTATTCAAACACATCAAAATTTGTATGTGCAAAACTTTTATCACACACCTCCATGATTCACATAGGCGAAACCAACTCACCAGAAGGGTTAAACATGTCATAAGACAAACTTTTCGAGGCTCTTCCTGAAACAAGGATATTAACATCAATAGGTGGGCAACGACTAACAAATCAAAACATGTGACCTTTCAGAAATTAGGTCATCAAAACCTTTATTAGCAGTTTTTAAATCAAATGAACGTGACTTGATAATCATAGAGTCCTTACCTCGCTTACCTTCAGACACAAGTAGGCAGTTGTCATTCTCGTTCTTACCTTTCTTGTACAACCGAAATCACCGCTCATTGGGAAGGTATTAAAGCTGGAATTGGTCACGTAGATTTTCAAAAACATGGGAAGAGATATCACAAGAAAAACTAACAGGTGGGTTAGTGGAAACAATCCTCGCTTGCTCACTAACATCTTTTCCACTCGAATCTTTTTCTTTGGAAACACTCATTTCTTTTACCTCAATTTCTTTTTCCACTCTTTTCTTTTGATCGAAGTCCTTTTCTTTTTCATTCTCTTTTTCAATCTCTTTTTCAATCTTATTTTGTTTCCTCTTCTTTTCTTTCATTTTTTTGTTTCTTTTCTCGATTACATTCAAGATCCTCTCATTTTGATACGAACCGCCTCGGGGAGAGTCGAGTCGTATGCGAGTTTGCTCGATTGTCTACGAGAAAGTATCATTCGGTTTGTTCAAAAAGGATGTTTCTAAATAAATTATGCGGAAGCTATTCAAGGGGTTCAAAGAAAGGGTTTAAAATATGAATATTAAGGTTCGGTTTAAAGTAAATGAAAGAATGGAAAGAAGGAACTCAAAAGCAAGCACGAACCAATACTAGAGAGTATTGACCCAATTGGTTATAGGCTTTCAAGGTGGAGAATGAAAGTGATAAAACCTCGACCCGTTACTTAGCAAAGTAGGAACCTCGGTATAAGGGTGAAAGAAACAGGGTTGACGCCACTACTAGGTAGATAAGTCAACAAAGTCTCAAACAAAGTTTAGAGAAGAAAATTCTCACAAGATTAAATTCAATAAAAAATTTTGGCAAAATGTTTTTTACAATTGAAAGAAAACAAATACTTATAGGCACATAGATGACCATTCAAATTTGGCATCTAGGTGTTCACACAATAATAAAAACGTTCACACTAATGTATTAAAATAGTTCATAAATTCGGCAGATTCATGAACTAGTTGAATGGACACTTTCTTTCCCCTAAGTGTGTGCATGAATGCTTAATCATAAAGAATGTGATACGAGTCCTAAAGGCCCAATCCAAGTTCAAGAACGTGATGGGCTCAAATTGCCACAAGGCCCAATAACGAGATCAAAGGCCCGACAAATGCGGTCCAAACTAAATGGGACCATTCAAGAGCTTGTTAGCAAGGCCTTAGATGCATACACGAGAGAACAAGAAAATCAAGATTCACTTTCTTGTTTTCAAGAAAATCAAGAAATCGAATCTTGGCCCAATTTTGCTGTTCGAAGAGATTTCAAGAATCAAGAAAATCAAGATTTCAAATCTTGGAAATCTTGGTCCAAGAAACCAAATCTTGCAGCCAAAACGCATTGGATCTCCATTACGAGCGTCAACGACCCAATTTTGGTAGGAGATGGATCACGAGCCCAAATTCTTGAAGGCGAGGCCCAATAACCAAAATCCAGCCCAATCAAGAATTTCTTCATACTTAGTTGAAAATCAGGCCAAAATGTCAAAGGGCCCAATTCGTAAACATCTTACTTGTTTAATTTAATTTTTTAATCTTTAGGAGCATTACATGTAAAATTCGGCCCAAAACAGCCCATATAAGTGCATGGCCGAATTTACCTTGTTATTTTATTAATTAGGTTTAATTTTTTATTAGTTACTTGTGAGATTAGGATTTGTTGGAGGCCTATATAAGCATTGGCCAGCCACCCTTTGTAAAAACATCTTATTATCAATCAATACATTAAATTTCAGTTTGTTAGAGTGCAGAATTTTCTTTGGGGTTTTCTCCAAGAATTCTCTCTTGAGCTTTCTTTAGAAGTTGTTTTAACAATCTTTTGATTGTGGGAGCCATCTTCAACCTTCTTCTTGCCATCGATATTCTTTGGAGGGGAGATTAGAGCCGTTTGAAGAGATTTGTGAAATCTTTCGGGATTTCAAGGATCTTTAGGACTTATCCTTTAATTTTTGCTGTTCAATTTCTTTTATTTAATTCTACTTGTGTGGAATCTTAATTCTAATCTATTTGCTGTTTTATTTGTGTTTCCAGCCCTCGTTTATCTTAAAGAATTGATCAATTTCACTTTTTGCTGGAGTTCGACAATCAGCCCTAAATCCCCAAATTCTAGGGTTCTTGCCGAATGCACACTTATTCTTCTTGGGTGAATTTGGTTGTGGAAACTTAGGGGAAACTTTCGTGGTGGTCAATTGAGCAGATTGCCCTTGCTTTCTCAGCCTCAATAGCCGTTTTATGCCTTCAATTTCTTTCTTTCTCATTGACGCATAAACCCTAATTTGTTTCAAGAAATTTTGGTCGATCTAATTTTGATACGAGCACGCCCCGCGAACTTCATCGAACAAGTCTGTCAAGCAGAGCATTGACATGTTGGCAAGCTGATCCCAGCTCGTTTCCAGCTCCACGAGCTCCGTCTAGCTCAAATCCAGCTTATTCAAGCTCGATCCAACTTGCCTGAGCTAAACCGAGCTCACTCCTAGCTCATATTTAGCTCACGAGCTAAACCTTAGCTCAACTTCAGCTTAGGAGTTTAGCCTCAGCTCAACTTTAGCTCACGAGCTAAAGCTTAGCTCATTTTAGTTTTAACTCGGTTTTGTCTTTAATACATTAAATAAAAATTTGCACATATTCATTTAAGCATTAAACTTGTCTTATATTAATATTTGTTATTAATATATCATTGTCATTATATAAATTGATTATGTTCACATAGCCGAATTAATGCATGACATTAATGTGTTCACATCATGCCGAATTTATGAGTGTTCATGAGATGTCTTAATGACTTGTTTATTTCATGTAGGTACATTCCTTTGGATGGTACAATGTATGAATGAAGAAACATCTCTTTTGGGCATTCCACACTCATGAATGAAGAAGTATTAAATGCTGGTGCATGTACGGCTAGATGCAATGTTTCTACAAATTCATGCATGTGTCGAATGCATGTATGGACATTAAAGGCTAGTCCATGAATGGATCAAATGCATGGGATGATAGAATGCATGAATGGCTTAAGTGCATGTATGGTGGCTGTCTCTTAACTTTCCAAGGCACTTATTCGGCCAAGAAGTAGCTGCTAACTAATTCTATGTTGACCATAGAGCTCCTTGAACATGTTCACACTTTGAATTGACCTATAGGCTACTACACATGCATGGATGGGTTCAAGAACGTCCAAGGGAAGGAATTAACTCAATAATTCAACACATTGATTGAATTAAGTGCATGCACAAAGGGGAGAACGAATTTACTAGGTTCATGCTACCATTTATGAACTTACAGCCATTAAAGTGTTTAATTATGAAGATACATGGTCCATACAAGTGCATGAACGTCCCAAGGAGATGAATGCAACCTTTTGGTGCACATACAAGTCACTTGAAGCCTTTCTTTATGACTAAGCATTCATGCACAAACTAAGGGGGAAGAAAGTGTCCATTCAGCTAGTGCATGAATCTGCCGAATTTATGAACTATTTTAATACATTAGTGTGAATGTTTTATTATTGTGTGAACACCTAGATGCCGAATTTGAATGGTCATCTATGTGCCTATAAATATTTGTTTTCTTTCATTTGTAAAGGACTTTTAACTTTTGATCATTTGAATGAACTTTGTTCAAAGAGTGAGTTTTCTCCTCTCTAAGTTCGTACGAGTTTCGATCTGACTTATCTAGCGTGCTAGTGGCGTCTATCGTTCTCTTTTGAACTTATCACCTTGCTTTGGTGTGGCGTTCAACCTTCTACAATTCCGCAAACCCACCTTGAACCGAATAGAAATCGAGGTGACACTTTTAGTGTTGAATCGTTTCTGGTGTTTAAGCTCATTTATCCATTCCACCGACTATCCTAGATTTTACCCAACTATAATATCTTTTTACAAAACCGAACCTTCATTTATCAACTTCCATTTTTCTTATTTTTATACTTAAATCGAGCCTACTACCCTTATAAATTTACCATCACCTTAGCCAACCTTTTAAAAACCATTTGAAAGCTTCCGCATCTTTAGCCTTATCTCATCCTATTTCCGATAACTTAACTATTCCTCGTCGACGATCGGGCAATTACGTGAAACGACTCAATTGACTGAGCCAGATCACATCATTTGGTATCAGAGCTACTAAAACGAGGAGTGCCGACGTTCGTACCAAGCTCGGAGTAGGTTCGTAATGTAAAAAAAAATTAGGTTGTAATTTTTTTCTACTTCCTTTATATTTCAGCATATTGTAATTGAAAAAAAAAAGAGAAGAGGAAATTTGAAAAAAAATTGAAAAAAAAATCGAAAAATTTTTTTTTTTAAAAAATCAAAAAATCGAAGTATAAAAAAAAGAGTGAAAAGTCTTGTGAGTTTTATTTTGTTATTATTTCTTGTTGCTTTCAAGCATCCATTCATTCTACCATTCCCTCTACCCCCCCAAAACGCCACACATACTTTGATTTTTATTTTCTTTGTTTAGCCTACCCTACACCCGACGTTATCCCTTGTAACCCATTTGAAGCCGACCCTCTAAGCCGCAATAAGTCTTCTTGAAACAAAATACGAATTCACGAGAGTGAGACGAGCGGAAAAAGGCACGAGTGGTGAGTACATTAGAGCGAGCAAAAGCCATTAGACAAGTGTAAACACGAGTGGAGTGTTATCCAATTTTCTTTCCGAGCGAAATTGTGAGGTTTGTGGTGAGGTACTTCATTTTTTTATTTTGTTTTGTGATCTAACATTTTCTTTTTAGCAACAAAAATCATGTCATACGAAGAGTTCACCGAATCGGAATACCAATATTTGGTTCAAGAAAAGCGAAGAATGGCGACTAAACGAGACCAAAGTGATCGAGTTTCTTCAAGTCGTAAAACGGAACCAAGAACCCCACGGAGATATACCCCCGACTACTACTTAAGAAAAAGTTCCTATCGTGATTCCTTTTCGCCATCTACTTCGAGACAAAGAGATTTATACTATGACGCATATTCATCAGCGAATTCGAGAAGTGACTTCGATCGAAAGTCCTTTTCATCAAGAAATTTGAGAAGACGAGAAGCCGATTACGATTTTGATTCATTCCAAGATGGCATTCGAAGAGAAAGACATACTCCTAATAGATCTTCAAAGAAATCTTACCCGGAGTATTCTTCACGAAGTTTTGATTGTGAATCATATGCAAATAGTTCTTCATCTTTCGAACAAGATTTGTATTCTCATCGTTCTTTTGTACATTCTTGTAAAGAGAAAACAAAGAAAAGAAAAGAAAAAGAAAAAGCAAGAGAAGAAAAAGAAAATGAAATAAAAAGAAAAGAGAGGCAAGAGGCAAGTAAGAGAGAAAATGAGTGAATCTTGAGAGAACTTGAAAAAGCCTTTGAAAAAGCCTTTGAAAAGCAAAAAGAAAATGAAAAAGGAAATGAAAAGAAATTTGAGAGTGAAAAAGAAGATGAAAAAGAAATTGAAACAAAAGAAACGAGTGATCCAGAAGAAAAAGAATCGAGTGAGAAAACAAGTGAGCAAGTGAGGATTATTTCCACTAACCCACCTGTTCGATCTTCTTGTGAGTTAACTTTTCAGGTTCCTAGAAGTTTGTGCGACCAATTCCATCTACATTACCTTCCAAACGAAAGGTGTTTTAGGTTGTTCGAAAAAGGTAAGTTCGCGAATGACTACCACTCACTTGCGATTGAAGGTAAGGAAGGTAAGGATTCTTTGTTTATCGAATCAAAGTCACTTGATTTGGATAATTTTTGTTCACTTACTGTTGTTAACGATATTGTTTTAAAAGGTGCCATATACAGTTTTTTTTATGATGATTACTACATTGGCAAATTTGTTGACAACATTGGATTAGTTTTCCCTAAGCAAATTTTGAACATGTTTGATCAAAGTCTGTCACGTAAAAATTCTCATGTGTTTGACCCTGCAAACTTTTTGAACTCATGTGTTAAATCTTTATGTTTAAATATGCCTGCTCAATTGATTTGTGATAAATCTGCCTGTTTGAAAAGTTGCATGTTCGTTAAAAATTCTTTGTTTGGCATCCATGTTAAAAGATCTTCACATGATATGTGCAATTGTGTTCTTCATGAACAATCTTTGAGTTTTTGTGTGAAATTTCCATGTAGTGATTTGCATTCCCGATTAATACTCTTGAAGTATGAACCTTTGCATTTTGGTATGCTCGGTTTTGTCAAATCAACATGTGTGTTTAAACTAGTGAAATATAATTCATGTGGTGAGTTGATTATATCTTCTTCTAATATGTTGCTTGTTGGAATTCCTAATCAAGTTCGTGTGTTCAAGCCTGGTATTTGCTACATGAATTCATTTTATGGAAACATTAAGCGCTTTGCATCATTTACATTGAAATTATGTTTGCTTGAAGTTCGAACTTTTGATAAGAAGGTGAAATTCAATGATTTGGGTTTCAATTTTGATTCATTTATTAATCACCTTGTTTGGCCACATTTGAAATTTTCATTTCATTTCGAGAAGGTAAGGCCAACCTATGTTTTTGGAATTGAATCAAATTTCCATGGTAACTTTCCTTTTCCATTTAAGTCCATAGTTTTCGATAATACTAACCCGTCTTATTTTTGTGAATTCCACCCCTCGAGGAGCAAGACATGTCATGGTGCGTCACCACCTATTCAAATTTATCGAAGTAATAGGTTTGTCTTACGTTATCTATCCAAAGAGAGAAGATTCATTTTGACTGAGAAAGGTAAACCCAATCCTCAATTTTCTTCTCTTCATATTCGTCAAGGTAAGTCATCTGAAAATTTTCAAATATCTTTGCTCACTTCGATTGAAGTTGAAAATTCCATTGATTGGTTGTTTGGAAATTATTTATACTTTGATGTGATGGATTTTTCCTTTTGGAATTGTGATGATGTGATTATTACGTTGGAATTTGGAGACTCCCCTCATGTTGTTCAAAAACGAAAGGAAGAATTAGCATACCTTTGGCCATGGCATACCTTGCATGAGCAAGACAAAGGACCAAATGAGTTACTATATTCGATTAAAGAAATTAAAATGTTTTGGATGTGGAATAATGTGTTTAAGTGCCTACCATCGTTTTTAACCAATTATCCCTTGATCCAACTTAGTTTTCATGTTTGTAACGATGGTCTAATGAAACTCTTTGATAAATTTATGTATGCTTGCTTTGTCCAATTGAGATTTTTGGCATATGTTCGATTGAATGAATATTTTATGAACTATCGAACACATTTGAATTTGACTCCTTTGAGTTTCTTTTTATTGGCTGCGGTAAGAATTTTTCAGGTTTGTGTGACATCTTCCATCCCATTTGACCGAGGAAAACCATGCATGAGTCAAAGTTCTCCCATGGACAAACGGCTCGACTTGAGGACAAGTCGCCTAAAAGAGGGGGGGAATGATACGAGCACGCCCCGCGAACTCCATCGAACAAGTCTGTCAAGCAGAGCATTGACATGTTGGCAAGCCGATCCCAGCTCGTTTCCAGCTCCACGAGCTCCGTCTAGCTCAAATCCAGCTTATTCAAGCTCGATCCAACTTGCCTGAGCTAAACCGAGCTCACTCCTAGCTCATATTTAGCTCACGAGCTAAACCTTAGCTCAACTTCAGCTTAGGAGTTTAGCCTCAGCTCAACTTTAGCTCACGAGCTAAAGCTTAGCTCATTTTAGTTTTAACTCGGTTTTGTCTTTAATACATTAAATAAAAATTTGCACATATTCATTTAAGCATTAAACTTGTCTTATATTAATATTTGTTATTAATATATCATTGTCATTATATAAATTGATTATGTTCACATAGCCGAATTAATGCATGACATTAATGTGTTCACATCATGCCGAATTTATGAGTGTTCATGAGATGTCTTAATGACTTGTTTATTTCATGTAGGTACATTCCTTTGGATGGTACAATGTATGAATGAAGAAACATCTCTTTTGGGCATTCCACACTCATGAATGAAGAAGTATTAAATGCTGGTGCATGTACGGCTAGATGCAATGTTTCTACAAATTCATGCATGTGTCGAATGCATGTATGGACATTAAAGGCTAGTCCATGAATGGATCAAATGCATGGGATGATAGAATGCATGAATGGCTTAAGTGCATGTATGGTGGCTGTCTCTTAACTTTCCAAGGCACTTATTCGGCCAAGAAGTAGCTGCTAACTAATTCTATGTTGACCATAGAGCTCCTTGAACATGTTCACACTTTGAATTGACCTATAGGCTACTACACATGCATGGATGGGTTCAAGAACGTCCAAGGGAAGGAATTAACTCAATAATTCAACACATTGATTGAATTAAGTGCATGCACAAAGGGGAGAACGAATTTACTAGGTTCATGCTACCATTTATGAACTTACAGCCATTAAAGTGTTTAATTATGAAGATACATGGTCCATACAAGTGCATGAACGTCCCAAGGAGATGAATGCAACCTTTTGGTGCACATACAAGTCACTTGAAGCCTTTCTTTATGACTAAGCATTCATGCACAAACTAAGGGGGAAGAAAGTGTCCATTCAGCTAGTGCATGAATCTGCCGAATTTATGAACTATTTTAATACATTAGTGTGAACGTTTTTATTATTGTGTGAACACCTAGATGCCAAATTTGAATGGTCATCTATGTGCCTATAAATATTTGTTTTCTTTCATTTGTAAAGGACTTTTAACTTTTGATCATTTGAATGAACTTTGTTCAAAGAGTGAGTTTTCTCCTCTCTAAATTCGTACGAGTTTCGATCTGACTTATCTAGCGTGCTAGTGGTGTCTATCGTTCTCTTTTGAACTTATCACCTTGCTTTGGTGTGGCGTTCAACCTTCTACAATTCCGCAAACCCACCTTGAACCGAATAGAAATCGGGGTGACACTTTTAGTGTTGAATCGTTTCTGGTGTTTAAGCTCATTTATCCATTCCACCGACTATCCTAGATTTTACCCAACTATAATATCTTTTTACAAAACCGAACCTTCATTTATCAACTTCCATTTTTCTTATTTTTATACTTAAATCGAGCCTACTACCCTTATAAATTTACCATCACCTTAGCCAACCTTTTAAAAACCATTTGAAAGCTTCCGCATCTTTAGCCTTATCTCATCCTATTTCTGATAACTCAACTATTCCTCGTCGACGATCGGGCAATTACGTGAAACGACTCAATTAACCGAGCCGGATCACATCAAATTTGCTTGCTGATTTAGTGTTCTTTGACAGATTCGGCTTGTGGGAGTTCATTCTTGGGAATCAATTTCGTGTTCTTGGTTTCAAGAAACCTCTTTCATAAGTGTTTCGTTCCTTGATTAGATCTTGCTGATTTTTAGGGTTCTTATTCCAGATTTTATTTTTCCAGATTTAATCTCGTTCTTTGTTTGATTTCAGATCTGTTCGTTTAGAGCTTTCGTAGGAGTTTCCCGTGACTTGGCAACTCGATCTTGGTCCGCGCGCACCCTATATCATTTGGTATCAGATTTTGGGCGTTTTGGGTGTTCTTGGTTGATTTCTAAACTGATCTCTATTTTTTAAAGCATAAACAGTAGTTTTACCCAGAAAAATTGTTCAAAAAAAAATTCATTTGAGTGGGTAAACGTTGTCCTATTGATCTGAAATTTTACATACATGTTTTTGGCACTGTGATTGAATATAAAAAAATTATTCCCGCAAAAAAATCAGTCAAAAAAGTCAAAAAATCAAAAAAGACGAAATTCAATAAAAATTTTAAAAAAAAGGTTCAGCGGGTTGAATTTGGTTCCCAAAATTTCCAGATCAAAAATTCAATATATAAGGACACTTCAGATTTAATTTCGTGATTTTTGGAGATCGGGAACACCTCGAACGAAGTTATCAAGTTACTCCGCAGTTTTTTGGGTTTTCTGTTTTCAGCAATTTTTATTGATTCTTAGCTGTAGGTTTTCATTTGTTTACTTTTATTCTTCCGTTACGTTATCTAACACCTTCTTGTTTCTTGTGTTAGTAGGATTTACACGTGTGCAGAACTTCTTCCTCGGTGCAACACGAATCAATTGGTGTCTCGTCAGTTTTTGGCATCCTAGTGCAAATTAGGATTCTTTGGTAGTTTGGTTCACACTCTCTAATTGGTTGATGTAAACTCTGATAAAGAACTCACAAGATTGAATTCGACCTCATTGAGAATTTGATTTTTTTCTTTTTGAGTGATTAACGGTGAGGTTTGATAACTTTTATTTTTAAGTGTTGAGTGTTTTGCAGGTTTTAAAAAAAATGTCTACAGGTGATAATAATAGTGACATATTTAAAAAATTCCAACAACAGTTGGATGAACAGGCTGCTGCTCTTCGAGCTTTGACTGCTACCATCAATGAGGTGCGATTGAATCAAGAACCTCAATATCGAGATCCAATCAAAGAAGATAGGGATAACCAACCCCAGAGGCGCGGCCCTCGACGTGTCACTAGAATGGATGATGATTTTCATGATCGTGGGCAACCTTCTTTGGCAAAACCGAAATTCACAATTCCCCAATTTCGTGGTAAGAATGATCCTGACGCTTATTGTGAATGGGAATCTAAGATTGAACTTATGTTTCGGTATTATAAATGTCCGGATGATGAAAAGGTAGCGTTAGCAACACTGGAATTTTCTGATTATGCATTAAGTTGGTGGACTCAACTTGGGGTAAACCGCCATCAGAATTATGAAGGTGAGATTTCGACATGGGATGAGTTGAAACAGATTATGCGTAAAAGGTTTATTCCACCTCACTACTATAGAGAAATTAAAACAAAGCTGAGAAGACTTATCCAAGGTAGTAGGACAGTGGATGAATATTTTAAAGAGATGGAGATGCTCATTCAGAGAGCTAATGTGGAGGAGGATGAAGAAACAACTATGGTTCGATTTATTGATGGTTTGAACAGGCCGATAGCTAATACATTGAGGCTACAAACTTACATTGATTTGGAAGAAGCAGTTCATAAAGCCATTGAGATCGAGCAACAACTAAAGGAACAAAGGTTTGGTTCCTTCTCGACTTTGCAATATTACCGAGGTAACAATTCCAATTCTGATTTTAAGAGCTCAAAATCACCTTTCGTTACTAACAAGCCTTCTTTGAGTAATGGAAGCAAGCAATCAGATTGGAAAAAAGGGGCTCCTGTTAAAACGCAAACACCTTCTAAGCAGCCCAATTTAGGAGATTCGAGTGCGAAGAGGACTCGTGAGATTGAGTGCTTTTAGGAATGCCTAACACGAGATTACTTCTTCTGAAAGATAATGGTGAGTACACTTCCGACTCTGATAAAACAGATCCAGATATGCCAGAACTTGTGGATGACAGTGATAATGGCGAAGAATTGGTCGAACCACCAAAAGAAGGGGACTTTGCTAATTTCCATTGCTTTGTAGTTCGCCGAACCCTTAACATTCAGATAAAAGATGATGAGAGCCAAAGGACCAATATTTTCCATTCTCGGTGTTTTATTAAAGGTAACTTATGTTCACTCATTATTGATAGTGGGAGTTGCTCGAATGTAGTGAGTAGTTATTTGGTGGATTCTTTAAAATTGCCTTGTACCAAACACCCTAAGCCATATCTGATACGAGCTCGTTTCGTATGAAATAACGAGTCGTAATATTTCCCGATCGAAATTAGGTAGTGTCGGCCTTGAAATAAATTCAAGTCTTGGTGTTTAAAATTAAATGGCTTTGGGAAACAAGGGAGTTTGATGGAGTGTTGTTTGCTGGATATTTCAATGAAAACAAGTCGAACCCTTATTAGCAAATAAGGACCCGGGGCTTAAGGTTTCAAAGAAAGAAAGGATTTGGGATAAAACCTGATGTGATCCTGATCGCATCCTGTAATGTCACAACCCAACGCCGTCGAGATTGGCCTAAACACGAGGGCCCCAAGTGCAAGATGAAGCTAATTTTTAGCTCATTTGAATTTCTTTTCGTGTGGTTCAACTCATTCGAGCTCAAGTTAGCTCATTCAAGCTCAATTTAACTCGTTGAGCTCGTTATTAGCTCTTTAGCTCTTTTAATTTAATTTGCCGGAATAAATTAATTAGTTGAGTTAGTTATTTTAGCTCAAATAATTACTAAGTGTTTAATTAAGAAATCTGGACATTTTAATTATGTTTGTTTATTGCATGTTTAATTTGTTTTAATTATTACCTAGCATAAATGTGTTTGCCTTATTACAATTATTTAATGTGTCTTATTGCTGATTTATTATGCCTAAGCTGTTATTTAATGTTCAGCCAAATTTAATTAACTTGTCTAGGATGCTGAATTAAATGTGTCTTAGTTGCCGAATTTATTGATGTTTTTTCATTAGTTTCAGCCGAATTTATGAGCATATTTATTGATCAAATTGCTGCCAATTTAATTTGTCTTAAGATGCTGATTTTTAATGAGCAGATATTAATGATCGAATTTAATTATTTGGCTGCAGGTTTAATGGCTTGGACGGCAATTTAAGGAAGTGGATGTTGGCCGAATTTAATGTACAACAAGACATGCATTAAAGATGCTGTTCTACATGCAAGGAACGGCATTAAAGGAGTTGTTTGTGCTTTTTCATGTGGCCATTTAATGGACGAAATTAAAGAAGCTGCTTGCTGATTTAATGTGCAGCAAAGACATGAATTAAATGAGATGTTCCCATGTATGGAACGGCATTTAAAGGGAAGCAAAACATGAATTAAATGAGATATTCACCATGCATGGACGACATTAATGAAAGCATGCAAGGGGGGACGTTATTGAACAGCATTAAAGCTGGTATTGCTTCGGGTACAACAAAGAGCTGTTGTTTGGGGAATTTCCAAGTGACCATTCGGCCAAAGCATGTCTGTAGCTTAATTAACCAAGGTTGACGTTTCATACTCCCAAGAAGCATTTAGGAGCTGTTTTGTGTGCCCAAAACGTCAATAAAAATGGTCAAGCTATTCAACTCACAAGGAGGCTTCATTAAGGTGCATTCAACTTCATTGGCCGAACCAAGACCCCTTATTCAGCTCACCAATACTTCCATTAATGTCCAGCTGAATGGATTACATCTAGAAGCTGTCCAATTGACTTCTTCATGCATGAAGCTTCCCAAAAATGTCTTAGGAAGGTTGCTGGAAATTTCTAGTCTCTTTTGTTTTAATTTTGGCTGACCATTCAGCATCTTATTAGTCCATTCGGCTACCGTTGTCAAAAGGATTCGAACTATGGGAAGTTGACTTCAAAAATTATAGCTATCAAGTGCCTTGTGACCCAGGTTTGTTGCAATCAATGAATTTTTTAATTCATTTTGATAAGGTAAGACCAACTTCTACTTTTTGATCCCGGTATTGACTCATATGTTCACTTGTTGAATAAGATCTTTAAAAATACTTTTGAGTTTATGATTTCTAGTGTCACTAACCTATCTCTTTCTTGTGTAGGTGACACTTCAGAATGGTTCCCTCCAAAAGAGGGAGGGCGTGGAAATAATTCAAAATTTTCTCGAACCATTCGTGATTTTCAAAGTTTTGGAAATGATTCTATTCGGGTCATGAGCAAAAGGGTTCGAGATCTTGAAAAAAAATTTTCGAGCAAGTGGCCCGATTTGAGGACAAATCGTCTTCAAGAGGGAGGGTATGATGTGATCCTGATCGCATCATGTAATGTCACAACCTAACGCCGTCGAGATTGGCCTAAACACGAGGGCCCCAAGTGCAAGATGAAGCTAATTTTTAGCTCATTTGAATTTCTTTTCGTGTGGTTCAACTCATTCGAGCTCAAGTTAGCTCATTCGTGCTCAAGTCAGCTCATTCAAGCTCAATTTAACTCGTTGAGCTCGTTATTAGCTCTTTAGCTCTTTTAATTTAATTTGCCGGAATAAATTAATTACTTGAGTTAGTTATTTTAGCTCAAATAATTACTAAGTGTTTAATTAAGAAATCTGGACATTTTAATTATGTTTGTTTATTGCATGTTTAATTTGTTTTAATTATTACCTAGCATAAATGTGTTTGCCTTATTACAATTATTTAATGTGTCTTATTGCTGATTTATTATGCCTAAGCTGTTATTTAATGTTCAGCCAAATTTAATTAACTTGTCTAGGATGCTGAATTAAATGTGTCTTAGTTGCCGAATTTATTGATGTTTTTTCATTAGTTTCAGCCGAATTTATGAGCATATTTATTGATCAAATTGCTGCCAATTTAATAATTTGTCTTAAGATGCTGATTTTTAATGAGCAGATATTAATGACCGAATTTAATTATTTGCTGCAGGTTTAATGGCTTGGACGGCAATTTAAGGAAGTGGATGTTGGCCGAATTTAATGTACAGCAAGACATGCATTAAAGATGCTGTTCTACATGCAAGGAACGGCATTAAAGGAGTTGTTTGTGCTTTTTCATGTGGCCATTTAATGGACGAAATTAAAGAAGCTGCTTGCTGATTTAATGTGCAGCAAAGACATGAATTAAATGAGATGTTCCCATGTATGGAACGGCATTTAAAGGGAAGCAAAACATGAATTAAATGAGATATTCACCATGCATGGACGGCATTAATGAAAGCATGCAAGGGGGGACGTTATTGAACAGCATTAAAGCTGGTATTGCTTCGGGTACAGGAAAGGGCTGTTGTTTGGGGAATTTCCAAGTGACCATTCAGCCAAAGCATGTCTGTTGCTTAATTAACCAAGGTTGACATTTCATACTCCCAAGAAGCATTTAGGAGCTATTTTGTGTGCCCAAAACGTCAATAAAAATGGTCAAGCTGTTCAACTCACAAGGAGGCTTCATTAAGGTGCATTCAACTTCATTGGCCGAACCAAGACCCCTTATTCAGCTCACCAATACTTCCATTAATGTCCAGCTGAATGGATTACATCTAGAAGCTGTCCAATTGACTTATCATGCATGAAGCTTCCCAAAAATGTCTTAGGAAGGTTGCTGGAAATTTCTAGTCTCTTTTGTTTTAATTTTGGCTGACCATTCACATCTTATTAGTCCATTCGGCTACCGTTGTCAAAAGGATTCGAACTATGGGAAGTTGACTTCAAAAATTATAGCTATCAAGTGCCTTGGACCCAGGTTTGTTGCAATCAATGAATTTTTTAATTCATTTTGATAAGGTAAGACCAACTTCTACTTTGATCTCGGTATTGACTCATATGTTCACTTGTGAATAAGATCTTTAAAAATACTTTTGAGTTTATGATTTCTAGTGTCACTAACCTATCTCTTTCTTGTTAGGTGACACTTCAGAATGGTTCCCTCCAAAAGAGGGAGGGCGTGGAAATAATTCAAAATTTCTCGAACCATTCGTGATTTTCAAAGTTTTGGAAATGATTCTATTCGGGTCATGAGCAAAAGGGTTCGAGATCTTGAAAAAAAATTTTCGAGCAAGTGGCCGATTTGAGGACAAATGTCTTCAAGAGGGAGGGTATGATGTGATCCTGATGCATCATGTAATGTCACAACCCAACGCCGTCGAGATTGGCCTAAACACGAGGGCCCCAAGTGCAAGATGAAGCTAATTTTTAGCTCATTTGAATTTCTTTTCGTGTGGTTCAACTCATTCGAGCTCAAGTTAGCTCATTCGTGCTCAAGTCAGCTCATTCAAGCTCAATTTAACTCGTTGAGCTCGTTATTAGCTCTTTAGCTCTTTTAATTTAATTTGCCAGAATAAATTAATTAGTTGAGTTAGTTATTTTAGCTCAAATAATTACTAAGTGTTTAATTAAGAAATCTGGACATTTTAATTATGTTTGTTTATTGCATGTTTAATTTGTTTTAATTATTACCTAGCATAAATGTGTTTGCCTTATTACAATTATTTAATGTGTCTTATTGCTGATTTATTATGCCTAAGCTGTTATTTAATGTTCAGCCAAATTTAATTAACTTGTCTAGGATGCTGAATTAAATGTGTCTTAGTTGCCGAATTTATTGATGTTTTTTCATTAGTTTCAGCCGAATTTATGAGCATATTTATTGATCAAATTGCTGCCAATTTAATTTGTCTTAAGAAGCTGATTTTTAATGAGCAGATATTAATGACCGAATTTAATTATTTGGCTGCAGGTTTAATGGCTGGACGGCAATTTAAGGAAGTGGATGTTGGCCGAATTTAATGTACAGCAAGACATGCATTAAAGATGCTGTTCTACATGCAAGGAACGGCATTAAAGGAGTTGTTTGTGCTTTTTCATGTGGCCATTTAATGGACGAAATTAAAGAAGCTGCTTGCTGATTTAATGTGCAGCAAAGACATGAATTAAATGAGATGTTCCCATGTATGGAACGACATTTAAAGGGAAGCAAAACATGAATTAAATGAGATATTCACCATGCATGGACGGCATTAATGAAAGCATGCAAGGGGGACGTTATTGAACAGCATTAAAGCTGGTATTGCTTCGGGTACAGCAAAGAGCTGTTGTTTGGGGAATTTCCAAGTGACCATTCGGCCAAAGCATGTCTGTTGCTTAATTAACCAAGATTGACGTTTCATACTCCCAAGAAGCATTTAGGAGCTGTTTTGTGTGCCCAAAACGTCAATAAAAATGGTCAAGCTGTTCAACTCACAAGGAGGCTTCATTAAGGTGCATTCAACTTCATTGGCCGAACCAAGACCCCTTATTCAGCTCACCAATACTTCCATTAATGTCCAGCTGAATGGATTACATCTAGAAGCTGTCCAATTGACTTCTCATGCATGAAGCTTCCCAAAAATGTCTTAGGAAGGTTGCTGGAAATTTCTAGTCTCTTTTGTTTTAATTTTGGCTGACCATTCAGCATCTTATTAGTCCATTCGGCTACCGTTGTCAAAAGGATTCGAACTATGGGAAGTTGACTTCAAAAATTATAGCTATCAAGTGCCTTGAGACCCAGGTTTGTTGCAATCAATGAATTTTTTAATTCATTTTGATAAGGTAAGACCAACTTCTACCTTTGATCTCGGTATTGACTCATATGTTCACTTGTTGAATAAGATCTTTAAAAATACTTTTGAGTTTATGATTTCTAGTGTCACTAACCTATCTCTTTCTTGTGTAGGTGACACTTCAGAATGGTTCCCTCCAAAAGAGGGAGGGCGTGGAAATAATTCAAAATTTTCTCGAACCATTCGTGATTTTCAAAGTTTTGGAAATGATTCTATTCGGGTCATGAGCAAAAGGGTTCGAGATCTTGAAAAAAAATTTCGAGCAAGTGGTCCGATTTGAGGACAAATTGTCTTCAAGAGGGAGGGT
Source organism: Gossypium hirsutum (assembly GCF_007990345.1). Taxonomy (NCBI): domain Eukaryota; kingdom Viridiplantae; phylum Streptophyta; class Magnoliopsida; order Malvales; family Malvaceae; genus Gossypium; species Gossypium hirsutum. Next base: position 20,855,150 of record NC_053432.1, on the reverse strand, counting down.
ATGATGTGATCCTGATTGCATCATGTAATGTCACAACCCAACGCCGTCGAGATTGGCCTAAACACGAGGGCCCCAAGTGCAAGATAAAGCTAATTTTTAGCTCATTTGAATTTCTTTTCGTGTGGTTCAACTCATTCGAGCTCAAGTTAGCTCATTCGTGCTCAAGTCAGCTCATTCAAGCTCAATTTAACTCGTTGAGCTCGTTATTAGCTCTTTAGCTCTTTTAATTTAATTTGCCAGAATAAATTAATTAGTTGAGTTAGTTATTTTAGCTCAAATAATTACTAAGTGTTTAATTAAGAAATCTGGACATTTTAATTATGTTTGTTTATTGCATGTTTAATTTGTTTTAATTATTACCTAGCATAAATGTGTTTGCCTTATTACAATTATTTAATGTGTCTTATTGCTGATTTATTATGCCTAAGCTGTTATTTAATGTTCAGCCAAATTTAATTAACTTGTCTAGGATGCTGAATTAAATGTGTCTTAGTTGCCGAATTTATTGATGTTTTTTCATTAGTTTCAGCCGAATTTATGAGCATATTATTGATCAAATTGCTGCCAATTTAATTTGTCTTAAGATGCTGATTTTTAATGAGCAGATATTAATGACCGAATTTAATTATTTGGCTGCAGGTTTAATGGCTTGGACGGCAATTTAAGGAAGTGGATGTTGGCCGAATTTAATGTACAGCAAGACATGCATTAAAGATGCTGTTCTACATGCAAGGAACGGCATTAAAGGAGTTGTTGTGCTTTTTCATGTGGCCATTTAATGGATGAAATTAAAGAAGCTGCTTGCTGATTTAATGTGCAGCAAAGACATGAATTAAATGAGATGTTCCCATGTATGGAACGGCATTTAAAGGGAAGCAAAACATGAATTAAATGAGATATTCACCATGCAGGACGGCATTAATGAAAGCATGCAAGGGGGACGTTATTGAACAGCATTAAAGCTGGTATTGCTTCGGGTACAGGAAAGGCTGTTGTTTGGGGAATTTCCAAGTGACCATTCAGCCAAAGTATGTCTGTTGCTTAATTAACCAAGGTTGACGTTTCATACTCCCAAGAAGCATTTAGGAGCTGTTTTGTGTGCCCAAAACGTCAATAAAAATGGTCAAGCTGTTCAACTCACAAGGAGGCTTCATTAAGGTGCATTCAACTTCATTGGCCGAACCAAGACCCCTTATTCAGCTCACCAATACTTCCATTAATGTCCAGCTGAATGGATTACATCTAGAAGCTGTCCAATTGACTTATTCATGCATGAAGCTTCCCAAAAATGTCTTAGGAAGGTTGCTGGAAATTTCTAGTCTCTTTTGTTTTAATTTTGGCTGACCATTCAACATCTTATTAGTCCATTCGGCTACCGTTGTCAAAAGGATTCGAACTATGGGAAGTTGACTTCAAAAATTATAGCTATCAAGTGCCTTGTGACCCAGGTTTGTTGCAATCAATGAATTTTTTAATTCATTTTGATAAGGTAAGACCAACTTCTACTTTTGATCCCGGTATTGACTCATATGTTCACTTGTCGAATAAGATCTTTAAAAATACTTTTGAGTTTATGATTTCTAGTGTCACTAACCTATCTCTTTCTTGTCTAGGTGACACTTCAGAATGGTTCCCTCCAAAAGAGGGAGGGCGTGGAAATAATTCAAAATTTTCTCGAACCATTCGTGATTTTCAAAGTTTTGGAAATGATTCTATTCGGGTCATGAGCAAAAGGGTTCGAGATCTTGAAAAAAAATTTCGAGCAAGTGGCCCGATTTGAGGACAAATCGTCTTCAAGAGGGAGGGTATGATGTGATCCTGATCGCATCATGTAATGTCACAACCCAACGCCGTCGAGATTGGCCTAAACACGAGGGCCCCAAGTGCAAGATGAAGCTAATTTTTAGCTCATTTGAATTTCTTTTCGTGTGGTTCAACTCATTCGAGCTCAAGTTAGCTCATTCGTGCTCAAGTCAGCTCATTCAAGCTCAATTTAACTCGTTGAGCTCGTTATTAGCTCTTTAGCTCTTTTAATTTAATTTGCCAGAATAAATTAATTAGTTGAGTTAGTTATTTTAGCTCAAATAATTACTAAGTGTTTAATTAAGAAATCTGGACATTTTAATTATGTTTGTTTATTGCATGTTTAATTTGTTTTAATTATTACCTAGCATAAATGTGTTTGCCTTATTACAATTATTTAATGTGTCTTATTGCTGATTTATTATGCCTAAGCTGTTATTTAATGTTCAGCCAAATTTAATTAACTTGTCTAGGATGCTGAATTAAATGTGTCTTAGTTGCCGAATTTATTGATGTTTTTTCATTAGTTTCAGCCGAATTTATGAGCATATTTATTGATCAAATTGCTGCCAATTTAATTTGTCTTAAGATGCTGATTTTTAATGAGCAGATATTAATGACCGAATTTAATTATTTGGCTGCAGGTTTAATGGCTTGGACGGCAATTTAAGGAAGTGGATGTTGGCCGAATTTAATGTACAGCAAGACATGCATTAAAGATGCTGTTCTACATGCAAGGAACGGCATTAAAGGAGTTGTTTGTGCTTTTTCATGTGGCCATTTAATGGACGAAATTAAAGAAGCTGCTTGCTGATTTAATGTGCAGCAAAGACATGAATTAAATGAGATGTTCCCATGTATGGAACGGCATTTAAAGGGAAGCAAAACATGAATTAAATGAGATATTCACCATGCATGGACGGCATTAATGAAAGCATGCAAGGGGGGACGTTATTGAACAGCATTAAAGCTGGTATTGCTTCGGGTACAGCAAAGAGCTGTTGTTTGGGGAATTTCCAAGTGACCATTCGGCCAAAGCATGTCTGTTGCTTAATTAACCAAGATTGACGTTTCATACTCCCAAGAAGCATTTAGGAGCTGTTTTGTGTGCCCAAAACGTCAATAAAAATGGTCAAGCTGTTCAACTCACAAGGAGGCTTCATTAAGGTGCATTCAACTTCATTGGCCGAACCAAGACCCCTTATTCAGCTCACCAATACTTCCATTAATGTCCAGCTGAATGGATTACATCTAGAAGCTGTCCAATTGACTTCATCATGCATGAAGCTTCCCAAAAATGTCTTAGGAAGGTTGTTGGAAATTTCTAGTCTCTTTTGTTTTAATTTTGGCTGACCATTCAGCATCTTATTAGTCCATTCGGCTACCGTTGTCAAAAGGATTCGAACTATGGGAAGTTGACTTCAAAAATTATAGCTATCAAGTGCCTTGAGACCCAGGTTTGTTGCAATCAATGAATTTTTTAATTCATTTTGATAAGGTAAGACCAACTTCTACCTTTGATCTCGGTATTGACTCATATGTTCACTTGTTGAATAAGATCTTTAAAAATACTTTTGAGTTTATGATTTCTAGTGTCACTAACCTATCTCTTTCTTGTGTAGGTGACACTTCAGAATGGTTCCCTCCAAAAGAGGGAGGGCGTGGAAATAATTCAAAATTTCTCGAACCATTCGTGATTTTCAAAGTTTTGGAAATGATTCTATTCGGGTCATGAGCAAAAGGGTTCGAGATCTTGAAAAAAAATTTCGAGCAAGTGGTCCGATTTGAGGACAAATTGTCTTCAAGAGGGAGGGTATGATGTGATCCTGATTGCATCATGTAATGTCACAACCCAACGCCGTCGAGATTGGCCTAAACACGAGGGCCCCAAGTGCAAGATGAAGCTAATTTTTAGCTCATTTGAATTTCTTTTCGTGTGGTTCAACTCATTCGAGCTCAAGTTAGCTCATTCGTGCTCAAGTCAGCTCATTCAAGCTCAATTTAACTCGTTGAGCTCGTTATTAGCTCTTTAGCTCTTTTAATTTAATTTGCCAGAATAAATTAATTAGTTGAGTTAGTTATTTTAGCTCAAATAATTACTAAGTGTTTAATTAAGAAATCTGGACATTTTAATTATGTTTGTTTATTGCATGTTTAATTTGTTTTAATTATTACTAGCATAAATGTGTTTGCCTTATTACAATTATTTAATGTGTCTTATTGCTGATTTATTATGCCTAAGCTGTTATTTAATGTTCAGCCAAATTTAATTAACTTGTCTAGGATGCTGAATTAAATGTGTCTTAGTTGCCGAATTTATTGATGTTTTTTCATTAGTTTCAGCCGAATTTATGAGCATATTATTGATCAAATTGCTGCCAATTTAATTTGTCTTAAGATGCTGATTTTTAATGAGCAGATATTAATGACCGAATTTAATTATTTGGCTGCAGGTTTAATGGCTTGGACGGCAATTTAAGGAAGTGGATGTTGGCCGAATTTAATGTACAGCAAGACATGCATTAAAGATGTGTTCTACATGCAAGGAACGGCATTAAAGGAGTTGTTTGTGCTTTTTCATGTGGCCATTTAATGGATGAAATTAAAGAAGCTGCTTGCTGATTTAATGTGCAGCAAAGACATGAATTAAATGAGATGTTCCCATGTATGGAACGGCATTTAAAGGGAAGCAAAACATGAATTAAATGAGATATTCACCATGCATGGACGGCATTAATGAAAGCATGCAAGGGGGACGTTATTGAACAGCATTAAAGCTGGTATTGCTTCGGGTACAGGAAAGGGCTGTTGTTTGGGGAATTTCCAAGTGACCATTCAGCCAAAGTATGTCTGTTGCTTAATTAACCAAGGTTGACGTTTCATACTCCCAAGAAGCATTTAGGAGCTGTTTTGTGTGCCCAAAACGTCAATAAAAATGGTCAAGCTGTTCAACTCACAAGGAGGCTTCATTAAGGTGCATTCAACTTCATTGGCCGAACCAAGACCCCTTATTCAGCTCACCAATACTTCCATTAATGTCCAGCTGAATGGATTACATCTAGAAGCTGTCCAATTGACTTATTCATGCATGAAGCTTCCCAAAAATGTCTTAGGAAGGTTGCTGGAAATTTCTAGTCTCTTTTGTTTTAATTTTGGCTGACCATTCAACATCTTATTAGTCCATTCGGCTACCGTTGTCAAAAGGATTCGAACTATGGGAAGTTGACTTCAAAAATTATAGCTATCAAGTGCCTTGTGACCCAGGTTTGTTGCAATCAATGAATTTTTTAATTCATTTTGATAAGGTAAGACCAACTTCTACTTTTGATCCCGGTATTGACTCATATGTTCACTTGTCGAATAAGATCTTTAAAAATACTTTTGAGTTTATGATTTCTAGTGTCACTAACCTATCTCTTTCTTGTCTAGGTGACACTTCAGAATGGTTCCCTCCAAAAGAGGGAGGGCGTGGAAATAATTCAAAATTTTCTCGAACCATTCGTGATTTTCAAAGTTTTGGAAATGATTCTATTCGGGTCATGAGCAAAAGGGTTCGAGATCTTGAAAAAAAATTTCGAGCAAGTGGCCCGATTTGAGGACAAATCGTCTTCAAGAGGGAGGGTATGATGTGATCCTGATCGCATCATGTAATGTCACAACCCAACGCCGTCGAGATTGGCCTAAACACGAGGGCCCCAAGTGCAAGATGAAGCTAATTTTTAGCTCATTTGAATTTCTTTTCGTGTGGTTCAACTCATTCGAGCTCAAGTTAGCTCATTCGTGCTCAAGTCAGCTCATTCAAGCTCAATTTAACTCGTTGAGCTCGTTATTAGCTCTTTAGCTCTTTTAATTTAATTTGCCAGAATAAATTAATTAGTTGAGTTAGTTATTTTAGCTCAAATAATTACTAAGTGTTTAATTAAGAAATCTGGACATTTTAATTATGTTTGTTTATTGCATGTTTAATTTGTTTTAATTATTACCTAGCATAAATGTGTTTGCCTTATTACAATTATTTAATGTGTCTTATTGCTGATTTATTATGCCTAAGCTGTTATTTAATGTTCAGCCAAATTTAATTAACTTGTCTAGGATGCTGAATTAAATGTGTCTTAGTTGCCGAATTTATTGATGTTTTTTCATTAGTTTCAGCCGAATTTATGAGCATATTTATTGATCAAATTGCTGCCAATTTAATTTGTCTTAAGATGCTGATTTTTAATGAGCAGATATTAATGACCGAATTTAATTATTTGGCTGCAGGTTTAATGGCTTGGACGGCAATTTAAGGAAGTGGATGTTGGCCGAATTTAATGTACAGCAAGACATGCATTAAAGATGCTGTTCTACATGCAAGGAACGGCATTAAAGGAGTTGTTTGTGCTTTTTCATGTGGCCATTTAATGGACGAAATTAAAGAAGCTGCTTGCTGATTTAATGTGCAGCAAAGACATGAATTAAATGAGATGTTCCCATGTATGGAACGGCATTTAAAGGGAAGCAAAACATGAATTAAATGAGATATTCACCATGCATGGACGGCATTAATGAAAGCATGCAAGGGGGGACTTATTGAACAGCATTAAAGCTGGTATTGCTTCGGGTACAGCAAAGAGCTGTTGTTTGGGGAATTTCCAAGTGACCATTCGGCCAAAGCATGTCTGTTGCTTAATTAACCAAGATTGACGTTTCATACTCCCAAGAAGCATTTAGGAGCTGTTTTGTGTGCCCAAAACGTCAATAAAAATGGTCAAGCTGTTCAACTCACAAGGAGGCTTCATTAAGGTGCATTCAACTTCATTGGCCGAACCAAGACCCCTTATTCAGCTCACCAATACTTCCATTAATGTCCAGCTGAATGGATTACATCTAGAAGCTGTCCAATTGACTTCATCATGCATGAAGCTTCCCAAAAATGTCTTAGGAAGGTTGCTGGAAATTTCTAGTCTCTTTTGTTTTAATTTTCGCTGACCATTCAGCATCTTATTAGTCCATTCGGCTACCGTTGTCAAAAGTATTCGAACTATGGGATGTTGACTTCAAAAATTATAGCTATCAAGTGCCTTGAGACCCAGGTTTGTTGCAATCAATGAATTTTTTAATTCATTTTGATAAGGTAAGACCAACTTCTACCTTTGATCTCGGTATTGACTCATATGTTCACTTGTTGAATAAGATCTTTAAAAATACTTTTGAGTTTACGATTTCTAGTGTCACTAACCTATCTCTTTCTTGTGTAGGTGACACTTCAGAATGGTTCCCTCCAAAAGAGGGAGGGCGTGGAAATAATTCAAAACTTTCTCGAACCATTCGTGATTTTCAAAGTTTTGGAAATGATTCTATTCGGGTCATGAGCAAAAGGGTTCGAGATCTTGAAAAAAAATTTCGAGCAAGTGGTCCGATTTGAGGACAAATTGTCTTCAAGAGGGAGGGTATGATGTGATCCTGATTGCATCATGTAATGTCACAACCCAACGCCGTCGAGATTGTCCTAAACACGAGGGCCCCAAGTTCAAGATGAAGCTAATTTTTAGCTCATTTGAATTTCTTTTCGTGTGGTTCAACTCATTCGAGCTCAAGTTAGCTCATTCGTGCTCAAGTCAGCTCATTCAAGCTCAATTTAACTCGTTGAGCTCGTTATTAGCTCTTTAGCTCTTTTAATTTAATTTGATGGAATAAATTAATTAGTTGAGTTAGTTATTTTAGCTCAAATAATTACTAAGTGTTTAATTAAGAAATCTGGACATTTTAATTATGTTTGTTTATTGCATGTTTAATTTGTTTTAATTATTAACTAGCATAAATGTGTTTTCCTTATTACAATTATTTAATGTGTCTTATTGCTGATTTATTATGCCTAAGCTGTTATTTAATGTTCAGCCAAATTTAATTAACTTGTCTAGGATGCTGAATTAAATGTGTCTTAGTTGCCGAATTTATTGATGTTTTTTCATTAGTTTCAGCCGAATTTAGGAGCATATTAATTGATCAAATTGCTGCCAATTTAATTTGTCTTAAGATGCTGATTTTTAATGAGCAGATATTAATGACCGAATTTAATTATTTGGCTGCAGGTTTAATGGCTTGGACGGCAATTTAAGGAAGGGATGTTGGCTGAATTTAATGTACAGCAAGACATGCATTAAAGATGTTGTTCTACATGCAAGGAACGGCATTAAAGGAGTTGTCTGTGCTTTTTCATGTGGCCATTTAATGGACGAAATTAAAGAAGCTGCTTGCTGATTTAATGTGCAGCAAAGACATGAATTAAATGAGATGTTCCCATGTATGGAACGGCATTTAAAGGGAAGCAAAACAAGAATTAAATGAGATATTCACCATGCAGGACGGCATTAATGAAAGCATGCAAGGGGGACGTTATTGAACAGCATTAAAGCTGGTATTGCTTCGGGTACAGCAAAGAGCTGTTGTTTGGGGAATTTCCAAGTGACCATTCGGCCAAAGCATGTCTGTTGCTTAATTAACCAAGGTTGACGTTTCATACTCCCAAGAAGCATTTAGGAGCTGTTTTGTGTGCCCAAAACGTCAATAAAAATGGTCAAGCTGTTCAACTCACAAGGAGGCTTCATTAAGGTGCATTCAACTTCATTGGCCGAACCAAGACCCCTTATTCAGCTCACCAATACTTCCATTAATGTCCAGCTGAATGGATTACATCTAGAAGCTGTCCAATTGACTTATTCATGCATGAAGCTTCCCAAAAATGTCTTAGGAAGGTTGCTGGAAATTTCTAGTCTCTTTTGTTTTAATTTTGGCTGACCATTCAACATCTTATTAGTCCATTCGGCTACCGTTGTCAAAAGGATTCGAACTATGGGAAGTTGACTTCAAAAATTATAGCTATCAAGTGCCTTGTGACCCAGGTTTGTTGCAATCAATGAATTTTTTAATTCATTTTGATAAGGTAAGACCAACTTCTACTTTTGATCCCGGTATTGACTCATATGTTCACTTGTCGAATAAGATCTTTAAAAATACTTTTGAGTTTATGATTTCTAGTGTCACTAACCTATCTCTTTCTTGTGTAGGTGACACTTCAGAATGGTTCCCTCCAAAAGAGGGAGGGCGTGGAAATAATTCAAAATTTTCTCGAACCATTCGTGATTTTCAAAGTTTTGGAAATGATTCTATTCGGGTCATGAGCAAAAGGGTTCGAGATCTTGAAAAAAAATTTTCGAGCAAGTGGCCCGATTTGAGGACAAATCGTCTTCAAGAGGGAGGGTATGATGTGATCCTGATCGCATCATGTAATGTCACAACCCAACGCCGTCGAGATTGGCCTAAACACGAGGGCCCCAAGTGCAAGATGAAGCTAATTTTTAGCTCATTTGAATTTCTTTTCGTGTGGTTCAACTCATTCGAGCTCAAGTTAGCTCATTCGTGCTCAAGTCAGCTCATTCAAGCTCAATTTAACTCGTTGAGCTCGTTATTAGCTCTTTAGCTCTTTTAATTTAATTTGCCAGAATAAATTAATTAGTTGAGTTAGTTATTTTAGCTCAAATAATTACTAAGTGTTTAATTAAGAAATCTGGACATTTTAATTATGTTTGTTTATTGCATGTTTAATTTGTTTTAATTATTACCTAGCATAAATGTGTTTGCCTTATTACAATTATTTAATGTGTCTTATTGCTGATTTATTATGCCTAAGCTGTTATTTAATGTTCAGCCAAATTTAATTAACTTGTCTAGGATGCTGAATTAAATGTGTCTTAGTTGCCGAATTTATTGATGTTTTTTCATTAGTTTCAGCCGAATTTATGAGCATATTTATTGATCAAATTGCTGCCAATTTAATTTGTCTTAAGATGCTGATTTTTAATGAGCAGATATTAATGACCGAATTTAATTATTTGGCTGCAGGTTTAATGGCTTGGACGGCAATTTAAGGAAGTGGATGTTGGCCGAATTTAATGTACAGCAAGACATGCATTAAAGATGCTGTTCTACATGCAAGGAACGGCATTAAAGGAGTTGTTTGTGCTTTTTCATGTGGCCATTTAATGGACGAAATTAAAGAAGCTGCTTGCTGATTTAATGTGCAGCAAAGACATGAATTAAATGAGATGTTCCCATGTATGGAACGGCATTTAAAGGGAAGCAAAACATGAATTAAATGAGATATTCACCATGCATGGACGGCATTAATGAAAGCATACAAGGGGGACGTTATTGAACAGCATTAAAGCTGGTATTGCTTCGGGTACAGCAAAGAGCTGTTGTTTGGGGAATTTCCAAGTGACCATTCGGCCAAAGCATGTCTGTTGCTTAATTAACCAAGATTGACGTTTCATACTCCCAAGAAGCATTTAGGAGCTGTTTGTGTGCCCAAAACGTCAATAAAAATGGTCAAGCTGTTCAACTCACAAGGAGGCTTCATTAAGGTGCATTCAACTTCATTGGCCGAACCAAGACCCCTTATTCAGCTCACCAATACTTCCATTAATGTCCAGCTGAATGGATTACATCTAGAAGCTGTCCAATTGACTTCATCATGCATGAAGCTTCCCAAAAATGTCTTAGGAAGGTTGCTGGAAATTTCTAGTCTCTTTTGTTTTAATTTTGGCTGACCATTCAGCATCTTATTAGTCCATTCGGCTACCGTTGTCAAAAGGATTCGAACTATGGGATGTTGACTTCAAAAATTATAGCTATCAAGTGCCTTGAGACCCAGGTTTGTTGCAATCAATGAATTTTTTAATTCATTTTGATAAGGTAAGACCAACTTCTACCTTTGATCTCGGTATTGACTCATATGTTCACTTGTTGAATAAGATCTTTAAAAATACTTTTGAGTTTACGATTTCTAGTGTCACTAACCTATCTCTTTCTTGTGTAGGTGACACTTCAGAATGGTTCCCTCCAAAAGAGGGAGGGCGTGGAAATAATTCAAAATTTTCTCGAACCATTCGTGATTTTCAAAGTTTTGGAAATGATTCTATTCGGGTCATGAGCAAAAGGGTTCGAGATCTTGAAAAAAAATTTTCGAGCAAGTGGTCCGATTTGAGGACAAATTGTCTTCAAGAGGGAGGGTATGATGTGATCCTGATTGCATCATGTAATGTCACAACCCAACGCCGTCGAGATTGTCCTAAACACGAGGGCCCCAAGTTCAAGATGAAGCTAATTTTTAGCTCATTTGAATTTCTTTTCGTGTGGTTCAACTCATTCGAGCTCAAGTTAGCTCATTCGTGCTCAAGTCAGCTCATTCAAGCTCAATTTAACTCGTTGAGCTCGTTATTAGCTCTTTAGCTCTTTTAATTTAATTTGAGGAATAAATTAATTAGTTGAGTTAGTTATTTTAGCTCAAATAATTACTAAGTGTTTAATTAAGAAATCTGGACATTTTAATTATGTTTGTTTATTGCATGTTTAATTTGTTTTAATTATTAACTAGCATAAATGTGTTTGCCTTATTACAATTATTTAATGTGTCTTATTGCTGATTTATTATGCCTAAGCTGTTATTTAATGTTCAGCCAAATTTAATTAACTTGTCTAGGATGCTGAATTAAATGTGTCTTAGTTGCCGAATTTATTGATGTTTTTTCATTAGTTTCAGCCGAATTTATGAGCATATTAATTGATCAAATTGCTGCCAATTTAATAATTTGTCTTAAGATGCTGATTTTTAATGAGCAGATATTAATGACCGAATTTAATTATTTGGCTGCAGGTTTAATGGCTTGGACGGCAATTTAAGGAAGTGGATGTTGGCTGAATTTAATGTACAGCAAGACATGCATTAAAGATGCTGTTCTACATGCAAGGAACGGCATTAAAGGAGTTGTTTGTGCTTTTTCATGTGGCCATTTAATGGACGAAATTAAAGAAGCTGCTTGCTGATTTAATGTGCAGCAAAGACATGAATTAAATGAGATGTTCCCATGTATGGAACGGCATTTAAAGGGAAGCAAAACATGAATTAAATGAGATATTCACCATGCTGGACGGCATTAATGAAAGCATGCAAGGGGGACGTTATTGAACAGCATTAAAGCTGGTATTGCTTCGGGTACAGCAAAGAGCTGTTGTTTGGGGAATTTCCAAGTGACCATTCGGCCAAAGCATGTCTGTTGCTTAATTAACCAAGGTTGACGTTTCATACTCCCAAGAAGCATTTAGGAGCTGTTTTGTGTGCCCAAAACGTCAATAAAAATGGTCAAGCTGTTCAACTCACAAGGAGGCTTCATTAAGGTGCATTCAACTTCATTGGCCGAACCAAGACCCCTTATTCAGCTCACCAATACTTCCATTAATGTCCAGCTGAATGGATTACATCTAGAAGCTGTCCAATTGACTTATTCATGCATGAAGCTTCCCAAAAATGTCTTAGGAAGGTTGCTGGAAATTTCTAGTCTCTTTTGTTTTAATTTTGGCTGACCATTCACATCTTATTAGTCCATTCGGCTACCGTTGTCAAAAGGATTCGAACTATGGGAAGTTGACTTCAAAAATTATAGCTATCAAGTGCCTTGTGACCCAGGTTTGTTGCAATCAATGAATTTTTTAATTCATTTTGATAAGGTAAGACCAACTTCTACTTTGATCCCGGTATTGACTCATATGTTCACTTGTCGAATAAGATCTTTAAAAATACTTTTGAGTTTATGATTTCTAGTGTCACTAACCTATCTCTTTCTTGTGTAGGTGACACTTCAGAATGGTTCCCTCCAAAAGAGGGAGGGCGTGGAAATAATTCAAAATTTTCTCGAACCATTCGTGATTTTCAAAGTTTTGGAAATGATTCTATTCGGGTCATGAGCAAAAGGGTTCGAGATCTTGAAAAAAATTTTCGAGCAAGTGGCCCGATTTGAGGACAAATCGTCTTCAAGAGGGAGGGTATGATGTGATCCTGATCGCATCATGTAATGTCACAACCCAACGCCGTCGAGATTGGCCTAAACACGAGGGCCCCAAGTGCAAGATGAAGCTAATTTTTAGCTCATTTGAATTTCTTTTCGTGTGGTTCAACTCATTCGAGCTCAAGTTAGCTCATTCGTGCTCAAGTCAGCTCATTCAAGCTCAATTTAACTCGTTGAGCTCGTTATTAGCTCTTTAGCTCTTTTAATTTAATTTGCCAGAATAAATTAATTAGTTGAGTTAGTTATTTTAGCTCAAATAATTACTAAGTGTTTAATTAAGAAATCTGGACATTTTAATTATGTTTGTTTATTGCATGTTTAATTTGTTTTAATTATTACCTAGCATAAATGTGTTTGCCTTATTACAATTATTTAATGTGTCTTATTGCTGATTTATTATGCCTAAGCTGTTATTTAATGTTCAGCCAAATTTAATTAACTTGTCTAGGATGCTGAATTAAATGTGTCTTAGTTGCCGAATTTATTGATGTTTTTTCATTAGTTTCAGCCGAATTTATGAGCATATTTATTGATCAAATTGCTGCCAATTTAATTTGTCTTAAGATGCTGATTTTTAATGAGCAGATATTAATGACCGAATTTAATTATTTGGCTGCAGGTTTAATGGCTTGGACGGCAATTTAAGGAAGTGGATGTTGGCGAATTTAATGTACAGCAAGACATGCATTAAAGATGCTGTTCTACATGCAAGGAACGGCATTAAAGGAGTTGTTTGTGCTTTTTCATGTGGCCATTTAATGGACGAAATTAAAGAAGCTGCTTGCTGATTTAATGTGCAGCAAAGACATGAATTAAATGAGATGTTCCCATGTATGGAACGGCATTTAAAGGGAAGCAAAACATGAATTAAATGAGATATTCACCATGCATGGACGGCATTAATGAAAGCATGCAAGGGGGACGTTATTGAACAGCATTAAAGCTGGTATTGCTTCGGGTACAGCAAAGAGCTGTTGTTTGGGGAATTTCCAAGTGACCATTCGGCCAAAGCATGTCTGTTGCTTAATTAACCAAGGTTGACGTTTCATACTCCCAAGAAGCATTTAGGAGCTGTTTTGTGTGCCCAAAACGTCAATAAAAATGGTCAAGCTGTTCAACTCACAAGGAGGCTTCATTAAGGTGCATTCAACTTCATTGGCCGAACCAAGACCCCTTATTCAGCTCACCAATACTTCCATTAATGTCCAGCTGAATGGATTACATCTAGAAGCTGTCCAATTGACTTATCATGCATGAAGCTTCCCAAAATGTCTTAGGAAGGTTGCTGGAAATTTCTAGTCTCTTTTGTTTTAATTTTGGCTGACCATTCACATCTTATTAGTCCATTCGGCTACCGTTGTCAAAAGGATTCGAACTATGGGAAGTTGACTTCAAAAATTATAGCTACCAAGTGCCTTGTGACCCAGGTTTGTTGCAATCAATGAATTTTTTAATTCATTTTGATAAGGTAAGACCAACTTCTACTTTGATCCCGGTATTGACTCATATGTTCACTTGTCGAATAAGATCTTTAAAAATACTTTTGAGTTTATGATTTCTAGTGTCACTAACCTATCTCTTTCTTGTGTAGGTGACACTTCAGAATGGTTCCCTCCAAAAGAGGGAGGGCGTGGAAATAATTCAAAATTTTCTCGAACCATTCGTGATTTTCAAAGTTTTGGAAATGATTCTATTCGGGTCATGAGCAAAAGGGTTCGAGATCTTGAAAAAAATTTTCGAGCAAGTGGCCCGATTTGAGGACAAATCGTCTTCAAGAGGGAGGGTATGATGTGATCCTGATCGCATCATGTAATGTCACAACCCAACGCCGTCGAGATTGGCCTAAACACGAGGGCCCCAAGTGCAAGATGAAGCTAATTTTTAGCTCATTTGAATTTCTTTTCGTGTGGTTCAACTCATTCGAGCTCAAGTTAGCTCATTCGTGCTCAAGTCAGCTCATTCAAGCTCAATTTAACTCGTTGAGCTCGTTATTAGCTCTTTAGCTCTTTTAATTTAATTTGCCAGAATAAATTAATTAGTTGAGTTAGTTATTTTAGCTCAAATAATTACTAAGTGTTTAATTAAGAAATCTGGACATTTTAATTATGTTTGTTTATTGCATGTTTAATTTGTTTTAATTATTACCTAGCATAAATGTGTTTGCCTTATTACAATTATTTAATGTGTCTTATTGCTGATTTATTATGCCTAAGCTGTTATTTAATGTTCAGCCAAATTTAATTAACTTGTCTAGGATGCTGAATTAAATGTGTCTTAGTTGCCGAATTTATTGATGTTTTTTCATTAGTTTCAGCCGAATTTATGAGCATATTTATTGATCAAATTGCTGCCAATTTAATCTGTCTTAAGATGCTGATTTTTAATGACAGATATTAATGACGAATTTAATTATTTGGCTGCAGGTTTAATGGCTTGGACGGCAATTTAAGGAAGTGGATGTTGGCCGAATTTAATGTACAGCAAGACATGCATTAAAGATGCTGTTCTACATGCAAGGAACGGCATTAAAGGAGTTGTTTGTGCTTTTTCATGTGGCCATTTAATGGACAAATTAAAGAAGCTGCTTGCTGATTTAATGTGCAGCAAAGACATGAATTAAATGAGATGTTCCCATGTATGGAACGGCATTTAAAGGGAAGCAAAACATGAATTAAATGAGATATTCACCATGCATGGACGGCATTAATGAAAGCATGCAAGGGGGACGTTATTGAACAGCATTAAAGCTGGTATTGCTTCGGGTACAGGAAAGGGCTGTTGTTTGGGGAATTTCCAAGTGACCATTCAGCCAAAGTATGTCTGTTGCTTAATTAACCAAGGTTGACGTTTCATACTCCCAAGAAGCATTTAGGAGCTGTTTTGTGTGCCCAAAACGTCAATAAAAATGGTCAAGCTGTTCAACTCACAAGGAGGCTTCATTAAGGTGCATTCAACTTCATTGTCCGAACCAAGACCCCTTATTCAGCTCACCAATACTTCCATTAATGTCCAGCTGAATGGATTACATCTAGAAGCTGTCCAATTGACTTCTTCATGCATGAAGCTTCCCAAAAATGTCTTAGGAAGGTTGCTGGAAATTTCTAGACTCTTTTGTTTTAATTTTGGCTGACCATTCAGCATCTTATTAGTCCATTCGGCTACCATTGTCAAAAGGATTCGAACTATGGGAAGTTGACTTCAAAAATTATAGCGATCCAGTGCCTTGTGACCCAGGTTTGTTGCAATCAATGAATTTTTTAATTCATTTTGATAAGGTAAGACCAACTTCTACTTTTGATCCCGGTATTGACTCATATGTTCACTTGTCGAATAAGATCTTTAAAAATACTTTTGAGTTTATGATTTCTAGTGTCACTAACCTATCTCTTTCTTGTGTAGGTGACACTTCAGAATGGTTCCCTTCAAAAGAGGGAGGGCGTGGAAATAATTCAAAATTTTCTCGAACCATTCGTGATTTTCAAAGTTTTGGAAATGATTCTATTCGGGTCATGAGCAAAAGGGTTCGAGATCTTGAAAAAAAATTTTCAAGCAAGTGGCCCGATTTGAGGAGAAATCGTCTTCAAGAGGGAGGGTATGATGTGATCCTGATCGCATCATGTAATGTCACAACCCAACGCCGTCGAGATTGGCCTAAACACGAGGGCCCCAAGTGCAAGATGAAGCTAATTTTAGCTCATTTGAATTTCTTTTCGTGTGGTTCAACTCATTCGAGCTCAAGTTAGCTCATTCGTGCTCAAGTCAGCTCATTCAAGCTCAATTTAACTCGTTGAGCTCGTTATTAGCTCTTTAGCTCTTTTAATTTAATTTGCCGGAATAAATTAATTACTTGAGTTAGTTATTTTAGCTCAAATAATTACTAAGTGTTTAATTAAGAAATCTGGACATTTTAATTATGTTTGTTTATTGCATGTTTAATTTGTTTTAATTATTAACTAGCATAAATGTGTTTGCCTTATTACAATTATTTAATGTGTCTTATTGCTGATTTATTATGCCTAAGCTGTTATTTAATGTTCAGCCAAATTTAATTAACTTGTCTAGGATGCTGAATTAAATGTGTCTTAGTTGCCGAATTTATTGATGTTTTTTCATTAGTTTCAGCCGAATTTATGAGCATATTTATTGATCAAATTGCTGCCAATTTAATAATTTGTCTTAAGATGCTAATTTTTAATGAGCAGATATTAATGACCGAATTTAATTATTTGGCTGCAGGTTTAATGGCTTGGACGGCAATTTAAGGAAGTTGATGTTGGCCGAATTTAATGTACAGCAAGACATGCATTAAAGATGCTGTTCTACATGCAAGGAACGGCATTAAAGGAGTTGTTTGTGCTTTTTCATGTGGCCATTTAATGGACGAAATTAATGAAGCTGCTTGCTGATTTAATGTGCAGCAAAGACATGAATTAAATGAGATGTTCCCATGTATGGAACGGCATTTAAAGGGAAGCAAAACATGAATTAAATGAGATATTCACCATGCATGGACGGCATTAATGAAAGCATGCAAGGGGGACGTTATTGAACAGCATTAAAGCTGGTATTGCTTCGGGTACAGCAAAGAGCTGTTGTTTGGGGAATTTCCAAGTGACCATTCGGCCAAAGCATGTCTGTTGCTTAATTAACCAAGGTTGATGTTTCATACTCCCAAGAAGCATTTAGGAGCTATTTTGTGTGCCCAAAACGTCAATAAAAATGGTCAAGCTGTTCAACTCACAAGGAGGCTTCATTAAGGTGCATTCAACTTCATTGGCCGAACCAAGACCCCTTATTCAGCTCACCAATACTTCCATTAATGTCCAGCTGAATGGATTACATCTAGAAGCTGTCCAATTGACTTCTTCATGCATGAAGCTTCCCAAAAATGTCTTAGGAAGGTTGCTGGAAATTTCTAGTCTCTTTTGTTTTAATTTTGGCTGACCATTCTGCATCTTATTAGTCCATTCGGCTACTGTTGTCAAAAGGATTCGAACTATGGGAAGTTGACTTCAAAAATTATAGCTATCAAGTGCCTTGAGACCCAGGTTTGTTGCAATCAATGAATTTTTTAATTCATTTTGATAAGGTAAGACCAACTTCTACATTTGATCTCGGTATTGACTCATATGTTCACTTGTTGAATAAGATCTTTAAAAATACTTTTGAGTTTATGATTTCTAGTGTCACTAACCTATCTCTTTCTTGTGTAGGTGACACTTCAGAATGGTTCCCTCCAAAAGAGGGAGGGCGTGGAAATAATTCAAAATTTTCTCGAACCATTCGTGATTTTCAAAGTTTTGGAAATGATTCTATTCGGGTCATGAACAAAAGGGTTCGAGATCTTGAAAAAATTTTTTCGAGCAAGTGGCCCGATTTGAGGACAAATCGTCTTCAAGAGGAAGGGTATGATGAGATCCTGATCGCATCATGTAATGTCACAACCCAACGCCGTCGAGATTGGCCTAAACACAAGGGCCCCAAGTGCAAGATGAAGCTAATTTTTAGCTCATTTGAATTTCTTTTCGTGTGGTTCAACTCATTCGAGCTCAAGTTAGCTCATTCGTGCTCAAGTCAGCTCATTCAAGCTCAATTTAACTCGTTGAGCTCGTTATTAGCTCTTTAGCTCTTTTAATTTAATTTGCCGGAATAAATTAATTAGTTGAGTTAGTTATTTTAGCTCAAATAATTACTAAGTGTTTAATTAAGAAATCTGGACATTTTAATTATGTTTGTTTATTGCATGTTTAATTTGTTTTAATTATTACCTAGCATAAATGTGTTTGCCTTATTACAATTATTTAATGTGTCTTATTCCTGATTTATTATGCCTAAGCTGTTATTTAATGTTCAGCCAAATTTAATTAACTTGTCTAGGATGTTGAATTAAATGTGTCTTAGTTGCCGAATTTATTGATGTTTTTTCATTAGTTTCAGCCGAATTTATGAGCATATTTATTGATCAAATTGCTGCCAATTTAATTTGTATTAAGATGCTAATTTTTAATGAGCAGATATTAATGACCGAATTTAATTATTTGGCTGCAGGTTTAATGGCTTGGACGGTAATTTAAGGAAGTGGATGTTGGCCGAATTTAATGTACAGCAAGACATGCATTAAAGATGCTGTTCTACATGCAAGGAACGGCATTAAAGGAGTTGTTTGTGCTTTTTCATGTGGCCATTTAATAGACGAAATTGAAGAAGCTGCTTGCTGATTTAATGTGCAGCAAAGACATGAATTAAATGAGATGTTCCCATGTATGGAACGACATTTAAAGGGAAGCAAAACATGAATTAAATGAGATATTCACCATGCATGGACGGCATTAATGAAAGCATGCAAGGGGGGACGTTATTGAATAGCATTAAAGCTGGTATTGCTTCGGGTACAGCAAAGAGCTGTTGTTTGGGGAATTTCCAAGTGACCATTCGGCCAAAGCATGTCTGTTGCTTAATTAACCAAGGTTGACGTTTCATACTCCCAAGAAGCATTTAGGAGCTGTTTTGTGTGCCCAAAACGTCAATAAAAATGGTCAAGCTGTTCAACTCACAAGGAGGCTTCATTAAGGTGCAGTCAACTTCATTGGCCGAACCAAGACCCCTTATTCAGCTCACCAATACTTCCATTAATGTCCAGCTAAATGGATTACATCTAGAAGCTGTCCAATTGATTTCTTCATGCATGAAGCTTCCCAAAAATGTCTTAGGAAGGTTGCTGGAAATTTCTAGTCTCTTTTGTTTTAATTTTGGCTGACCATTCAGCATCTTATTAGTCCATTCGGCTACCTTAGGAATTTAGCTATAAATAGCTTGCTTTGTATTCGTTTTAAGGTTAGACAATATATTTTTAAAACTTATATGAAATTTGTTTACTTTGTGAGTTTGTTTTCAACTCTCATTTTTCTCCAAGGACTGGTTAGACTTATCAAGTAACCCTTGTGGCGTCAACCCGTTTTTGTATTTCGAACTTATCACTTTGCACCCAAAGTGTGGCGTTCAAGTTATACCGAGGTTCCTATCATCTTTGATAGTGGGTCAAGGTTCCATTTTATTCGTTTTCCATCCATACAACATTTAACCTTTCCTAAGTATTCGTATAAGTCCCGGGTTAACACACTTATATTGTGTTGGTTCAACTTGAATACTTGGTTTTCATTCACCTATCATCCTCAATACATTTCATAACCCCTTTTGAACTAAATTTGAGCCTTTATCTCTTCTTTCTTAACCTATTTCGTCCACCCTCGAGTATTACTCCAATTCACGATCGGGCACATCTACGACTCGACTCTCCTTCCCGAGCCGGGGCGTATCAAAATCGAGACCCTCTATTTAGCAAAATAGGAACCTACGATATGAAGAACGCCACACCAATGGTGATAAGTTCGAAACAAAGTCAGATTGACGCCACTTGTTGAAGATAAGTCAATTAGAGCTTTGGAGAATAAAGAGAGTGAATTGCCTCACTAAAAGGATATTTCATTCAGAAATTTGTCAAAAGTCCTTTTACAAGAAATTGAGCAACTATTTATAGTCTAGTGTCTAGTAGCCGAATGGACATATTCTAGACTTAATTTCTAAGCAAAAATTGAACAAAAATTCAGCTTAAATTCATGTATATGCTTGCATCAAGGTTCGGCTGAATAGAGACCAAGGAAGAGCTTTCAATGAACTTGGAAAAAAATGGCAGCAGCTACATTCGGCCAATGGAGTTTAATGAGGTCATTCATGAAGCAACTATTGATGAAAAATTACCAGCATTAGTTGGCAACTTGAACAGCCATTTAGAAGTGTGAATGGACGGTTTTGAAGAGCCTTGAAATGTGAACATGGCTGAACCGAATAGACATAGCGTGAACAGCTTTTATACGCCCTTGGGAAGAGAATCGGCCAAGCTTGAAAGGATGAAAAACTTGATCACTCTTGGCCGAATAGTTGCCTTGAAGAACACCAAAATTAATTAGCTTTTAATGCATTAGTTCAGCTGCACATGCATCTTCAAATTCATTGAATCTCCATGCATGAATCTGTCCAATTCATCTCCAAATTCGGCTGCACCTAAAAATAAACATGAACTTAATTAATTTCAAGCAAATTCATCTGAACTAAATTAAAATATAATGTGAACATCCTAAATAACATTGAGACAACTTAAATATTAACAAATCATAACACATAAATTCGGCTAGACAAATTTAAAACATGTAATAATTTAGACAAACTAAATGACATCAAGACATCTTTAATTTAACTAAATCAAGACATATTAAACACTTAAATTAATTAAGACATATTTAAAAGCTGTAATGAAACTTATTTAAATGTTTATTCAAATGGTCTAAATTCCAGTCATCAAATTAATTAGCTAGAACGAAATTCAGCTTCAAAGAAGTTGAATATGTTCAGCTCGTTTTTAAACTCCTTGCTATCATTTTCCTCAACCCGTTCCACCATTGCTAAAATAGCATCTTTGAATCGTTTAGCTCTAGCTCGCGTTATTGGACCAATGGGCAGCTTAATGGCTTCTTGTTCGTTCTCCATTTGGTTCGTAGGCAAGCTCACATCATTCCCCTCCTCTTCAGAACGATTTGCCCTCAAATCGGAATCTGCATCAAACGGAGACAAATCAGAAACGTTAAAAGTCGCGCTAACATTATATTCACCAGGCAAGTCCAATTTATAGGAGTTATCGTTAATTCGCTCAAGGACTTGAAACGGTCCATCCCCTCTCGGAAGAAGTTTGGATCGCCTTTGCATAGGAAATCTCTCCTTGCGCATATGCAACCAAACCCAATCTCCCGGTTCGAACACAACTTGCTTACGACCTTTGTTAGCATGTTGCTCATAGTTCTTGGTCTTGGCCTCAATATTGTCTCAAACTTGTTGGTGCAATTGCTTGACGAAATCAGCTTTGCGCTTCCCATCTACATGAACAAGTTGATTAGAAGGCAATGGCAATAAATCAAGTGGAGTTAATGGATTGAAACCATAGACAATTTCAAAAGGAGAAAATTTGGTAGCTGAATGAACAGCTCGATTATATGCAAACTCCACATGGGGTAAGCATTCTTCCCAAGCCTTCACATTCTTCCGAATAATAGCTCGAAGCAATGTAGACAGAATCCGGTTGACCACTTTGGTTTGGCCGTCCGTTTGCGGATGGCAAGTGGTTGAAAACAGCAACTTCGTTCCAAGACGCCCCCATAGTGTCCTCCAAAAATGGCTAAGGAATTTTGTGTCTCGGTCGGACACGATCGTTCTAGGCATGCCATGCAACCTGACCACCTCTTTGAAAAATAAGTTAGCAATATTAACGGCATCATCAGTTTTATGACATGCTATAAAATGGGCCATTTTTGAGAACCTATCTACAACCACAAATATTGAATCTCGGCCATTCTTACTCCTAGGTAAACCTAGCACAAAATCCATGGAGATATCAGACCAAGGGGTTTCGGGAATAGGTAATGGTTTATACAAACCGTGGGGCTTAATTCGTGACTTAGCCCGTTTGCACGCAATGCATCTATTACAAAATCGTTCGACATCTCGTCGCATCTTGGGCCAAAAGAAATGTTCGTGCAATGTAGCTAATGTCTTAGCAACACCAAAGTGCCCCATTAATCCTCCGCTATGGGATTCTTCGATCAACACTTCTCGTACGGAACCTTGGGTATACAAAGCTTTCCTTCTCGGAATAAGTACCCATCATGTCGATAGTACTTCTCGTAGGATCCCTTTGCACATAATCTAAAGAATTCACCAAAGTCAGCATCGTTGACATATAAATCTTTAAGAAATACAAACCCCATTAACTTAGCATCCAAAATATTTAGCAACGCATACCTTCGAGATAGTGCATCAGCCACTACGTTTTCCTTACCTTTCTTATATTTAATAACGTAGGGAAAAGATTCGAGAAATTCTACCCACTTAGCGTGTCGCTTATTCAACTTGTGTTGCCCCTTTAAATACTTCAAGGACTCATGATCGGTGTGTATGACGAATTCCTTGGGCCAAAGATAGTGTTGCCACGTTTCTAAGGCTCGGATCAACGAATAGAGCTCCTTGTCATATGTTGGATAGTTTAAGACAGCACCATTCAGTTTCTCGCTAAAATAGGCAATAGGACGACCATCTTGCATCAACACAGCTCCAATGCCTAAACCTGATGCATCACATTCTAACTCGAAAGTTTTATCAAAGTTAGGCAAAGCTAATAACGGTGCATGAGTTAGACAATCTTTAATTTTCAAAAAGGATTTTTCTTGTTCCTCTCCCCAAATGAAGTTGGAATTCTTACGAATAACCCCGGTTAAAGGTGCGGCTAAGGTGCTGAAATTTGGCACGAATCGACGGTAAAAACTTGCTAGTCCATGGAAACTTCAGACTTGGGAGACATTCGTCAGACGGGGCCATTCTTGGATCGTCTTGATCTTCTCTTGATCGACTTCAAGACCCTCCGAGCTAACAACAAAACCTAAAAACACAACCTTGTTAGTGCAGAAATCACATTTCTTCAAATTAGCATACAAGGTTTCTTTTCTCAATACTTCCAAAACAGATTTTAAATGTAAAATATGTTCATCCAAATTTTTACTATAGATCAATATATCGTCGAAGTATACTACGCAAAATCTACCAATAAAAGGTCTTAAAACGTGATTCATAAGCCTCATGAATGTGCTTGGGGCGTTCGTTAAGCCAAATGGCATAACGAGCCATTCGTAAAGCCCATGCTTCGTTTTGAACGCAGTCTTCCACTCATCTCCCTCACGCATCTGTATTTGGTGATAACCGCTCTTAAGGTCGATTTTTGAAAATAAACTCGCGCCACTTAGCTCGTCAAGCATATCATCCAATCGTGGTATAGGATGACGATACTTGATAGTTATTTTATTTATAGCACGGCAGTCCACGCACATCCTCCACGTTCCATCCTTCTTCGAAACTAGTAAAACAGGCACGGCGCATGGACTAAGGCTTCACGCACATAGCCCTTTTCAAGGAGTTCATTTACTTGCTTTTGTAATTCTTTCGTCTCTTCAGGATTGCTCCGGTAAGCAGGTCGGTTTGGAATTGCGGCTCCCGGCACAAGATCGATTTGGTGTTCAATTCCACGAATAGGTGGTAACCCACTCGGGATTTCTTCCGGGAATACGTCTTGAAATTCCTGCAACACAGACAAAATAGAAGAAGGCAATTTGTCATCAAATTCGTTAGTGCCAAGCAAGCTCTCCTTATACAAAAGAACCAACAATGGTTGTTTCAATAGCATCGATTTTTGAACTTCCCTCTCTTTTACAAACAAATTCTTTTTTTTTTCAATCTCATCACTCATTTCTTTTTCTTTTGAATCACTCTCTCTTTTTTTATCACTCATCTTTTTGTTTTTCTTCTTTTCTTCACTCTTTTCTTTATTCTTTTCATTTTTTTTCTCTCTCTCGATTTCTTTTGATTTTTCAATCGAACTCCTCATTTTGAGTTGATCTTCGTACACTTGTTTCGGTGATAACGGAGCTAGAGTCACCATTCGTCCCATATGTTTGAAAGAGAATCGATTTGTGTAACCATCATGAATTGCTCGCTTGTCGAATTGCCACGGACGTCCCCAAAGAAGATGCCCCGCATGCATCGGTACTACGTCGCACATCACTTCATCTTGATATTTTCCGATTGTGAATGAAATGAGCACTTGTTTTGTTACCTTCAATTCTCCACCATCGTTAAGCCATTGGAGTTTATACGGATGGGAATGTTTGGTGGTGGCCAATCCGAGTTTCTCCACCATCAACGTACTAGCCACATTTGTACAACTTCCCCCATCAATTATCACGCAACAAATCTTACCTTGCACTTGACATCGCGTATGGAAGATGTTTTCGCGTTGTTGATCATTTTCGGCACCTTGCAAAGTGAGACTTCTTTTCACAACCAAGATTTCTCCATTCTCGGCTTGTTCAATATCTTCCTCTTCTTCGAGTTGTTCAACAGCCTCGTTCTCTTGTTCACTTTCGGATTCAATTTCTCCATCATCTCGAACAAACATCGCATTTCAGTTCGGGCATTGGCTTGCGATGTGGCCCCTTCCAAGACATTTGAAGCATTTGATGTCTCGGGATCTATTTGGTTGGGCATCCATCTTTCCTTTACTCGATTCGGCAATCGGTTTGTTGAATTTGGTAGCTCCACTTACTTCTTTATTTCGACTCGGCAAGTCTCGTTTGTTGGACCCTTGCCCCCACTTAGTCGTAGAAGAAGTATTAGGGAAAGAACGGAACGTACCTTTTCTCTTTAATTGTTTTTCAACCTTTATGGCCATATGGACCATATCAATGACCTCGACATAATGGTGTAGCTCCACAATATTTGCAATATCTCGGTTAAGGCCGACGAGAAATCGAGCCATGGTGACTTCTCGATCTTCCTCCACATCGGCGCGGATCATGGCCACTTCCATTTCCTTGTAGTAATCCTCCACGCTTCGTTGGCCTTGAGTTAAGCTTTGGAGCTTTTGATACAACTCCCGGTGATAGTAAGCAGGAATGAATCACTTTCTCATTATGGCTTTCATTTCCACCCATGTAGACAGGGGACGTTCGCCTTTGCGTCTTCGGCTCATTGTGAGTTGATCCCACCATATTATGGCGTATTCGAAGAATTCTATAGCAGCTAACTTTACCTTCTTGCTTTCCGAGTAATTGTGGCACTCGAAAACTAACTCCACCTTCTTTTCCCATTCAAGATAGGCCTCAGGATCCGACCTTCCTTGAAAAGCAGGAATCGCCATTTTAATGTTTTTTAAATCATCATCGGTCCTCTCTCGATCTCTTGGTTCCCGTGCTCATTGGCCTTGTCGCCTTGCACTTTGTCGCGAAGCTCGATCACTTTCAACGTCACTTGCTTCATATAGATCATTTGCATGTTGCCATGGACGTTCTCGCTCTCTTCTCAGAATAGGAGGGGTGTTCGCACGTTGGCTTCGTTCCTCCATTTGTTCCATTCGTTCATGAAGGGAATCAAATTGAGGTTGGAACAAACGAGAAATTTCTTGCACGATTGCTTGAACTTGTAGATCGGGCACTCCGCCTCCGGGAACGTTTCTCCTTGGTTGAAGATTAACTCCTCCACCAGCGGCATTCGAGGCTCCTTCACTTGTTGCTCGTCGTTCCGGGCTCCTTGACATGATGATTAAAATTAAGAAAATATCCTCACCAAAAAAAAACGTCACAATTCACTCACAAGAAAAGAATTCACTCCTCTCGTGTTTCACTGTATTTTTGGCTTTTATCTTGATGTACTCTCTTGCCTTTTACCTCTCAAATCCAACTCTCGATATTCTGAAAAGCTACTTAGATTTATCCACACATGTGGGTCGGCTTCAAGGGGTTTGCAAGGGAAAGAAGTATGTGATGTGATCCGGCTCGGTTGATTGAGTCGATTCACTTGATTGCCCGATCGTCGACGAGAAGTTTGTTCGATTTTGTAGATAGATGGAGTTAGATGATTTTTTATAGCGAAAGTTGAGAAAATGGGTTCAAAAGATGGTTTGGATAGATGTTTGATAGGCTTGGTGAAATAAAGAAATATTGTTTATAATTTAATAGTTAAAATGGAATGGGAAAATAGAACTCAAGCGAAGAACGATTTAATACTATATGAAGTATTGCCCCGGGACTTATATTGCTTAAGGTGGGTTTAATGGATTGTCGAAGATGGACCTTGACCCGTTACCTATAGAGAGGTAGGAACCAAAGGTATAAAAAGGTGGATGAACGCCACACCAGGATGGTGATAAGTTCAAGAAGTCGAGTTGATGCCACTAGCGAGCTAGATAAGTCAGAACGAGACTCGTACGAAATAGGATAGGAGGAAACCTCACAATCAAGTTTTCAATAATCAAATTCTGTAACCTTTTACAATAAACAAAATAAACTATTTATAGGCTCTCTAATGCCTATTAAAATTCAGCTACTAATGTGTTCACACAACAATTAAAAATGTTCACACTTCAAGCATTAAATCTCTGTTCATGGATAGTGTAAGTTCATGCATGGTTGAATAATCATGTTTCTTCCCAAAACCCGTTCATGCATGCTTAACCAATAAGAAAGCTTCCTTGTTCCATGAATGTGCATCTTCAATTCATATCCCCTCTTGGACGAATGCTAGGTGCATGGGTCATGCATCTCTCTTAATTAAAACTTTAATGATGGGCTGGTTCATGAATGGAAGCATGTACCTTGTAAATTCGTTCTCCCCTTTGTACATGCACATTATACATTCAATGTGATGAATTAAGGTAATATTCCCTCCCTTTGGACGTTCATGAATCCACCCATACATGTATAGGAGCTGATTGGTCAAATTGAGGTGTGAATGGCTTAGATGCTGCCTTGGGAATACGATCGGCCAAGCTTGTGCTTTAAGTTGCTTAATGTGACCACGCCCCAAGCCCCATCAAGTCCTCGTCTTGATGCCCTCGAGCTTCCAAAGGGACCAATGACCCGAGCTAGGTCCAAGCGATTACATGAAGTTGTTTCAGCTTTGTTGTTCAAGTTTTGGAAGGAGAATCAGCTTGTTGAAGATGAGGAAGCTCGATCCAACTCCTTGAAGAAACCATGCACCTTAGTGCAAGCTAATTTCAGCTCCATTTTAGCTTTTCTAGCTCGTTTCAACTCCGACCAGCTCAATTGAGCTCATTTCAGCTCAATCGAGCTCAATTTAGCTACAATTCAGCTCATTTATTTTATTGGTTGAATAATTAAAGTATTTTATTAACTTAGTTTAAGTTATTACAGCTCATAATTATGTTTTGATTTATTTCATGTTTTCAAAGTTGTCTTAGCCGAATTTAATATGTTTAGCTTAAGACTTTATTTTTGTCTATTTTAAATTTATGTGTTAATTAATATATCTATTTTAATTAATTTGTTCATGTTTCATGTAGGTACAGCCGAATGTGGAGATTCATTCAAGCTAGGTGCATGAACGTCTACTTACAATGCATGATGTGGGAACACAATTAAAGATGATTCATGAATGGGCTGGTTCAATGAACGTAAGGATGATGCATGAATGATTTAATACAATGAATGGAAGAATGCATGAATGTTCACTTACATGCATCGGTTGCTGTCCATTGATCTCCTAAGTACCTATTCGGCCAAAAGGCATCTCTTGGAGTGTCCATTCACACCTTGGCCGAACCTAGACATGTCCATTGCTCTCCCATACATTCACCAAGCCTTCAAGTTCATTTCCTTAGCCATGAAGCTGCCCATTGAAGTACCATTCAGCTGAATTTGGACATAGCCTTTAAAGATACATTTCTAGATTAGTTTAATTCAATTAAAGCCGAATTTACTTAGTCTATTTGGCTATCTAATGTAATCTATAAATAGTTCTTTTCTCTTTGTAAAAAGGTTACAGAATTTGATCAATTAAACTTAATAGAACTTTTGTTCTTGTGAGGTTACCTCCTCTCTTCTTTCGTTCGAGTCTCAAAGCGACTTAACTAGCTTGCTAGTGGTGTCAATCCGAACTCCATTGAACTTATCACCGAATCGGTGTGGCGTTCAACCATCTTCCTATACCTTTGGTTCTTACCTCCATATAGGTAACGGGTCAAGGTCCGCTTCTATCCTTCATCAAAATTCACCTTAAGCAATATAAGACTCGAGGCAATACTTTTTAGTATTGAATCATTCTTAAAGTTTGAGTTCTTTATCCATTTCCATTTATCTATCATCTTTGTAACTTAATTCTTTGTTACACCGAACCTATCTTTCATCAAACCAAAACCCATCCTTTGAACCCATTTTGCCTACCTTCCGCTTATAAAAATCATCTAACTCCATCTATCTACAAAATCGAACAAACTTCTCATCGACGATCGGGCAATCAAGTGAATCGACTCAATCAACCGAGCCGGATCACATCATTGCTGGACACCTTTTGGCCAAATAGGTTCCTTGGGGAGCCAAATGGATCAGCCACCATTCATTGAAAGAGGCCTTACATGCACCGTCCCATACATTGAACCTATCATGCATGAACCTTGTTTAATTACTCTCCAAATTCAACTCACCTACAAAAACAAACCAAAATTAAATCACATAAAATTCAGCTGAACAAACATTAATATAATTTAGACACACTAATTAAACATAAATTAAATTAGACAAATTTAATAAAGTCTTAACAAGACATATTAAATTCGGCCAAGACACATTTAAAACATGTAATAAGTCAAAACATAATTATGAGCTGTAGTAATTTAAGCTAAATTAATAAATTACTTAATTTATTCAGACATTAAAATAAATGAGTTGAAATAAACTTAAGCCAAGCTCAAACGAGCTAAAGTAAGCTAAATTGAGCTCAAACGAGCTAAATTAAGCTCATGTGAGCTAATTCGAGCTGGGAAAAACTAAGATTGAGCTTGTTGAGCAGAGATTGAGCTTCATCTTGCACTTGGGGCCCTCGTGTTTAGGCCAATCATGATAGCAACGAGTGGTGCCACAACATGATGCGATTGAGATCACATCATACCCTCCCTCTTGAAGACGATTTGTCCTCAAATCGGGCCACTTGCTCGCGAAAAATTTTTCAAGATCACAAGCCCTTTTGTTCATGATCCGAAAAGTATTGTTTTTAAAACTCCAGGAACCACAAATGGTTTGAAAAGAAAATGATTTAGTTCCATGCCCTCCCTCTTTAGGAGGAAACCATTCCAAAGTGTCACCTACATAGAAATGGAACGAATTAGTGACACTAAAATTTATAAACTCAAACGATCTTTTCAGAATCTTATTCAAAATTAGAATGCATAATCCAATGCCGGGATCAAATGTAGAAGTGGATCTTACCTGTTCACAATGGTTTTCCATACTTGGTAATAAAGGATGCATCAGAATCAAATCAAATTTATAATCAAAATTTATCAAGGAGTCCTCCAAATGATCATGTAATCTAAGTTCCACTCGATCAATCTTACTTAAACATGCAGAATTTATATAGCAAGGCAGATTTGAGACACCATCTTCAAATTCAAATGCACTAACAATTTTACATGCCATCGTCTTATCACATATTCGGATCAAAAGAAAATTAAACAAGCATGCCTTTAAACATTCATATGTCTTGATTCTGTTAAACAAAAATAAACAACATTCTCTACAATCAAAAATTTGATTTTGTCTTAACAAGCCAACAAGATTCACACGTCTCGTTTTCAAACTTAGTGACAAAGCATCATACAAGCAACGATTGTTTACTTGGTCATTCAAACAAAATTTACAATGCTTGCCTTCTCTCAAAGATGAACCAGAATAGCGAACTCCAGGGTTGAACACACGATATTGTTCACTCGTTCCAAAATGCAGTGTGAATTTCTTAATTACCAACAATTCACACAAGTGGAACAAAAAGAATTTGAGCATGCATATGTTCAAACATTCATACATCGTAAATGATACGAGCTCATTTCGGATGTAAAGACGAGTCGTAATCTTTCCCGATCGAAATTAGGTAGTGTCGGAATTGAATCAAATTCAAGTCTTGGTGTTTGAAGTTGGATGGCTTTAGGAACAAAGGAGTTTGATGGGTTGTTGTTTGCTGGGTAATTCGATGAAACAAGATCGAACCCTTATTA
This sequence comes from Gossypium hirsutum, assembly GCF_007990345.1. NCBI lineage: Eukaryota > Viridiplantae > Streptophyta > Magnoliopsida > Malvales > Malvaceae > Gossypium > Gossypium hirsutum. The sequence goes on along the minus strand of NC_053432.1, from coordinate 20,824,802 downwards.
TCAAATAAGGACCCGGGCTTAAGGTTTCAAAGAAAGAAATGGAAATAGGATAAAAACCGAGACCCTCTATTTAGCAAAATAGGAACCTACGGTATGAAGAACGCCACACCAATGGGTGATAAGTTTGAGCAAAGTCAGATTGACGCCACTCGTTGAAGATAAGTCAATTTGAGCTTTGGAGAATAAAGAGAGTGAATTTCTCACTAAAATTATATTTCATTCAGAAATTTGGCAAAAAGTCCTTTTACAAGAAATTCAAGAACTATTTATAGCTTAAGTGACTAGTAGCCGAATAGTCAAGTTCAATACTTAAAAACTAAGTAAACATTGAACTAATTTTGAGCTAAGATCCATGAATGGTCTTGAATCAATGTTCGGCTGAATATAGACCAAAGAAGAGCTTCAACGAACTTGGAAAATTGGCAGCAGCTACATTCGGCCAATGGAGTTTAATAAGGTCAATAATGAAGCAACTCTTGCTGAAAAATTACCATCATTAATTAGCAACTTGAACAGTCATTTGGAAGTGTGAATGGACGGTTTTGAATGACCATAAGGTGTGAACATCATGAACCGAATAGCCACAATGTACCCAGCAATGTGAAGGAAATAAATGGCAGCTTTGGAGAATGGAAAATCATCTCTTTTGGCCGAATGGTCACTTAGAGAACTTCAACAATCAGCACACCATCTTTAATATAGTCCATGCATGTATCATTTGGTGCATTGAACCCAACATGCATGCATCTTCACATCCATTGAATCTTCATGCATGAATCTGCCCAATGAATCTTCAAATTCGGCTGTACCTAAAAACACACATGAACTTAATTAATTTCAATCAAATTAAGCTGAACTAAGTAAATACATAATGTGAACATCCGAATTTAACATTGAAACAACTTAAATATTAATAAAGCATGACACAAATTCGGTTGAACAGATTTAAGACATGTAATAATTTAGACAAACTAAATGAAATCAAGACATCTTTAATGTAACTAAATTAAGACATATTAAACACTTATATTAAATAAAAACATATTAATAAGCTGTAATAAGACTTAATTAAATGCTTATTTAAATGGTTTAAAATCCAGCAGCAATTTAATTAGCTAGAACGAATTTCAACTTCAAAGAAGTTGAAAATATTCAGCTCGTCTTTAAGCTCTTTGCTTTCATTTTCCTCAATCCGTTCCACCAATGCTAAAATAGCAACTTTAAATCGTTTAGCTCTAGCTCGCGTTATTGGACCAATGGGCAGCTTAATAGCTTCTTGTTCGTTCTCCATTTGGTTCGTAGGCAAGCTCACATCAGTAAATCTCATTCGAATAGACTTGTTCAAACATGGGGAATTTACGCAAAAAAATAGAACATTCAAATTATCACCACACACAAGTAGACTAGGCGTTTCACATGCCAACTTTTTATCACAAGAGTTCAAAATTTGTTTGTGCGGATTTATTCGTACTTCAGTAAAATTCTTGCCAATACCATACTCATCAATAGGAAAACACTTCTTACCACTATGGAAGGTGTAATCACCATCATTCAGAATATGATAATCAAACAAATCGAACTTTGTATGTGAATAATCTTTATCGCACACTATCACACTTTGTTAATGCTGATCTAATCGAACGCCTTCAATAAAATTGCCAGCAACAAACTTATCATAGAAAAAACTTTTCAAAGCACTAGTTGAAACAAAATCATAAATAATAGATGAACAAAAATTAACCAATTCAATGGGGAAAACAATTTCGCAAAAACAATTTTCAGCAATCTTGTCATAAACATGTGAGTAAATGAGTTGAAACTCGCTCAACAAGGAACCCTTACCTTGCTTACCATTGGAAATGTGACAATCATTTTTATCTTCCAACTTACCTCTTTCAATCAATTGAAAACGTCTCTCGGTAGAAAGGTAATGAAGTTGGAACCAATCCGTGGATGGAATCTTGCAAACCTGAAACAAAGAAAAATCACAAGGTAATTTCGAAAGGGGGTTAGCAAAAGAATTCCTCTCTTTTTCGTGATTACTCACTTCACTCGTTTCTTTTATAGACTCTCTTTCTTTTTCACCTGATTTCTTTTCAAGCTCTTTTTCAATTTCTTTTTCTTTTTCGTTTTCTTTTTGTTTTCTTTCAATTTCTTTTTCAATCTCTTTCTCCTTTTCTCGCTCAATGGATTGCTTCATTTTGAATTGGTCTTCTTGCACTTGTTCCGGTGTGAGCGGCGCTAAAGTGATTTTCCTTCCTTGATGCTTGAAGGAATACCTATTGGTACGTTCATCGTGAATGACCTTGCGATCCGATTGCCATGGTTCTCCTAGCAACAAATGGCAAACTTGAATAGGTACAACATCACAAAGGACTTCGTCTTGGTATCTTCCGATGGAAAATGCAACACGCACTTGTTGAGTAACTTCAAATTTGCCTTCAACACCAAGTCCTTGCAGTTGATAGGGTCGTGGATGCTTGGTAGTGGCCAAACCAAGTTTTTTTACCGTTCGAATACTAGCCATGTTTGACCTACTTCCACCATCAATAATGAGGCAACAAACTTTATCGTGGACACGGCAACGCGTGTGAAACATATCTTCACATTGTGGTTCATTTTCCAATCTTTGAAGGATTGCACTAATCTTGATGTCAACGATAGTAGATGTCAAATCTTCTTTATCTTTGTCGAATTGTCGAAATTCAGATCGCATTATCCTTTGCATTTCTTGTCTCCACATTTGGAATTCAAATTCAGAAAATTCTTCAGACATGCTTCAACAAAATATTAGAAAACAAAAGTTAAATTAGAAAGAAAAATAATTCTCACCACAAATCTCTCAAGTTCGCTCAAAAAGAAAAATTCACTCACTCGTGTTTGAACTCTCTTTTAGGCTTTTTTTTCGAATGAACTCACGCTCTCTTGCCTTTTACCACTCGACCTCGTCTCACAAATTCGTAATTCGTCTCGATAGACTTAATTTGCTGCTTGAGGGTCGGTTTCAAAATGGGTTACAAGGAATAATGTCGGGTGTAGGGTAGGCTGAATAAAGAAGAAAATTGGTTTAAAATGTGGCGTTGGGATGGTAAATAATGGTGGGAAGGGAAACTTGATGATCGGAGTAAATAAGAGAAGAAAATAAAAACTCGCAAGACTTTTCACTTTTTTTTAAACTTGATTTTTTTTGCTCACCTTTTTTTTTCTTTTCTTTTTTTTTTGCTCTATTTTTTTTCACTTTTTTTTTGAATTTTTTTTTTCAATCAAATTTTTTTTTCGAATTTTTTTTTGATTTTTTTGTTACTCCAATACAATAGTAAGCTAAATACAAGGGAAAAAAATTAAATTACAACTCAAATTTTTTTTTGATTTTTTTTTCACGTTTCGAACCTACTTGCAGCCTGATACGAACATCGGTACTCCTCGTTTTAGTAGCTCTGATACCAAATGATGTGATCCGGCTCGGTTGATTGAGTCGATTCACTTGATTGCCCGATCGTCGACGAGAAGTTTGTTCGATTTTGTAGATAGATGGAGTTAGATGATTTTTATAGCGGAAGTTGAGAAAACGGGTTCAAAAGATGGTTTGGATAGATGTTTGATAGGCTCGGTGAAATAAAGAAATATTGTTTATAATTTAATAGTTAAAATGGAATGGAAAAATAGAACTCAAGCGAAGAACAATTCAATACTATATGAAGTATTGCCCCGGGACTTATATTGCTTAAGGTGGGTTTAATGGATTGTCGAAGATGGACCTTGACCCGTTACCTATAGAGAGGTAGGAACCAAAGGTATAAAAAGGTGGATGAACGCCACACCAGGATGGTGATAAGTTCAAGAAGTCGGGTTGACGCCACTAGCGAGCTAGATAAGTCAGAACGAGACTCGTACGAAATAGGATAGGAGGAAACCTTACAATCAAGTTTTCAATAATCAAATTCTGTAACCTTTTACAATAAACAAAATAAACTATTTATAGGCTCTCTAATGCCTATTAAAATTCAGCTACTAATGTGTTCACACAACAATTAAAAATGTTCACACTTCAAGCATTAAATCTCTGTTCATGGATAGTGTAAGTTCATGCATGGTTGAATAATCATGTTTCTTCCCAAAACCCGTTCATGCATGCTTAACCAATAAGAAAGCTTCCTTGTTCCATGAATGTGCATCTTCAATTCATATCCCCTCTTGGACGAATGCTAGGTGCATGGGTCATGCATCTCTCTTAATTAAAACTTTAATGATGGGCTGGTTCATGAATGGAAGCATGTACCTTGTAAATTCGTTCTCCCCTTTGTACATGCACATTATACATTCAATGTGATGAATTAAGGTAATATTCCCTCCCTTTGGATGTTCATGAATCCACCCATACATGTATAGGAGCTGATTGGTCAAATTGAGGTGTGAATGGCTTAGATGCTGCCTTGGGAATACGATCGGCCAAGCTTGTGCTTTAAGTTGCTGGACACCTTTTGGCCAAATAGGTGCCTTGGGGAGCCAAATGGATCAGCCACCATTCATTGAAAGAGGCCTTACATGCACCGTCCCATACATTGAACCTATCGTGCATGAACCTTGTTTAATTACTCTCCAAATTCAACTCACCTACAAAAACAAACCAAAATTAAATCACATAAAATTCAGCTGAACAAACATTAATATAATTTAGACACACTAATTAAACATAAATTAAATTAGACAAATTTAATAAAGTCTTAACAAGACATATTAAATTCGGCCAAGACACATTTAAAACATGTAATAAGTCAAAACATAATTATGAGCTGTAGTAATTTAAGCTAAATTAATAAATTACTTAATTTATTCAGACATTAAAATAAATGAGTTGAAATAAACTTAAGCCAAGCTCAAACGAGCTAAAGTAAGCTAAATTGAGCTCAAACGAGCTAAATTAAGCTCATGTGAGCTAATTCGAGCTGGGAAAAACTAAGATTGAGCTTGTTGAGCAGAGATTGAGCTTCATCTTGCACTTGGGGCCCTCGTGTTTAGGCCAATCATGATAGCAACGAGTGGTGCCACAACATGATGCGATTGAGATCACATCAGTATGGTTTAGGGTAGGCTCGAAAGAAAGAAAGGCTTAAGATGTGGCGTATAAAATGGATTCACTAATTGGGAAATTTTTTTATTATTTTATAGCGTGAAAATTCACTAAAATGGGTATAAAGGAGTGTAGAATGTGATTTTAGAAAAAATTTTGTTGAAGTGTCTCCAGACTCTTTTTTTTTTACGGATCTTTCACGTTCTTTTCGTTCGCACCTAGAACGTATGCAAATTTTTTTTCTCGATTTTTTTTTGATTTTTTTGAATCTACAATTTACGTACCTAAATTAACCAGCTCTGATACCAATTGATACGAGCTCGTTTCGTATGAAATAACGAGTCGTAATATTTCCCGATCGAAATTAGGTAGTGTCGGCCTTGAAATAAATTCAAGTCTTGGTGTTTAAAATTAAATGGCTTTGGGAAACAAGGGAGTTTGATGGAGTGTTGTTTGCTGGATATTTCAATGAAAACAAGTCGAACCCTTATTAGCAAATAAGGACCCGGGGCTTAAGGTTTCAAAGAAAGAAAGGATTTGGGATAAAACCGAGACCCTCTATTTAGCAAAATAGGAACCTACGGTATGAAGAACTCCACACAAATGGTGATAAGTTTGAAACAAAGTCAGATTGACGCCACTTGTTGAAGATAAGTCAATTAGAGCTTTGGAGAATAAAGAGAGTGAATTGCCTCACTAAAATGATATTTCATTCAGAAATTTGTCAAAAGTCCTTTTACAAGAAATTGAGCAACTATTTATAGTCTAGTGTCTAGTAGCCGAATGGACATATTCTAGACTTAATTTCTAAGCAAAAATTGAACAAAAATTCAGCTTAAATTCATGTATATGCTTGCATCAAGGTTCGGCTGAATAGAGACCAAGGAAGAGCTTTCAATGAACTTGGAAAAAAATGGCAGCAGCTACATTCGGCCAATGGAGTTTAATGAGGTCATTCATGAAGCAACTATTGATGAAAAATTACCAGCATTAATTGGCAACTTGAACAGCCATTTAGAAGTGTGAATGGACGGTTTTGAAGAGCCTTGAAGTGTGAACATGGCTGAACCGAATAGACATAGTGTGAACAGCTTTTATACGCCCTTGGGAAGAGAATCGGCCAAGCTTGAAAGGATGAAAAACTTGATCACTCTTGGCCGAATAGTTGCCTTGAAGAACACCAAAATTAATTAGCTTTTAATGCATTAGTTCAGCTGCACATGCATCTTCAAATTCATTGAATCTCCATGCATGAATCTGTCCAATTCATCTCCAAATTCGGCTGCACCTAAAATAAACATGAACTTAATTAATTTCAAGCAAATTCATCTGAACTAAATTAAAATATAATGTGAACATCCTAAATAACATTGAGACAACTTAAATATTAACAAATCATAACACATAAATTCGGCTAGACAAATTTAAAACATGTAATAATTTAGACAAACTAAATGACATCAAGACATCTTTAATTTAACTAAATCAAGACATATTAAACACTTAAATTAATTAAGACATATTTAAAAGCTGTAATGAAACTTATTTAAATGTTTATTTAAATGGTCTAAATTCCAGTCATCAAATTAATTAGCTAGAACGAAATTCAGCTTCAAAGAAGTTGAATATGTTCAGCTCGTTTTTAAACTCCTTGCTATCATTTTCCTCAACCCGTTCCACCATTGCTAAAATAGCATCTTTGAATCGTTTAGCTCTAGCTCGCGTTATTGGACCAATGGGCAGCTTAATGGCTTCTTGTTCGTTCTCCATTTGGTTCGTAGGCAAGCTCACATCAATATCACCTTCAGTGGCTTAATGAATGTTCCGAAGTTAAAGTTACGAAACAGTCCTTGGTCACTTTTAAACTCGGCAATTATGAGGATGACGTATGGTGTGATGTAGTCCCCATGCATGCGGCACACTTGCTCCTTGGACGACCTTGGCAATTTGATCGCGATGTTACACACCAAGGTAAACTTAATCGATACTCCCTTGTATTTAAAGGCAAGAAATTCACTTTTGCTCCTTTAAATCCTACTGATGTATATAAAGATCAATTGAGGATGATAAAATTTTGTGAGGGGGTAAGGGAGAAAGAGCAACTACAAAAGACAGAGAGAAAAGAGGCTAATAGTAGTGGAAAAAGTCAAAATTTAAAAAGCCCAAAGGTGAGTGAATCCTCTAGTGGTAAAATGAGCGGAAAAAATCTTTTGGCAACAAAAAAAGATGTAAAGAGAGCCCTACTTAATAAACAGCCTTGTATCCTTGTGAGGTTTAGGTAAAATTATTTATCTTTATCTAACATTAACGAAAATTTGCCTAGTGTGTTTCAATCTCTTTTGCAGGATTATGAGGATGTTTTTAGTGAGGCCCCTAAAGGTTTACCACCTTTACGAGGGATAGAACATCAAATTGACTGATGTGATCCGGCTCGGTTGATTGAGTCGATTCACTTGATTGCCCGATCGTCGACGAGGAATAGTTGAGTTATCGGAAATAGGATGAAATAAGGCTAAAGATGCGGAAGCTTTCAAATGGTTTTAAAGGTTGGCTAAGGTGATGGTAAATTTATAAGGGTAGTAGGCTCGATTTAAGTATAAAAATAAGAAAAATGGAAGTTGATAAATGAAGGCTCGATTTTGTAAAAAGATATTATAGTTGGGTAAAATCTAGGATAGTTGGTGGAATGGATAAATGAGCTTAAACACCAGAAACGATTCAACACTAAAAGTGTCACCCCGATTTCTATTCGGTTCAAGGTGGGATTGCGGAATTGTAGAAGGTTGAACGCCACACCAAAGCAAGGTGATAAGTTCAAAAGAGAACGATAGACGCCACTAGCACGCTAGATAAGTCAGATCGAAACTCGTACGAATTTAGAGAGGAGAAAACTCACTCTTTGAACAAAGTTCATTCAAATGATCAAAAGTCAAAAGTCAAAAGTCCCTTACAAATGAAATCAACAAACTATTTATACTAGTTTCTTATGCTAACCGAATAGTCCATTCATGAACTTAATGATTAAGTAATGAACCTAAATTAAGACATGAACCTTCTAGAAAAACGACCAATGGTGTCCTTGTCCATGTTCGGCCGAATGGTACTTCAATGGGCAGCTTCATGGCTAAGGAAATGAACTTGAAGGCTTGGTGAATGTATGGGAGAGCAATGGACATGTCTAGGTTCGGCCAAGGTGTGAATGGACACTCCAAGAGATGCCTTTTGGCCGAATAGGTACTTAGGAGATCAATGGATAGCAACCGATGCATGTAAGTGAATATTCATGCATTCTTCCATTCATTGTATTAAATCATTCATGCATCATCCTTACGTTCATTGAACCAGCCCATTCATGAATCATCTTTAATTGTGTTCCCACATCATGCATTGTAAGTAGACGTTCATGCACCTAGCTTGAATGAATCTCCACATTCGGCTGTACCTACAAACACTCATGAACTTAATTAATTTCAAGCAAATTCAGCTGAACTAAATTAAAGTATAATGTGAACATCCTAAATAACATTGAGACAACTTAAATATTAACAAATCATAACACATAAATTCGGCTGGACAAATTTAAAACATGTAATAATTTAGACAAATTAAATGACATCTAGACACCTTTAATTCAGCCAAATGAAGACATATTAAACACTTGTAATAAATTAAGACATATTTAAAAGCTGTAAAGAAACTTATTTACATGCTTATTTAAATGGTCTAAAACTCCAGCAAATAAAGTTAATTTAGCTAAAGAGCTAATAATGAGCTGAATTGAATTTAAACCAAGCTCAAACGAGCTGAATTAAGCTCATGTGAGCTAAAATAAAATTCAGTGAGCTGAACCAAGCTAAATGGAGCTTGAGGAGCTGAATTCAAGCTGAAATCAAGGGCATCCTTGACCAGGGTCATATCATTGACTTAGTACCCGGAGCTTCAATCCCAAATCGACCAGCCTATAGATGCAATCCCGAGGAGACAAAGGAATTGCAAAGGCAAGTTGAGGAATTACTAGACAAAGGGTACATTCGTGAGAGCCTAAGTCCTTGTGCTGTTCTTGTCTTATTGGTGCCAAAGAAAGATGGTACGTTTCGTATGTGTGTTGATTGTCGCCCAATCAACAAGATAACGGTAAAGTATCGACACCCAATCCCTAGACTTGATGATATGCTTGATGAATTACATGGTTCAATAATATTTACAAAAATTGATTTAAAAAGCGGTTATCATCAAATTCGAATGAGGGAAGGGGATGAATGGAAAACAGCCTTTAAAACAAAATTTGGATTGTATGAATGGTTAGTTATGCCTTTCGGCCTTACTAATGCACCTAGTACATTTATGAGATTAATGAATCATGTTTTGAGGCTACATTTGGGTAAATTTGTAGTAGTTTACTTTGATGATATTTTAATTTACTCAGTCATTAGATGATCATGTTTTCCATGTTCGCACCGTTTTGGATATTCTACGAACTGAAAGATTATTTGCCAACCTTGATAAATGCACATTCTGTTGTGATAAACTAATATTCTTAGGTTTCATAGTTAGTGCTCAAGGTATTCATGTCGACGAGGACAAAGTTAAGGCAATTAAGGCCGACTCCTAAATCGGTAACTGAGGTGAGATCTTTCCATGGTTTAGCCAGTTTTTATAGACGATTTGTGAAAGACTTCTCTACTATTGCTGCCCCATTGACTGAAGTTATAAAGAAATCAGTGGGTTTCAAATGGGGTGAAACCCAAAGAAAAAGCTTTTCAAACTCTAAAAGCTAAGTTATGTTCTGCTCCTTTGCTTAAATTACCTGATTTTGCTAAAACTTTTGAACTTGAGTGTGATGCTTCAGGAATTAGAATCGGCACCGTTTTAATGCAAGATAAGCAACCTATTGCTTATTTTAGTGAGAAGTTGAACGGTGCACAATTAAATTACTCGACTTATGACAAAGAACTATTGGCATTAGTTCGTGCACTTCAAGTATGGCAACATTATTTGCTGCCTAATGAGTTTGTCATACATACAGATCATGAGTCTCTTAAATGGTTAAAGGGACAAGGTAAGTTGAGTAAAAGACATGCCCGATGGGTAGAATTCATTGAAACATTCCCTTATGTGATTCAATATAAAACAGGTAAAGATAATGTAGTCGCAGATGCTGATACGAGCTCGTTTTGGATGTAAAGACGAGTCGTAATCTTTCCCGATCGAAATTAGGTAGTGTCGGAATTGAATCAAATTCAAGTCTTGGTGTTTGAAGTTGGATGGCTTTAGGAACAAAGGAGTTTGATGGGTTGTTGTTTGCTGGGTAATTCGATGAAACAAGATCGAACCCTTATTATCAAATAAGGACCCGGGCTTAAGGTTTCAAAGAAAGAAATGGAAATAGGATAAAAACCGAGACCCTCTATTTAGCAAAATAGGAACCTACGGTATGAAGAACGCCACACCAATGGGTGATAAGTTCGAACAAAGTCAGATTGACGCCACTCGTTGAAGATAAGTCAATTTGAGCTTTGGAGAATAAAGAGAGTGAATTTCTCACTAAAATTATATTTCATTCAGAAATTTGGCAAAAAGTCCTTTTACAAGAAATTCAACAACTATTTATAGCCTTTCTACTAGTAGCCGAATGGACAAATTCAAGACTTAGTTTCTAAGTAAACAATGAACTAAAATTCAGCATGAATGCAAAATTATTAGCCCATGTAGATTCGGCTGAATGAGAGCTCCAATGGTCATCTTCTAGATGGGAAAATGCACCTTGAACATCTTGGATGTGCATGAATAGGCTAGGTTCGATCAATGATCATAATGGGGTCATTCATGAAGCAACTATTGCTGAAAAATTACCATCATTAATTAGCAACTTGAACAGTCATTTGGAAGTGTGAATGGACGGTTTTGAATGACCATAAGGTGTGAACATCATGAACCGAATAGCCACAATGTACCCAGCAATGTGAAGGAAATAAATGGCAGCTTTGGAGAATGGAAAATCATCTCTTTTGGCCGAATGGTCACTTAGAGAACTTCAACAATCAGCACACCATCTTTAATATAGTCCATGCATGTATCATTTGGTGCATTGAACCCAACATGCATGCATCTTCACATCCATTGAATCTTCATGCATGAATCTGCCCAATGAATCTTCAAATTCGGCTGTACCTAAAAACACACATGAACTTAATTAATTTCAATCAAATTAAGCTGAACTAAGTAAATACATAATGTGAACATCCTAATTTAACATTGAAACAACTTAAATATTAATAAAGCATGACACAAATTCGGTTGAACAGATTTAAAACATGTAATAATTTAGACAAACTAAATGAAATCAAGACATCTTTAATGTAACTAAATTAAGACATATTAAACACTTATATTAAATAAAAACATATTAATAAGCTGTAATAAGACTTAATTAAATGCTTATTTAATTGGTTTAAAATCCAGCAGCAATTTAATTAGCTAGAACGAATTTCAACTTCAAAGAAGTTGAAAATATTCAGCTCGTCTTTAAGCTCTTTGCTTTCATTTTCCTCAATCCGTTCCACCAATGCTAAAATAGCATCTTTAAATCGTTTAGCTCTAGCTCGCGTTATCGGACCAATGGGCAGCTTAATAGCTTCTTGTTCGTTCTCCATTTGGTTCGTAGGCAAGCTCACATCAGATGCTTTGTCTAGACGATATACTTTAATAACTACATTGAATGCTAAAGTCTTAGGGTTTGAACATATTAAAGAGTTATATGATTGATGTGATCTCAATCGCATCATGTTGTGGCACCACTCGTTGCTATCATGATTGGCCTAAACACGAGGGCCCCAAGTGCAAGATGAAGCTCAATCTCAGCTCAACAAGCTCAATCTTAGTTTTTCCCAGCTCGATTTAGCTCACATGAGCTTAATTTAGCTCGTTTGAGCTCAATTTAGCTTACTTTAGCTCGTTTGAGCTTGGCTTAAGTTTATTTCAACTCATTTATTTTAATGTCTGAATAAATTAAGTAATTTATTAATTTAGCTTAAATGACTACAGCTCATAATTATGTTTTGACTTATTACATGTTTTAAATGTGTCTTGGCCGAATTTAATATGTCTTGTTAAGACTTTATTAAATTTGTCTAATTTAATTTATGTTTAATTAGTGTGTGTAAATTATATTAATGTTTGTTCAGCTGAATTTTATGTGATTGAATTTTGGTTCATGTGTTTTTGTAGGTGAGTTGAATTTGGAGAGTAATTAAACAAGGTTCATGCATGATAGGTTCAATGTATGGGACGGTGCATGTAAGGCCTCTTTCAATGAATGGTGGCTGATCCATTTGGCTCCCCAAGGCACCTATTTGGCCAAAAGGTGTCCAGCAACTTAAAGCACAAGCTTGGCCGATCGTATTCCCAAGGCAGCATCTAAGCCATTCACACCTCAATTTGACCAATCAGCTCCTATACATGTATGGGTGGATTCGTGAACATCCAAAGGGAGGGAATATTACCTTAATTCATCACATTGAATGTATAATGTGCATGTACAAAGGGGAGAACGAATTTACAAGGTACATGCTTCCATTCATGAACCAGCCCATCATTAAAGCTTTAATTAAGAGAGATGCATTACCCATGCACCTAGCATTCGTCCAAGAGGGGTTGGATATGAATTGAAGATGCACATTCATGGAACAAGGAAGCTTTCTTATTGGTTAAGCATGCATGAACGGGTTTTGGGAAGAAACATGATTATTCAACCATGCATGAACTTACACTATCCATGAACAGAGATTTAATGCTTGAAGTGTGAATATTTTTAATTGTTGTGTGAACACATTAGTAGCTGAATTTTAATAGGCATTAGAGAGCCTATAAATAGTTTATTTTGTTTATTGTAAAAGGTCACAGAATTTGATCAATTAAACTTAATAGAACTTTTGTTCTTGTGAGGTTACCTCCTCTCTTCTTTCGTTCGAGTCTCGAAGCGACTTATCTAGCTTGCTAGTGGTGTCAATCCGAACTCCATTGAACTTATCACCGAATTGGTGTGGCGTTCAACCATCTTCCTATACCTTTGGTTCTTACCTCCATATTGGTAACGAGTCAAGGTCCGCTTCTATCCTTCATCAAAATTCACCTTAAGCAATATAAGACTCGGGGTAATACTTTTTAGTATTGAATCATTCTTAAAGTTTGAGTTCTTTATCCATTTCCATTTATTTATCATCTTTGTAACTTAATTCTTTGTTAAATCGAACCTATCTTTCATCAAACCAAAACCCATCCTTTGAACCCATTTTGCCTACCTTTCGCTTATAAAACATTCAAACTCCATCTATCTACAAAATCGAACAAACTTCTCGTCGACGATCGAGCAATCAAGTGAATCGAATCAATCTCCCGGGCCAGATCACATCATTTTGGTATCAGAGCTACTAAAATGAGGAGCGCTGACGTTCGTAATAAGGCCGCAAGTAGGTTCGTAACGTGAAAAAAAATCAAAAAAAAATTTGAGTTGTAATTTATTTTTTTTCCCTTGTATTTAGCTTACTATTTATTGGAGTAACAAAAAAATCAAAAAAAAATTCGAAAAAAAATTGATTGAAAAAAAAATTCAAAAAAAAAGTGAAAAAAAAATCGAGTTAAAAAAAAGAAGAAAAAAAAAGGTGAGCAAAAAAAAATCAAGTTTAAAAAAAAAAGTGAAAAGTCTTGCGAGTTTTTATTTTCTTCTCTTATTTACTCCGATCATCAAGTTTCCCTTCCTACCATTATTTACCATCCCAACGCCACATTTTAAACCAATTTTCTTCTTTATTCAGCCTACCCTACACCTGACATTATCCCTTGTAACCCATTTTGAAACCGACCCTCAAGCAGCAAATTAAGTCTATCGAGACGAATTACGAATTTGTGAGACGAGGTCGAGTGGTAAAAGGCAAGAGAGCGTGAGTTCATTCGAAAAAAAAAGCCTAAAAGAGAGTTCAAACACGAGTGAGTGAATTTTTCTTTTTGAGCGAACTTGAGAGATTTGTGGTGAGAATTATTTTTCTTTCTAATTTAACTTTTGTTTTCTAATATTTTGTTGAAGCATGTCTGAAGAATTTTCTGAATTTGAATTCCAAATGTGGAGACAAGAAATGCAAAGGATAATGCGATCTGAATTTTGACAATTCGACAAAGATAAAGAAGATTTGACATCTACTATCGTTGACATCAAGATTAGTGCAATCCTTCAAAGATTGGAAAATGAACCACAATGTGAAGATATGTTTCACACGCGTTGCCGTGTCCACGATAAAGTTTGTTGCCTCATTATTGATGGTGGAAGTAGGTTAAGCATGGCTAGTATTCGAACGGTAAAAAAACTTGGCTTGGCCACTACCAAGCATCCACAACCCTATCAACTGCAAGGACTTGGTGTAGAAGGCAAATTTGAAGTTACTCAACAAGTGCGTGTTGCATTTTCCATCGGAAGATACCAAGACGAAGTCCTTTGTGATGTTGTGCCTATTCAAGTCTGCCATTTGTTGCTAGGAGAACCATGGCAATCGGATCGCAAGGTCATTCACGATGAACGTACCAATAGGTATTCCTTCAAGCATCAAGGAAGGAAAATCACTTTAGCGCCGCTCACACCGGAACAAGTGCAAGAAGACCAATTCAAAATGAAGCAATCCATTGAGCGAGAAAAGAAGAAAGAGATTGAAAAAGAAATTGAAAGAAAACAAAAAGAAAACGAAAAAGAAAAAGAAATTGCAAAAGAAAAAGAAATCGAAAAAGTGAGAGAAAAAGAAAATGAAGAAATGAAAATTGAAAAAGAAAAAGCGAAAAAAGAAATTGAAAGAGAGCTTGAAAAGAAATCAAGTGAAAAAGAAAGAGAGTCTATAAAAGAAACGAGTGAAGTGAGTAATCACGAAAAAGAGAGGAATTCTTTTGCTAACCCCCTTTCGAAATTACCTTGTGATTTTTCTTTATTTTAGGTTTGCAAGATTCCATCCACGGATTGGTTCCAACTTCATTACCTTTCTACCGAGAGACGTTTTCAATTGATTGAAAGAGGTAAGTTGGAAGATAAAAATGATTGTCACATTTCCAATGGTAAGCAAGGTAAGGGTTCCTTGTTGAGCGAGTTTCAACTCATTTACTCACATGTTTATGACAAGATTGCTGAAAATTGTTTTTGCGAAATTGTTTTCCCCATTGAATTGGTTAATTTTCGTTCATCTATTATTTATGATTTTGTTTCAACTAGTGCTTTGAAAAGTTTTTTCTATGATAAGTTTGTTGCTAGCAATTTTATTGAAGGCGTTCGATTAGATCAGCATGAACAAAGTGTGATAGTGTGCGATAAAGATTATTCACATACAAAGTTCGATTTGTTTGATTATCATATTCTGAATGATGGTGATTACACCTTCCATAGTGGTAAGAAGTGTTTTCCTATTGATGAGTATGGTATTGGCAAGAATTTTACTGAAGTATGAATAAATCCGCACAAACAAATTTTGAACTCTTGTGATAAAAAGTTGGCATGTGAAACGCCTAGTCTACTTGTGTGTGGTGATAATTTGAATTTTCTATTTTTTTTTGCGTAAATTCCCCATGTTTGAACAAGTCTATTCAAATGAGATTTACGATGTATGAATGTTTGAACATATGCATGCTCAAATTCTTTTTGTTCCACTTGTGTGAATTGTTGGTAATTAAGAAATTCACACTGCATTTTGGAACGAGTGAACAATATCGTGTGTTCAACCCTGGAGTTCGCTATTCTGGTTCATCTTTGAGAGAAGGCAAGCATTGTAAATTTTGTTTGAATGACCAAGTAAACAATCGTTGCTTGTATGATGCTTTGTCACTAAGTTTGAAAACGAGATGTGTGAATCTTGTTGGCTTGTTAAGACAAAATCAAATTTTTGATTGTGGAGAATGTTGTTTATTTTTGTTTAACAGAATCAAGACATATGAATGTTTAAAGGCATGCTTGTTTAATTTTCTTTTGATCCGAATATGTGATAAGACGATGGCATGTAAAATGGTTAGTGCATTTGAATTTGAAGATGGTGTCTCAAATCTGCCTTGCTATATAAATTCTGCATGTTTAAGTAAGATTGATCGAGTGGAACTTAGATTACATGATCATTTGGAGGACTCCTTGATAAATTTTGATTATAAATTTGATTTGATTCTGATGCATCCTTTATTACCAAGTATGGAAAACCATTGTGAACAGGTAAGATCCACTTCTACATTTGATCCCGGCATTGGATTATGCATTCTAATTTTGAATAAGATTCTGAAAAGATCGTTTGAGTTTATAAATTTTAGTGTCACTAATTCGTTCCATTTCTATGTAGGTGACACTTTGGAATGGTTTCCTCCTAAAGAGGGAGGGCATGGAACTAAATCATTTTCTTTTCAAACCATTTGTGGTTCCTGGAGTTTTAAAAACAATACTTTTCGGATCATGAACAAAAGGGCTTGTGATCTCGAAAAATTTTTCGCGAGCAAGTGGCCCGATTTGAGGACAAATCGTCTTCAAGAGGGAGGGTATGATGTGATCTCAATCGCATCATGTTGTGGCACCACTCGTTGCTATCATGATTGGCCTAAACACGAGGGCCCCAAGTGCAAGATGAAGCTCAATCTCAGCTCAACAAGCTCAATCTTAGTTTTTCCCAGCTCGATTTAGCTCACATGAGCTTAATTTAGCTCGTTTGAGCTCAATTTAGCTTACTTTAGCTCGTTTGATCTTGGCTTAAGTTTATTTCAACTCATTTATTTTAATGTCTGAATAAATTAAGTAATTTATTAATTTAGCTTAAATTACTACAGCTCATAATTATGTTTTGACTTATTACATGTTTTAAATGTGTCTTGGCCGAATTTAATATGTCTTGTTAAGACTTTATTAAATTTGTCTAATTTAATTTATGTTTAATTAGTGTGTCTAAATTATATTAATGTTTGTTCAGCTGAATTTTATGTGATTGAATTTTGGTTCATGTGTTTTTGTAGGTGAGTTGAATTTGGAGAGTAATTAAACAAGGTTCATGCATGATAGGTTCAATGTATGGGACGGTGCATGTAAGGCCTCTTTCAATGAATGGTGGCTGATCCATTTGGCTCCCCAAGGCACCTATTTGGCCAAAAGGTGTCCAGCAACTTAAAGCACAAGCTTGGCCGATCGTATTCCCAAGGCAGCATCTAAGCCATTCACACCTCAATTTGACCAATCAGCTCCTATACATGTATGGGTGGATTCATGAACGTCCAAAGGGAGGGAATATTACCTTAATTCATCACATTGAATGTATAATGTGCATGTACAAAGGGGAGAACGAATTTACAAGGTACATGCTTCCATTCATGAACCAGCCCATCATTAAAGCTTTAATTAAGAGAGATGCATTACCCATGCACCTAGCATTCGTCCAAGAGGGGTTGGATATGAATTGAAGATGCACATTCATGGAACAAGGAAGCTTTCTTATTGGTTAAGCATGCATGAACGGGTTTTGGGAAGAAACATGATTATTCAACCATGCATGAACTTACACTATCCATGAACAGAGATTTAATGCTTGAAGTGTGAATATTTTTAATTGTTGTGTGAACACATTAGTAGCTGAATTTTAATAGGCATTAGAGAGCCTATAAATAGTTTATTTTGTTTATTGTAAAAGGTCACAGAATTTGATCAATTAAACTTAATAGAACTTTTGTTCTTGTGAGGTTACCTCCTCTCTTCTTTCGTTCGAGTCTCGAAGCGACTTATCTAGCTTGCTAGTGGTGTCAACCCGAACTCCATTGAACTTATCACCGAATTGGTGTGGCGTTCAACCATCTTCCTATACCTTTGGTTCTTACCTCCATATAGGTAACGGGTCAAGGTCCGCTTCTATCCTTCATCAAAATTCACTTTAAGCAATATAAGACTCGGGGTAATACTTTTTAGTATTGAATCATTCTTAAAGTTTGAGTTCTTTATCCATTTCCATTTATTTATCATCTTTGTAACTTAATTCTTTGTTAAACCGAACCTATCTTTCATCAAACCAAAACCCATCCTTTGAACCCATTTTGCCTACCTTCTGCTTATAAAACATTCAAACTCCATCTATCTACAAAATCGAACAAACTTCTCGTCGACGATCGGGCAATCAAGTGAATCGACTCAATCTCCCGGGCCGGATCACATCAATGATGATGATACTGATTTCAGCCATATCTATAAGAATTGTGGACATACTGCTTTTGAAAAATTTTATCTTGTAGATGGCTTTCTTTTTCGTTTAAACAGGTTATGCATACCAAAGTGTTCCATGAGAGAATTGTTGATTCATGAAGCCCATAGTGGGGGATTAATGGGACATTTTGGAGTGGCCAAAACACTAGACATATTGCAAGAACACTTCCATTGGCCACATATGAAGAAGGATGTGGAAAAGGTATGTTCCAAGTGCATTACATGCAAACAAGCAAAATCTAAGGTAATGCCTCATGGCCTTTACACTCCTCTACCGATTCCTACTTCACCTTGGGTAGATTTTGATACGGGATTGCGCGCGAACCAAGATCGAGTTGCCAAGTCACGGGAAACTCCTACGAAAACCCTAAACAATCAGATCCGAAACGAAACAGAAAAATTAAAAGATTAGAACTTTGAATTTCCAGATCTGAAATAAAATCCCCAAATCAGCAAAGAATCAAATTGAGAATAGAAATAAGTGTTAGGGTTCTTGAAACCCTCAAGGAGATTGTGATTCTGCCCAATTGAACACCAAGATAGTTTTCCCCAAATTTCGACAATCTAATTTCACCCAAAAAGAGTATGGAAAAACCCTAGAAATTGGGGATTATTGGGCTGATTCCTTAAGATAGAAAAAGGCTGAAAACACAATAAGAACAGAAAATAGATTAGATAATGATTCAGCACAAGTAGAAATAAAGAAAGAATTAACAATAAGAAATTAAAAGATAAGTCCTAAGAAGCCTTGAAATCTCGAAAGATCTCACAACTCCCTTCAAACGGCTCTAATCTCCCCTCCAAAGAATATCAATGGCAAGAAGAAGGTTGAAGATGGCTCCCACAATCAAAAGATTGTTAAAACAACTTCTAAAGAAAACTCAAGAGAGAAATCTTGGAGAAAACTCAAAGAAAATTCTGCTCTCAACAAATCTGAAATTTTAATAATAATGATAAGTGTTTAACAAGGTGGACAGCCATTTTATCTGGGACTCTTGGACTTATAATTATTTTAATATGGAAATTCGGTCAAAGGTCATTTTATCTGGGACTCTTGGACTGAATATTGACATAAAAATTTAAACTAAGTAAATAAATAAGTAAATAAATAAAAATAAAAATAAAACTTTACAACTTGGGCCACTTTGACAATTTGGCCTGATTTTCAACTAAGTATGGATGGATTTCTTGATTGGGCTGGGAATTTGCTTATTGGGCCTCGCCTTCAAGAATTTGGGCTTTTGTGACTCGTATCATTCCCCCCTTCCTCAAAAAGATTCATCCTCGAATCTAAAAAATCAAATGAACTCGACTTTCCTCTATCGAACGGGACTAATGGCAATTGAGTCCACTAAGAAGAATAGCCATGAGATAGTAAATAGCAACGGAAACAAGCTTGTAGTCCAATCATAAGCATAACAGAACAGGTATAACGCATGTGAATGGACAGATTCAGATTACCATGCAAACAATCTAATTTACTCACCACTACCTCGTCAAATATTTGAAACAAAGATGAACATGTTTTAAGGCATTCAGTCGTCTCACATTGTTCCCACAAACTATGAATAAATTGCGAGTAATAAATCAAATGGTAAACATAATCGTCACAAGTAGGTATTTGAAAAGATTCACATGGTTCACAGAGTTGCATAATCATACCATGCATTAATCGATGGTCTATAGATTCACTCACACATGCATTATCAAAAACAAGAATCTTTTTATCAACCATCAAAACAGATAGATCATCTATAAATAAAATAGGACAGTCAAGCACGTTTCGATCTAAGTGTTCATCAACACGATCTTTATCACTATCCGAGGAGTACAAAAGTGTTTCAAAGGTTTCAAGCATCTTACCTCGATAAGCAGAAGAATAAGGGTCGATTTTACCTTTTTCATTTAAAACAAACCTTCGCTCATCGGGGGCATAGTGTAGTCGAATCTTCGTTGTTGAGTTAACGTTTGTCAAATGGAACTCAAACTTCATGTACAACCACATAAACTGTTTAAGGCACGAATATAAATTGAAAACAAATTTGGAAAATTTCGTTACCTTATTCTCCAAAACAGATTTGGACAAATTCAAGGATTTTACACAAGGTAAATCAAGAGAATAACAAATCACGCTTCTTTTCGTAATGACTTTATCAACCACAATCGAAGAGTAACAATTAATCGGATCAAAATGAGAGGATCTTTTAAGAACTAAGTCACCAAAATTTTTATCAATAATTTTCAAATCTGCACTGGACTCGGTTTCTAAAATTTCCTTACCTCGCTTACCTTCGGGATCATGTAGTGTGATTTCATCTTTGCCTAAGTTGATCGTATGAAAGCGTCTTTCATTTGAGAGGTATTGAAGTTGAAAGTTATCTTTCGATCTTTCGGGAACCTGAAAAGTAGCAACACAAGAAAAATTCATATCTTGGTTAGTGGAAACATTCCTCACTACCCTTTCCACGTCTTTTTCTTTTGTTTCTTTTTCTAATTCATTTTCTCTTCTTTCTTCAATTTCTTTTTCACTCTCAATCTCTTTTTGCTCTTTTTCATTCTCTTTTTCTTTTTCCTCACTTGTTTTAACAGAATTTTTCAGTTTGATTTGGTCCTCATGGACTTGTTCCAGAGTGAGCGGCACTAAGGTGAGTTTCTTTCCTTGATGCTTGAAAGAATACCTATTGGTACGACCATCGTGAGTGACTTTTCGATCCAGTTGTCATGGTTCTCCTAGCAACAAATGGCAGGCTTGAATAGGCATTACGTCGCACACAACTTCGTCTTGATACTTACCGATAGAAAAGGCGATGCGCACTTGTTGAGTGACCCTAAATTGGCCTTTGTTGCTAAGCCCTTGTAGTTGATAAGGTTGTGGATGCTTGGTAGTGGTTAAGCAAAGTTTTTCCACCATCGTCGTGCTGGCTATGTTCGAGCAACTTTCACCATCAATAATAACTCTACAAAGCTTACCTTGTACATGGCAGCGAGTATGAAAGAGATGTTCTCGTTGCTGCTTGCTCTTTGGTTTTGCCAAAGATGATTGTCCACGATCATGAAAATCATCATCCATTCTAGGGACACGTTGAGGGCTGCACCTATAGGGCTGGTTATCCCTATCTTCCTTAATTGGATCTCGATATTGATGTTTTTGATTCACTCGTACCTCATTCAAAGTAGTATTCAATGCTTGAAGTGTAGCATTTATTTGTGTGATTGCAGCAGTATGTTCGTCTAATTGTTGTTGGACTTTCATAAGTGCATCATTATTACCACCTTTAGACATCTTCAAAACCTGTAAAAAATAAACACTTAACACTCAAAAATAAAAGTTAGCAAACCTCACCATTAATCACTCAAAAAGAAAAATCAAATTCTCAATGAGGTTGAATTCAATCTTGTGAGTTCTTTATCAGAGTTTATATCAACCAATTAGAGAGTGTGAACCAAACTACCAAAGAATCCTAATTTGCACTAGGATGCCAAAAACTGACGAGACACCAAGTGATTCGTGTTGCACCGAGGAAGGAGTTGTGCACACGTGTAAATCCTACTAACACAAGAAACAAGAAGGTGTTAGATAACGTAACGGAAGAATAAAAGCAAACAAATGAAAACCTACAGCTAAGAATCAATAAAAATTGCTGAAAACAGAAAACCCGAAAAACTGCGAGTAACTTGACAACTTCGTTCGAGGTGTTCCCGATCTCCAAAAATCACGAAATTAAATTTGGAATGTCCTTATATATTTAATTTTTGATCTGGAAATTTTGGGCACCAAATTCAACCCGCTGAATCTTTTTTTAAATTTTTATTGAATTTCGTCTTTTTTTATTTTTTTGACTGATTTTTTTGCGGAAATAATTTTTTTATATTCAATCACAGTGCCAAAAACATGTATGTAAAATTTCAGATCAATAGGACAACGTTTACCCACTCAAATGAATTTTTTTTGAACAATTTTTCTGGGTAAAACAGATGTTTATGCTTTAAAAAATAGAGATCAGTTTAGAAATCAACCAAGAACACCCAAAACGCCCAAAATCTGATACCAAATGATACGGGGTTGCACGCGGACCAAGATCGAGTTGCCAAGTCACGGGAAACTCCTACGAAAACCCTAAACAATCAGATCTGAAACGAAACAGAAAAATTAAAAGATTAGAACTTTGAATTTCCAGATCTGAAATAAAATCCCCAAATCAGCAAAGAATCAAATTGAGAATAGAAATAAGTGTTAGGGTTCTTGAAACCCTCAAGGAGATTGTGATTCTGCCCAATTGAACACCAAGATAGTTTTCCCCAAATTTCGACAATCTAATTTCACCCAAAAAGAGTATGGAAAAACCCTAGAAATTGGGGATTTTTGGGCTGATTCCTTAAGATAGAAAAAGGCTGAAAACACAATAAGAACAGAAAATAGATTAGATAATGATTCAGCACAAGTAGAAATAAAGAAAGAATTGACAGTAAGAAATTAAAAGATAAGTCCTAAGAAGCCTTGAAATCTCGAAAGATCTCACAACTCCCTTCAAACGGCTCTAATCTCCCCTCCAAAGAATATCAATGGCAAGAAGAAGGTTGAAGATGGCTCCCACAATCAAAAGATTGTTAAAACAACTTCTAAAGAAAACTCAAGAGAGAAATCTTGGAGAAAACTCAAAGAAAATTCTGCTCTCAACAAATCTGAAATTTTAATAATAATGATAAGTGTTTAACAAGGTGGACAGCCATGCCTTTAAATAGGCCTTATAACTAGTCCTAATCTAATTAGAAAACTAAAATAAAAAAACTCCTAATTATTTTAATATGGAAATTCGGTCAAAGGTCATTTTATCTGGGACTCTTGGACTGAATATTGACATAAAAATTTAAACTAAGTAAATAAATAAGTAAATAAATAAAAATAAAAATAAAACTTTACAACTTGGGCCACTTTGACAATTTGGCCTGATTTTCATCTAAGTATGGATGGATTTCTTGATTGGGCTGGGAATTTGCTTATTGGGCCTCGCCTTCAAGAATTTGGGCTTTTGTCACTCGTATCAGATTTATCCATGGATTTTATTTTAGGTTTGCCTCGAACAAAAAAAGGAAGAGATAGTATATTTGTTGTTGTTGACAGGTTTTCAAAGATGTCACATTTTATTCCTTGTCAGAAAACAGATGATGCTACACATGTGGCAGACTTATTCTTTAAAGAAGTGGTAAGACTTCATGGCATCCCTAAAACAATTGTTTCTGATAGAGATGTCAAATTCCTTAGCCACTTTTGGAAGGTATTGTGGGGTAAGCTTGGTACTAAATTGCTTTATTCTACTACATGTCACCCCCAAACTGATGGTCAAACTGAAGTAGTTAATCGAATCTTAGGGACTTTATTACGAGCTGTTGTGGGAAAGAACATTAGAAATTGGGAAGAATGCCTACCATTTGTTGAATTTGCATATAATAGATCTATTCATTCTACAACTGGTTATTCCCCATTTGAACTTGTTTATGGTTTTAACCCACTAACAGTACTTGATCTTGCGCCATTACCTCTTGAACACGTTATGAATTTAGATGGCGAACAGAAAGCTGAGTTGGTGAAATCCTTACATGAGAAGGCTAGACAGCGAATCGCCAAAACAAATGACGCCAACACCAACAAAGCAAACAAAGGGCACAAACGGGTTGTACTAGAACCCGGAGATTGGGTTTGGGTCCATTTGAGGAAAGAACGATTTCCTACAAAAAGGAAGACTAAGTTGGACCCAAGGGGCGATGGGCCTTTCCAAGTACTCGAGCGGATCAACGATAATGCCTATAAAATTGATCTACCTGGTGAGTACAATGTAAGTTCTACTTTTAATGTGGCTGACTTGTCCCCATTTGATTTTTTAGATTCGAGGACGAATCTTTTTGAGGAAGGGGGAATGATACGAGTCCTAAAGGCCCAATCCAAGTTCAAGAACGTGATGGGCTCAAATTGCCACAAGGCCCAATAACGAGATCAAAGGCCCGACAAATGCGGTCCAAACTAAATGGGACCATTCAAGAGCTTGTTAGCAAGGCCTTAGATGCATACACGAGAGAACAAGAAAATCAAGATTCACTTTCTTGTTTTCAAGAAAATCAAGAAATCGAATCTTGGCCCAATTTTGCTGTTCGAAGAGATTTCAAGAATCAAGAAAATCAAGATTTCAAATCTTGGAAATCTTGGTCCAAGAAACCAAATCTTGCAGCCAAAACGCATTGGATCTCCATTACGAGCGTCAACGACCCAATTTTGGTAGGAGATGGATCACGAGCCCAAATTCTTGAAGGCGAGGCCCAATAACCAAAATCCAGCCCAATCAAGAAATTTCTTCATACTTAGTGGCCAAAATGTCAAAGGGCCCAATTCGTAAACATCTTACTTGTTTAATTTAATTTTTTAATCTTTAGGAGCATTACATGTAAAATTCGGCCCAAAACAGCCCATATAAGTGCATGGCCGAATTTACCTTGTTATTTTATTAATTAGGTTTAATTTTTTATTAGTTACTTGTGAGATTAGGATTTGTTGGAGGCCTATATAAGCATTGGCCAGCCACCCTTTGTAAAAACATCTTATTATCAATCAATACATTAAATTTCAGTTTGTTAGAGTGCAGAATTTTCTTTGGGGTTTTCTCCAAGAATTCTCTCTTGAGCTTTCTTTAGAAGTTGTTTTAACAATCTTTTGATTGTGGGAGCCATCTTCAACCTTCTTCTTGCCATCGATATTCTTTGGAGGGGAGATTAGAGCCGTTTGAAGAGATTTGTGAAATCTTTCGGGATTTTAAGGATCTTTAGGACTTATCCTTTAATTTTTGCTGTTCAATTTCTTTTATTTAATTCTACTTGTGCCGAATCTTAATTCTAATCTATTTGCTGTTTTATTTGTGTTTCCAGCCCTCGTTTATCTTAAAGAATTGATCAATTTCACTTTTTGCTGGAGTTCGACAATCAGTCCTAAATCCCCAAATTCTAGGGTTCTTGCCGAATGCACACTTATTCTTCTTGGGTGAATTTGGTTGTGGAAACTTAGGGGAAACTTTCGTGGTGGTCCATTGAGTAGATTGCCCTCGCTTTCTCAGCCTCAATAGCCGTTTTATGCCTTCAATTTCTTTCTTTCTCATTGACGCATAAACCCTAATTTGTTTCAAGAAATTCTGGTCGATCTAATTTGCTTGCTGATTTAGTGTTCTTTGACAGATTCAGCTTGTGGGAGTTCATTCTTGGGAATCAATTTCGTGTTCTTGGTTTCAAGAAACCTCTTTCATAAGTGTTTCGTTCCTTGATTAGATCTTGCTGATTTTTAGGGTTCTTATTCCAGATTTTAATTTTCCAGATTTAATCTCGTTCTTTGTTTGATTTCAGATCTGTTCGTTTAGAGCTTTCTTAGGAGTTTCCTGTGACTTGGCAACTTGATCTTGGTCCGCGCGCACCCTATATCAGAATGGCTTCAAGTGAGTTGTATGTGCACCAAAGGTTGCATTCATCTCCTTGGGACGTTCATGCACTTGTATGGAACATGTATCCTCATAATTAAACTCTTTAATAGCATGTAGGTTCATAAATGGCAGCATGAACCTAGTAAATTCGTTCTCCCCTTTGTGCATACACTTAATTCAATCAATGTGTTGAATTATTGAGTTAATTCCTTCCTTTGGACGTTCTTGAACCCATCCATGCATGTGTAGTAGCTTATAGGTCAATTCAAAGTGTGAACAGCTACTTCTTGGCCGAATAAGTGCCTTGGAAAGTTAGGAGACAGCCACCATACATGCACTTAAGCCATTTATGCATTCTATCATCCCATGCATTTGATCCATTCATGGACTAGCCTTTAATGTCCATACATGCATTCGACACATGCATGAATTTGTAGAAACCTTGCATCTAGCCGTACATGCACCAGCATTTAATACTTCTTCATTCATGAGTGTGGAATGCCCAAAAGAGATGTTTCTTCATCCATACATTGTACCGTCCAAAGGGATGTACCTACATGAAATAAAACAATTCATAAGACATCATGTGAACACACATAAATTCAGCACAATGTGAACACATTTAAGTTATGTGATATCTATGACATATTAATAACAAATATTATTATAAGACAAGTTTAATGCTTAAATATATATGTGCAAATTTTATTTAATGCATTAAAGACAAAACCAAGTTAAACTAAAAATAGCTAAGCTTTAGCTCTTGAGCTAAAGTTGAGCTGAGATTAAACTCTCAAGCTGAAGTTGAGCTAAGGTTTAGCTCGTGAGCTGAATATGAGCTAGGAGTGAGCTCGGTTTAGCTCAGGCAAGTTGGATTGAGCTCGAATAAGCTGGATATGAGCTGGACGGAGCTCGTGGAGCTGGAAACGAGCTGGGATCAACTTGCCAACATGTCAATGCTCAGCTTGATAGACTTGTTCGATGAAGTTCGCGGGGCGTGCTCGTATCACATTTTCTCTCATAATCTTTTCTTTCCTCTCTTTTCTTTTGATCTTTTTTTGCTTTTCATCTTTTTCTTTTCTCGTCTTCTTTTTACAAGAGATTACAAAAGATTCATAAGAATATTCATTTTGTTCAAAAGAAGAAAAATCATTTACATATGGTTCACGAACAATCCTTCGTGAAGATCTCTCCGTGGATGTTTTCTTTGGAGTTCTTGAAGAGGTGTATCTTTTATCTCGCACATCTTCTCGGAAAGATTCAAAATCAAAATCAAAATCGACTTCTCTTCGTCTTGAATTCCTGGATAAAATGGAATCTCGATCGAAGTCTCTTCTCGAGTAATCGTTGGATGTGTATCTCCATGATGTTCTCGAATCCGTTTTCTAACTTGATGACATTCGTTCCCGTTGGTCTCTTTTCTCCACACAATCTAATCTCTCATGCAATTTGTCAAACTTAGTATTTTCCATTCTTCGCATTTCTTGCACCAAATATTGGAACTCCGATTCGATAAATTCTTCACGAGACATAATATATTGCTGAAAAAAAAGATTGTTAAATAAGAACAGAAATAAATTCCTCACAACAAAAACCTCACGATTTCACTCGGAAAGAGAAAGTTTGATTACGATCTCGCTCGTGTTTACACTTGTAATTTTGGCTTTTACCTCTACTCGATTGTGCTCACACTCATGTGCCTTTTACCTCTCAAAATTTTCTCTCGCAACTTCGTATTTGGACTTGTCAAGGCCTTATTGTAGGCTTAGGGGTTAGTTGCAACTTGTTTAACAAAGGATAAAGATGAGGGGGTCAATGGTAGGCTGAAAGAAAAATTGAAATGGTTTTGAGTATGGAGTTGGGGTATATGAAGATGATAGAATCGGGACTTAACGATCGGAAACACAAGTAGATGAACACAAACCTCTTTGAGCACTTTCTTTTCGAAGATTTCAAAACTTGCACTTTCAAATATATATTCTTTTTTTCACGAAATTTTTTTTTCAACTTCGAATTTTTTTACTACATTAAGATGAATACAATAAGAAAAAAAGTCAAGAATTTTTTAATATTTTTTTATTTTTTTTATTTTTTTCACTTTACGAACCTATTCCCGATGATGGTGTGAACGTTGGTACTTCCCATTTTGCAAGTTCTGATACCAAATGATGCAATCTGCCTTAGGATGAGTCGAGTCATATATGAGATGCCCGATCGTCTACGAAGAAGTATCGCTTGGATTGTTCAAAAGGATGCTTTTAAGTAAATAATGTGGAAGCTATTGAAGGGGTTCAAAGATAGGGTTTAAAAATGAATATTAAAGGTTCAGTTTAAATGAAATAAAAGAATGAAAAAAAAAGGTGATAGTTTGGTTTGGATAAGATGAAATGTAAGTATAGAAAGAAAGGAGCTCAAAAGCAAGCACGAACCAATACTAGAGAGTATCGACCCAATTGCTTATAGGCTTTTAAGGTGTTTGAATGAAAGAAGGTAAACCTCGACCCACTACTTAGCAAAGTAGGAACCTTGGTATAGTTTCGAACGCCACACTATGAATAGTGATAAGTTCGGGATAGATGAAAAATAGGTTGATGCCACTAGCCTTCCAAGATAAGCCAACAAGTCTTCAACGAAATTAAGGAGAACAGAATCTCACCAAATAGTTTCATTAACAAAGAAACAATAATCAAATTTCAACAACCTTTTCCAAATGACAACAAGCAACTATTTATAAGCTAAATGAAAAGCTAGCCGAATGGTCACTCTTGGTAGTTCATTAGATATTTAGAATCGGCTAGAACATGCTAGAATAGGACATGGAAATTTCCTTGAAGCTTCCTCAACAGCTGATGAATTAATTAGCTCAAAATATCCTATTAGAAGGTTTAGCAGAATGCAAGCAGCCAGCTGGCGGTGCTTCGTTGAGCTGAACAATCATGGGAGGTATTAAAATAGCTTGGAGAACTTCAAATTTTAGCCCCATTTAGCTGATTATTTGGTGAAGAAAAAGGTGTCCATTGTAATCCCCAAGGCGTCACTTAGAGGGAATTAAAGGTTGCAGCTAGAAATTAATCCTTCATGGCTGTTTCTATGCATGAAAAAAGTCAGCTGGAATTAATGTGTGTTCAGCTCCCTCCTTTGGCTGATTCATGCATGTGTTTACTTGTATTAAATTCATCCATGCATGTTTTCTCCAGCAGCTTTTAATGCCTCTGTTGTTCACGAAAAAGAAGCTTTGAAAAAGCTGGACTATTCCCTCATTTAATGTGTTGTCCATTACATGTACCAACAGCCTCTTTAATGGATGCCCCTTGCATGCTGAACAACTCCTTAAGTTTGTCCTATGCTTGCTCCAACATCTCTTTAATTCAGACAGCAATTAACATGCACCATAAATTCAGCTAGAACAAGTAGCAACATGAATTAAATTCGACACATTAAACTAGCATCAATGTTGAGACAATTTAAATTCATGCTTTAATCACACACACATTAATAACATGTCTAAACAAGGACATATTTATGACTCACGTTTAATCCTAGGACAACCATTAAATTTGGCTTAGACAAATAGCTAGCAGCAGCTAATTAATTTGTCCTAAATTGACATATTAAATTCATGTCCTAAACTAAGACACATTAAAACTTTATTTAATTATGTACTGATTTGACAAATTAAAATGAGCTAATTATTTTAAGCTAACTAAATAAACTAACTTAATTATTTCAGCAAATTAGAATGCATGAATTTAAATAATTTCGAATCAAGCTCAATGAGCTTGCGTTGAACTGAGTTGAGCTCTAATAAGCTGAGTCAAACCAAAATTAACCCGATAATAAACTGAATTGAGCTGGATGGAGCTCGGGGAGCTGGAAATGAGCTAGGATTAGCTTGCCAATAGTGCAATGCTCAGGTCTATAAGCTTGACCTAAGTAGTTCACGGGGCAGGTTCGTTTCACTCCCTAAGCGTTTCTTGCCAACTCTTGCAAGCTGACTTAGTTCGATTCCAGCTCAATAGAGCTCAATTCAGCTTGATTCTAGCTCATTGAGCTCAATTTTATCCTTTTTAATTTCGTTTTAGTTCATTTTAGCTCGTGTCTGTCTATTTTTTTGCTGGAACAATTTCATGCTAGAATAATTTCATGTGTCTAGCCAAGTAGTAATTTATTTTAGCTCATAAATAAATTATAATATGAATCTAATAATTGTAGTGTTTAATTTGTCTTAGTTTAATGCATGTTATTAATATGTCCTAGCTTAATACTGATTTTTAATGTGTCTTGGCTGCTGCTGAAAATAAGTGTCTTAGTCATTGTTTGATTTTAATGTGTCTTAGTTTAGACAAATTAATTACATGTTCCAAATTAATTAGTTTAGTTGCTGTTGAATTTAATTGTGTCTGAAACTTAATTAATTTGTTGAATTAACTTGTGCAGCCATATACAATAGACGACTTGAATACAAGAGAGCTACTGATTTAGTTCTTCAAAGTGAGCTATTGATTTAGTTCTCCCAAGTACCCTTCGTGGAGACTAACGGCCAAGAGAGTTTTCACATTACTGGAAATGTTTTTCACACTAGGGACCATTCAGTTTGGGGCTTTCACACATAAAGGCTATTCAATTCCATCTGTTCACACTCAAAAACTCTTGATGAACCCCAAGCAGATTTTAATGAACTCTAAACTATTCAACTGGTCAAAGCAGCCCATTTAAGCTCTTTAAAACCCTTTGGCCGAATCTAGCCCAGCTCCAGCCACTTCATTCATTTGTTCAGCTCATCAATTAACTTCTTTCAATGAAAGCTCGTTGAAAACACCAAAAGGCAGCCCTTAGATGTCCCCAAGAAGGCTAACCAGCTCCCATGCTGATACGAGCACGCCCCGCGAACTTCATCGAACAAGTCTGTCAAGCCGAGCATTGACATGTTGGCAAGCTGATCCCAGCTCGTTTCCAGCTCCACGAGCTCCGTCCAGCTCAAATCCAGCTTATTCGAGCTCAATCCAACTTGCCTGAGCTAAACCGAGCTCACTCCTAGCTCATATTCAGCTCACGAGCTAAACCTTAGCTCAACTTCAGCTTAGGAGTTTAGCCTCAGCTCAACTTTAGCTCACGAGCTAAAGCTTAGCTCATTTTTAGTTTAACTCGGTTTTGTCTTTAATGCATTAAATAAAATTTACACATATTTATTTAAGCATTAAACTTGTCTTATATTAATATTTGTTATTAATATGTCATAGTCATTACATAAATTGATTATGTTCACATAGCTGAATTAATGCATGACATTAATGTGTTCACATCATGCCAAATTTATGAGTGTTCATGAGATGTCTTAATGACTTGTTTATTTCATGTAGGTACATTCCTTTGGACGGTACAATGTATGGATGAAGAAACATCTCTTTTGGGCATTCCACACTCATGAATGAAGAAGTATTAAATGCTAGTGCATGTACGGCTAGATGCAATGTTTCTACAAATTCATGCATGTGTCGAATGCATGTATGGACATTAAAGGCTAGTCCATGAATGGATCAAATGCATGGGATGATAGAATGCATGAATGGCTTAAGTGCATGTATGGTGGCTGTCTCCTAACTTTCCAAGGCACTTATTCGGCCAAGAAGTAGCTGCTAACTAATTCTATGTTGACCATAGAGCTCCTTGAACATGTTCACACTTTGAATTGACCTATAGGCTACTACACATGCATGGATGGGTTCAAGAACGTCCAAGGGAAGGAATTAACTCAATAATTCAACACATTGATTGAATTAAGTGCATGCACAAAGGGGAGAACGAATTCACTAGGTTCATGCTGCCATTTATGAACTTACATGCCATTAAAGTGTTTAATTATGAAGATACATGTTCCATACAAGTGCATGAACGTCCCAAGGAGATGAATGCAACCTTTTGGTGCACATACAAGTCACTTGAAGCCTTTCTTTATGACTAAGCATTCATGCACAAACCAAGGGGGAAGAAAGTGTCCATTCAGCTAGTGCATGAATCTGCCGAATTTATGAACTATTTTAATACATTAGTGTGAACGTTTTTATTCTTGTGTGAACACCTAGATGCCGAATTTGAATGGTCATCTATGATACGACCATGCCCCGGGCACACTTTTGGATCAGCTCCCTAAGCATTGTTTGCAAATCCATGCGAGCTGAATTAGTTCAATTTCATTTCGTTAAGCTCCGTTTAGCTCGTTTCCAGCTCACTCGAGCTCAAGTCAACTCACTCAAGCTCAATTCAGCTCAATCTTAACCCAATGAGCTTATTTTTAGCTTTCTTTAGCTTGCATTTATTTTGCTGAAATAAACCATTTAATTTGTCATTAGTTAAATTAGTTGTTTATCTTAAGTTAGTTAATTTGTTAAAATCTGGACAAATAATTAATTAAGTGTTTTAATTATATCTAAATTAAATACTTAATTAATTATGATGTTTTAAATATGTCTAAAATTGTTAATATGTATGGCCAAATTTAATGTGCAAATTATTGAGTTCATATGCTGCTAATTTAATGTGTTTGAAATGCATTTAACTTGCTGATTTAATTTGCTGCAGGTTCATGAACGGATTGGTGCAATGTATGGGAGTGTGCATGCACAATTGAGGTTCAATGGATGGCATTTAAAGGAGCACATGCATTTGGGACGTTCATGCAAGAGGGAGTTGCTGAAAGTTCATGTATTTGAAGATTCATGGATCATATTTATGGGGGAAAATACATGGGACGTTTCATGCATGATTCATGCATTTTCAAGATGACCATTCAAGTATTTTAGGCACATTAATGCCTCATTCAGCCAAGGGAGATGTAGGATCATTAAAGAGCTGCACATTCATGGAATTATGGAGATTCTTCAAGGCTAAGGATGCATGAATGCATCAAGTGAAGCATCATGATGGTTCGGCCAATTCATGTACCATCTTCAAGCATGAACTGGATTTTAATGCTATTTGTGTGAACATGTTAAATACCTGTGTGAACAGAATTTAAGTTAGTGTGAACAACATAGATGCCGAATATCAATAGGCATTTTAGGCTTATAAATAGCTTACTTGTTTATTGTAAAAGGTTATAGAATTTGATTATTGAAAACTTGATTGTGAGGTTTCCTTCTATCCTATTTCGTACGAGTCTCGTTCTGACTTATCTAGCTCGCTAGTGGCGTCAACCCGACTTCTTGAACTTATCACCATCCTGGTGTGGCATTCATCCACCTTTTTATACCTTTGGTTCCTACCTTTCTATAGGTAACGGGTCAAGGTCCATCTTCGACAATCCATTAAACCCACCTTAAGCAATATAAGTCCCGGGGCAATACTTCATATAGTATTGAATCGTTCTTCGCTTGAGTTCTATTTTTCCATTCCATTTTAACTATTAAATTATGAACAATATTTCTTTATTTCACCGAGCCTATCAAACATCTACCCAAACCATCTTTTGAACCCATTTAATGTTTGGAAATTGTTTGTACCTTGTTGTGATTGATTGTTGTCTTTGGCCTAGTAGTGATCCGTTTGTGTTGGAAAGTGATTACACAAATCATGTTGTTAATAAGCGAAAGAGTGATTTAGTTTCCAATTGGCCATGGTACACTTTGCGTGTACATTCCCATGAATTGTTATTTTTGAATAAACATATTGAAATGTTTTGGATGAGGAATAATGTGTTTAAGTGCCTGCCATCGTTTACAACCAATTATCCCTTGATCCAACTTAGTCTTCATGTTTGCAACGATGGTCTAACGAAACTCTTTGATAAATTTACGTATGCTTGCTTTGTCCAATTGAGATTATTGGCATATGTTCGATTGAATGAATTTTTTATGAACTATCAAACACATTTGAATCTGACTCCTTTGAGTTTCTTTTTATTGGCTGTGGTAAGAATTTTTCAGGTTTGTGTGACATCTTCCATCCCATTTGACCGAGGAAAACCATGCATGAGTCAAAGTTCTCCCATGGACAAACGGCTCGACTTGAGGACAAGTCGCCTAAAAGAGGGGGGAATGATACGAGCACGCCCCGCGAACTTCATCGAACAAGTCTGTCAAGCCGAGCATTGACATGTTGGCAAGCTGATCCCAGCTCGTTTCCAGCTCCACGAGCTCCGTCCAGCTCAAATCCAGCTTATTCGAGCTCAATCCAACTTGCCTGAGCTAAACCGATCTCACTCCTAGCTCATATTCAGCTCACGAGCTAAACCTTATCTCAACTTCAACTTAGGAGTTTAGCCTCAGCTCAACTTTAGCTCACGAGCTAAAGCTTAGCTCATTTTTAGTTTAACTCGGTTTTGTCTTTAATGCATTAAATAAAATTTGCACATATTTATTTAAGCATTAAACTTGTCTTATATTAATATTTGTTATTAATATGTCATAGTCATTACATAAATTGATTATGTTCACATAGCTGAATTAATGCATGACATTAATGTGTTCACATCATGCCAAATTTATGAGTGTTTATGAGATGTCTTAATGACTTGTTTATTTCATGTAGGTACATTCCTTTGGACGGTACAATGTATGGATGAAGAAACATCTCTTTTGGGCATTCCACACTCATGAATGAAGAAGTATTAAATGCTGGTGCATGTACGGCTAGATGCAATGTGATACGAGCACGCCCCGCGAACTTCATCGAGCAAGTCTGTCAAGCCGAGCATTGACATGTTGGCAAGCTGATCCCAGCTCGTTTCCAGCTCCACGAGCTCCGTCTAGCTCAAATCCAGCTTATTCAAGCTCGATCCAACTTGCCTGAGCTAAACCGAGCTCACTCCTAGCTCATATTTAGCTCACGAGCTAAACCTTAGCTCAACTTCAGCTTAGGAGTTTAGCCTCAGCTCAACTTTAGCTCACGAGCTAAAACTTAGCTCATTTTAGTTTAAACTCGGTTTTGTCTTTAATACATTAAATAAAATTTGCACATATTCATTTAAGCATTAAACTTGTCTTATATTAATATTTGTTATTAATATATCATTGTCATTATATAAATTGATTATGTTCACATAGCTGAATTAATGCATGACATTAATGTGTTCACATCATGCCGAATTTATGAGTGTTCATGAGATGTCTTAATGACTTGTTTATTTCATGTAGGTACATTCCTTTGGACGGTACAATGTATGAATGAAGAAACATCTCTTTTGGGTATTCCACACTCATGAATGAAGAAGTATTAAATGCTGGTGCATGTACGGCTAGATGCAATGTTTCTACAAATTCATGCATGTGTCGAATGCATGTATGGACATTAAAGGCTAGTCCATGAATGGATCAAATGCATGGGATGATAGAATGCATGAATGGCTTAAGTGCATGTATGGTGGCTGTCTCTTAACTTTCCAAGGCACTTATTCGGCCAAGAAGTAGCTGCTAACTAATTCTATGTTGACCATAGAGCTCCTTGAGCATGTTCACACTTTGAATTGACCTATAGGCTACTACACATGCATGGATGGGTTCAAGAACGTCCAAGGGAAGGAATTAACTCAATAATTCAACACATTGATTGAATTAAGTGCATGCACAAAGGGGAGAACGAATTTACTAGGTTCATGCTACCATTTATGAACTTACATGCCATTAAAGTGTTTAATTATGAAGATACATGGTCCATACAAGTACATGAACGTCCCAAGGAGATGAATGCAACCTTTTGGTGCACATACAAGTCACTTGAAGCCTTTCTTTATGACTAAGCATTCATGCACAAACTAAGGGGGAAGAAAGTGTCCATTCAGCTAGTGCATGAATCTGCCGAATTTATGAACTATTTTAATACATTAGTGTGAACGTTTTTATTATTGTGTGAACACCTAGATGCCGAATTTGAATGGTCATCTATGTGCCTATAAATATTTGTTTTCTTTCATTTGTAAAGGACTTTTGACTTTTGATCATTTGAATGAACTTTGTTCAAAGAGTGAGTTTTCTCCTCTCTAAATTCGTACGAGTTTCGATCTGACTTATCTAGCGTGCTAGTGGCGTCTATCGTTCTCTTTTGAACTTATCACCTTGCTTTGGTGTGGCGTTCAACCTTCTACAATTCCGCAATCCCACCTTGAACCGAATAGAAATCGGGGTGACACTTTTAGTGTTGAATCGTTTCTGGTGTTTAAGCTCATTTATCCATTCCACCGACTATCCTAGATTTTACCCAACTATAATATCTTTTTACAAAACCGAGCCTTCATTTATCAACTTCCATTTTTCTTATTTTTATACTTAAATCGAGCCTACTACCCTTATAAATTTACCATCACCTTAGCCAACCTTTAAAACCATTTGAAAGCTTCCGCATCTTTAGCCTTATTTCATCCTATTTCCGATAACTCAATTATTCCTTGTCGATGATCGGGCAATCAAGTGAATCGACTCAATCAACCGAGCCAGATCACATCACAATGTAACAAATTCATGCATGTGTCGAATGCATGTATGGACATTAAAGGCTAGTCCATGAATGGATCAAATGCATGGGATGATAGAATGCATGAATGGCTTAAGTGTATGTATGGTGGCTGTCTCCTAACTTTCCAAGGCACTTATTCGGCCAAGAAGTAGCTGCTAACTAATTCTATGTTGACCATAGAGCTCCTTGAACATGTTCACACTTTGAATTGACCTATAGGCTACTACACATGCATGGATGGGTTCAAGAACGTCCAAGGGAAGGAATTAACTCAATAATTCAACACATTGAT
This sequence comes from Gossypium hirsutum, assembly GCF_007990345.1. NCBI lineage: Eukaryota > Viridiplantae > Streptophyta > Magnoliopsida > Malvales > Malvaceae > Gossypium > Gossypium hirsutum. The sequence continues at coordinate 20,788,293 of NC_053432.1, read as the reverse complement.
TGAATTAAGTGCATGCACAAAGGGGAGAACGAATTTACTAGGTTCATGCTGCCATTTATGAACTTACATGCCATTAAAGTGTTTAATTATGAAGATACATGTTCCATACAAGTGCATGAACGTCCCAAGGAGATGAATGCAACCTTTTGGTGCACATACAAGTCACTTGAAGCATTTCTTTATGACTAAGCATTCAAGCACAAACCAAGGGGGAAGAAAGTGTCCATTCAGCTAGTGCATGAATCTGCCGAATTTATGAACTATTTTAATACATTAGTGTGAACGTTTTTATTATTGTATGAACACCTAGATGCCGAATTTGAATGGTCATCTATGTGCCTATAAATATTTGTTTTCTTTCATTTGTAAAGGACTTTTAGCCAAATTTTTTATTGAATTTAATCTTGTGAGAATTTTCTTCTCTAAACTTTGTTTGAGACTTTGTTGACTTATCTACCTAGTAGTGGCATCAACCCTGTTTCTTTCACCCTTATACCGAGGTTCCTACTTTGTTAAGTAGTGGGTCGAGGTTCTATCATTTTCATTTTCGCCTTGAAAGCCTATAAGCATTTGGGTCGATATTTTCTAATATTGGTTCGTGCTTGCTTTTGAGTTCCTTCTTTCCATTCTTTCATTTACTTTAAACCGAACCTTAATATTCATTTTTTAAACCCTTCATTTGAACCCCTTGAATAGCTTTCGCATAATTTATTTAGAAACATCTTTTTTGAATAAACTGAACGATACTTTTTCGTAGACGATCGGGCAAACTCGCATACGACTCGACTCTCCCCGAGGCGGTTCGTATCACATGCATCCCAATTAATTTCGGCTGCATGAAGACACTCTAGAAGATGTCCAAAGACGTTCCCAAGGCTGGAGAAGCTTCCTAGGATTTTCTTGAATTTTTCTAGAATTTTCAGCTCATTAAAAGCTAAAATTAAGTGACCATTTGACTATCTAATTGTCCATTCGGCTAGCCTAGCTTTTTGGCTATAAATACTTAGTTAATTTCAAGTTGTATAGACTTTTTCTTCTTGATTAATGTTTATAACATTTGTGATTTTTTTTCAACTCTTATTTCGTTTTAGACTCAGCTTGACTTATCTAGCTTGCTAGTGGCATCATTCTGTTTCTTTTGAACTTATCACTCTTCATCGAGTGTGGCGTTCACCCTTATATCGATTGGTTCCTATCTCCATATAGACAGTGGGTCACGATTTATCTATCCTTCTATCCACCTTTAAGTGTCCTATAAGATTTGGCTATGACCTTAAAGCCATTCGAACTATCCACATTACCATTTTTCAAACCACCCGAGTTCCTTTGTTAAACCAAACCATATCCCTTAATTATCTTAAATTATCACATACCTCTTTGTTTAAAACCTTACTTAGCCGAATTCAACCAATACTCTGTTCAAGAATGATACTTCTCCATTTTAATGATCGGGCAACAAATGACTCGAATCATCATCGAGAATGAAAAGATAGGAGAATGTCTTTCTTGAAGCAACTTTAATCTAGAACAAAAATCAATAATATTAACAAAACAAAATAATAATAACTAACTTAAATAAGCAAGAAATGACAAATTAAGGATAGAAAAGAGAAGATGACGTTCTAAGAAGCCTTGGAAACATTAAAAATCCACAACTCCTTTTAATGACTCTAATCCCCCTCCAAGAAAATGATCTTGGCAAAAAAAAGCTTTAAGATGATTCCCACAACCTAAAAGATTGATAAAACAACTTCTAAAAGAAATTCAAGATCAATTCTTAAAGGAAACCTCAAAGAGAATTATTATTAACTCAAAAATGTAAATCAATTGTGTGTGTATAAGGGTGAACGTCCATGCTACTTAGGCCCCCAATATAAGTTTTACTAACCCTAATGGAATAACTAACATGACAACTCATCAAATAATAAAAACAAAATAATTCTAAGTGTGGACTTTGATACGATCTCATCTTGTGAGATGATTTCGAATCATAGTGTTGCCCGATCATAAAATAGAGAAGTTTCGTTCAATTTGGAGTTGAGTGAATTCGACTAAGTGTAGGCTAAAAAAGCAAAGATGGTTTTTAAGTGTTTTGGAATAATCTAAGTGAATGTTTTGGTTAAACAAAGAAAAATATGATAATTTTGAAAGGAATAATTCGGATGGATGGAAACAGGCTTAAGGTCTAACAAAACACCAATACTATAAGGAGTATTGACTTGAATCTTGTATTGAATTTTAAGGTGGAAATGTTTATAGCTAAAAAAGGACCTTGATCCACTATCTATGAGGAGATAGGAACCAATGGTATCGGGGTTGAACGCCACACTCAACGAGTGATAAGTTGATGTGATCTCAACCGCATCATGTTGTGGCACCACTCGTTGCTATCATGATTGGCCTAAACACGAGGGCCGCAAGTGCAAGATGAAGCTCAATCTCAGCTCAACAAGCTCAATCTTAGTTTTTCCCAGCTCGATTTAGCTCACATGAGCTTAATTTAGCTCGTTTGAGCTCAATTTAGCTTACTTTAGCTCGTTTGAGCTTGGCTTAAGTTTATTTCAACTCATTTATTTTAATGTCTGAATAAATTAAGTAATTTATTAATTTAGCTTAAATTACTACAGCTCATAATTATGTTTTGACTTATTACATGTTTTAAATGTGTCTTGGCCGAATTTAATATGTCTTGTTAAGACTTTATTAAATTTGTCTAATTTAATTTATGTTTAATTAGTGTGTCTAAATTATATTAATGTTTGTTCAGCTGAATTTTATGTGATTTAATTTTGGTTCATGTGTTTTTGTAGGTGAGTTGAATTTGGAGAGTAATTAAACAAGGTTCATGCATGATAGGTTCAATGTATGGGACGGTGCATGTAAGGCCTCTTTCAATGAATGGTGGCTGATCCATTTGGCTCCCCAAGGCACCTATTTGGCCAAAAGGTGTCCAGCAACTTAAAGCACAAGCTTGGCCGATCGTATTCCCAAGGCAGCATCTAAGCCATTCACACCTCAATTTGACCAATCAGCTCCTATACATGTATGGGTGGATTCATGAACGTCCAAAGGGAGGGAATATTACCTTAATTCATCACATTGAATGTATAATGTGCATGTACAAAGGGGAGAACGAATTTACAAGGTACATGCTTCCATTCATGAACCAGCCCATCATTAAAGTTTTAATTAAGAGAGATGCATGACCCATGCACCTAGCATTCGTCCAAGAGGGGTTGGATATGAATTGAAGATGCGCATTCATGGAACAAGGAAGCTTTCTTATTTGTTAAGCATGCATGAACGGGTTTTGGGAAGAAACATGATTATTCAGCCATGCATGAACTTACACTATCCATGAACAGAGATTTAATGCTTGAAGTGTGAACATTTTTAATTGTTATGTGAACACATTAGTAGCTGAATTTTAGTAGGCATTAGAGAGCCTATAAATAGTTTATTTTGTTTATTGTAAAAGGTTACAGAATTTGATTATTGGAAACTTGATTGTGAGGTTTCCTCCTATCCTATTTCGTACGAGTCTCGTTCTGACTTATCTAGCTCGCTAGTGGCGTCAACCCGACTTCTTGAACTTATCACCATCCTGGTGTGGCGTTCATCCACCTTTTTATACCTTTGGTTCCTACCTCTCTATAGGTAACGGGTCAAGGTCCATCTTCGACAATCCATTAAACCCACCTTAAGCAATATAAGTCCCGGGGCAATACTTCATATAGTATTGAATCGTTCTTCGCTTGAGTTCTATTTTTCCATTCCATTTTAACTATTAAATTATAAACAATATTTCTTTATTTCACCGAGCCTATCAAACATCTATCCAAACGATCTTTTGAACCCATTTTCTCAACTTCCGCTATAAAAAATCATCTAACTCCATCTATCTATAAAATCGAACAAACTTCTCGTCGACGATCGGGCAATCAAGTGAATCGACTCAATCAACCGAGCCGGATCACATCATTTGGTATCAGAGCTACTAAAACGAGGAGTACCAATGTTCGTATCAGGCCGCAAGTAGGTTCGAAACGTGAAAAAAAATAAAAAAAAAATTTGAGTTGTAATTTAATTTTTTTCCCTTGTATTTAGCTTACTATTGTATTGGAGTAACAAAAAAATCAAAAAAAATTCGAAAAAAAAATTTGATTGAAAAAAAATTCAAAAAAAAAGTGAAAAAAAATCAAGCAAAAAAAAAGAAAAGAAAAAAAGGTGAGCAAAAAAAAAATCAAGTTTAAAAAAAAAGTGAAAAGTCTTGCGAGTTTTTATTTTCTTCTCTTATTTACTCCGATCATCAAGTTTCCCTTCCTACCATTATTTACCATCCCAACGCCACATTTTAAACCAATTTTCTTCTTTATTCAGCCTACCCTACACCCGACATTATTCCTTGTAACCCATTTTGAAACCGACCCTCAAGCAGCAAATTAAGTCTATCGAGACGAATTAAGAAATTGTGAGACGAGGTCGAGTGGTAAACGGCAAGAGAGCATGAGTTCATTCGAAAAAAAAGCCTAAAAGAGAGTTCAAACACGAGTGAGTGAATTTTTCTTTTTGAGCGAACTTGAGAGATTTGTTATGAGAATTATTTTTCTTTCTAATTTAACTTTTGTTTTCTAATATTTTGTTGAAGCATGTCTGAAGAATTTTCTGAATTTGAATTCCAAATGTGGAGACAAGAAATGCAAAGGATAATGCGATCTGAATTTCGACAATTCGACAAAGATAAAGAAGATTTGACACCTACTATCGTTGACATCAAGATTAGTGCAATCCTTCAAAGATTGGAAAATGAACCACAATGTGAAGATATGTTTCACACGCGTTGCCGTGTCCACGATAAAGTTTGTTGCCTCATTATTGATGGTGGAAGTAGGTCAAACATGGCTAGTATTCGAACGGTAAAAAAACTTGGCTTGGCCACTACCAAGCATCCACGACCCTATCAACTGCAAGGACTTGGTGTTGAAGGCAAATTTGAAGTTACTCAACAAGTGCGTGTTGCATTTTCCATCGGAAGATACCAAGACGAAGTCCTTTGTGATGTTGTGCCTATTCAAGTTTGCCATTTGTTGCTAGGAGAACCATGGCAATCAGATCGCAAGGTCATTCACGATGAATGTACCAATAGGTATTCCTTCAAGCATCAAGGAAGGAAAATCACTTTAGCACCGCTCACACCGGAACAAGTGCAAGAAGACCAATTCGAAATGAAGCAATCCATTGAGCGAGAAAAGGAGAAAGAGATTGAAAAAGAAATTGAAAGAAAACAAAAAGAAAACGAAAAAGAAATCGAAAAAGTGAGAGAAAAAGAAAATGAAGAAAAGAAAATTGAAAAAGAAAAAGCGAAAAAAGAAATTGAAAGAGAGCTTGAAAAGAAATCAAGTGAAAAAGAAAGAGAGTCTATAAAAGAAACGAGTGAAGTGAGTAATCACGAAAAAGAGAGGAATTCTTTTGCTAACCCCCTTTCGAAATTACCTTGTGATTTTTCTTTGTTTCAGGTTTGCAAGATTCCATCCACGGATTGGTTCCAACTTCATTACCTTTCTACCGAGAGACGTTTTCAATTGATTGAAAGAGGTAAGTTGGAAGATAAAAATGATTGTCACATTTCCAATGGTAAGCAAGGTAAGGGTTCCTTGTTGAACGAGTTTCAACTCATTTACTCACATGTTTATGACAAGATTGCTGAAAATTGTTTTTGCGAAATTGTTTCCCCATTGAATTGGTTAATTTTCGTTCATCTATTATTTATGATTTTGTTTCAACTAGTGCTTTGAAAAGTTTTTTTCTATGATAAGTTTGTTGCTGGAAATTTTATTGAAGGCGTTCGATTAGATCAGCATCAACAAAGTATGATAGTGTGCGATAAAGATTATTCACATACAAAGTTCGATTTGTTTGATTATCATATTCTGAATGATGGTGATTACACCTTCCATAGTGGTAAGAAGTGTTTTCCTATTGATGAGTATGGTATTGGCAAGAATTTTACTGAAGTACGAATAAATCCGCACAAACAAATTTTGAACTCTTGTGATAAAAAGTTGGCATGTGAAATGCCTAGTCTACTTGTGTGTGGTGATAATTTGAATTTTCTATTTTTTTGCGTAAATTCCCCATGTTTGAACAAGTCTATTCGAATGAGATTTACGATGTATGAATGTTTGAACATATGCATGCTCAAATTCTTTTTGTTCCACTTGTGTGAATTGTTGGTAATTAACAAATTCACACTGCATTTTGGAACGACTGAACAATATCGTGTGTTCAACCCTGGAGTTCGCTATTCTGGTTCATCTTTGAGAGAAGGCAAGCATTGTAAATTTTGTTTGAATGACCAAGTAAACAATCGTTGCTTGTATGATGCTTTGTCACTAAGTTTGAAAACGAGACGTGTGAATCTTGTTGGCTTGTTAAGACAAAATCAAATTTTTGATTGTAGAGAATGTTGTTTATTTTTGTTTAACAGAATCAAGACATATGAATGTTTAAAGGCATGCTTGTTTAATTTTCTTTTGATCCGAATATGTGATAAGACGATGGCATGTAAAATGGTTAGTGCATTTGAATTTGAAGATGGTGTCTCAAATCTGCCTTGCTATATAAATTCTGCATGTTTAAGTAAGATTGATCGAGTGGAACTTAGATTACATGATCATTTGGAGGACTCCTTGATAAATTTTGATTATAAATTTGATTTGATTCTGATGCATCCTTTATTACCAAGTATGGAAAACGATTGTGAACAGGTAAGATCCACTTCTACATTTGATCCCGGCATTGGATTATGCATTCTAATTTTGAATAAGATTCTAAAAAGATCGTTTGAGTTTATAAATTTTAGTGTCACTAATTCGTTCCATTTCTATGTAGGTGACACTTTGGAATGGTTTCCTCCTAAAGAGGGAGGGCATGGAACTAAATCATTTTCTTTTCAAACCATTTGTGGTTCCTGGAGTTTTAAAAACAATACTTTTCGGATCATGAACAAAAGGGCTTGTGATCTCGGAAAATTTTTCGCGAGCAAGTGGCCCGATTTGAGGACAAATCGTCTTCAAGAGGGAGGGTATGATGTGATCTCAATCGCATCATGTTGTGGCACCACTCGTTGCTATCATGATTGGCCTAAACACGAGGGCCCCAAGTGCAAGATGAAGCTCAATCTCAGCTCAACAAGCTCAATCTTAGTTTTTCCCAGCTCGATTTAGCTCACATGAGCTTAATTTAGCTCGTTTGAGCTCAATTTAGCTTACTTTAGCTCGTTTGAGTTTGGCTTAAGTTTATTTCAACTCATTTATTTTAATGTCTGAATAAATTAAGTAATTTATTAATTTAGCTTAAATGACTACAGCTCATAATTATGTTTTGACTTATTACATGTTTTAAATGTGTCTTGGCCGAATTTAATATGTCTTGTTAAGACTTTATTAAATTTGTCTAATTTAATTTATGTTTAATTAGTGTGTCTAAATTATATTAATGTTTGTTCAGCTGAATTTTATGTGATTTAATTTTGGTTCATGTGTTTTTGTAGGTGAGTTGAATTTGGAGAGTAATTAAACAAGGTTCATGCATGATAGGTTCAATGTATGGGACGGTGCATGTAAAGCCTCTTTCAATGAATGGTGGCTGATCCATTTGGCTCCCCAAGGCACCTATTTGGCCAAAAGGTGTCTAGCAACTTAAAGCACAAGCTTGGCCGATCGTATTCCCAAGGCAGCATCTAAGCCATTCACACCTCAATTTGACCAATCAGCTCCTATACATGTATGGGTGGATTCATGAACGTCCAAAGGGAGGGAATATTACCTTAATTCATCACATTGAATGTATAATGTGCATGTACAAAGGGGAGAACGAATTTACAAGGTACATGCTTCCATTCATGAACCAGCCCATCATTAAAGTTTTAATTAAGAGAGATGCATGACCCATGCACCTAGCATTCGTCCAAGAGGGGTTGGATATGAATTGAAGATGCACATTCATGGAACAAGGAAGCTTTCTTATTGGTTAAGCATGCATGAACGGGTTTTGGGAAGAAACATGATTATTCAACCATGCATGAACTTACACTATCCATGAACAGAGATTTAATGCTTGAAGTGTGAACATTTTTAATTGTTGTGTGAACACATTAGTAGCTGAATTTTAATAGGCATTAGAGAGCCTATAAATAGTTTATTTTGTTTATTGTAAAAGGTTACAGAATTTGATTATGTGAAAACTTGATTGTGAGGTTTCCTCCTATCCTATTTCGTACGAGTCTCGTTCTGACTTATCTAGCTCGCTAGTGGCGTCAACCCGACTTCTTGAACTTATCACCATCCTGGTGTGGTGTTCATCCACCTTTTTATACCTTTGGTTCCTACCTCTCTATAGGTAACGGGTCAAGGTCCATCTTCGACAATCCATTAAACCCACCTTAAGCAATATAAGTCCCGGGGCAATACTTCATATAGTATTGAATCGTTCTTCGCTTGAGTTCTATTTTTCCATTCCATTTTAACTATTAAATTATAAACAATATTTCTTTATTTCACCGAGCCTATCAAACATCTATCCAAACGATCTTTTGAACCCATTTTCTCAACTTCCGCTATAAAAAATCATCTAACTCCATCTATCTATAAAATCGAACAAACTTCTCGTCGACGATCGGGCAATCAAGTGAATCGACTCAATCAACCGAGCCGGATCACATCATAAGTTCACAAAAAAAACACATTGGACGCCACTAGCAATGCTAGATAAGTCAGCTTGAGTCTTAGAAGAACAATGAGAGTTGAATAAACTCAAAAGATGTAAAAATTCATAAAAGTATCAAAAGTTTTCTTAACCAAAATAATTTCTTCTTACAATCTATTTATAGGCACTATTATGACTATTCAGATGCCTATTTATGACATTTCACCTTCAGCAATTAACTAAGGTTATTACAAGCTTTAATTTCATTTTAAACTCATGTAGGAAATCCAATGGTCATGTCTCTTCATTTGATCCTGGTGTAGATGAAAAGGCATGACTCTATCCATTAATCAAGGCTTAATGTGTTCTTATTGTGCTTAGTTGATGTCCCTTCAACTTCCTTGTAACCAAATAATAAAGCTTGTGTAACTTCCTCTTTTAATGGCATCATAATGAAGAAAAAAGACTCTAAAAATTGATCAGACCTGAAGGGACACTCTTGGTCCATTTGAAAAGCCACCATAATAAGCTTTGAGTGCTTCAATATCCAACAAAAAAATTCCCTTTATGCACTAGCAATTAAGTGACCAAATGCACACTCTTTTATGCCAAAACTGAACAGCCATTTGAATGTGACAGCATTTGATTCTTTTTGGCAAACAAACAGCCCTATTGTAGCTTTAAAATATGTGTCCAGCCTTTTAAACTTTCCTACAACAAAAATTGAACACACAATTAATTTTATTTAAGAAAAATTAAGCACACTATAACTTATGCATTAAAAAGTAACAGCCAAATTAAATAACACAAACAAATAAGATGTTTAAATGCATAATTTACTTAAGATGTAATGATATGAACTCACCTCGGGATGATTTGAGTCGTAATAGTTGCCCGATCGATAAATTGGGTAAGTTTGAACGGTTTGCAAAATTAGAAATGAAAATAAGGAAGATAGGTTCGAATGGTTAGTTTCGTAATGGATATGGAAGCAAGTTGATGGTTTGATTCAAGAAGGCTGAAAGAAGGATGGATAAATGGCTATAAAAGGGATCAAACATGGTTAAAGGAAACTTGCTGATAGGTGGGGAAAATCGGCTAAGGCCAAGATTGAACCAACGCTATAAAAGAGGGTTGACCCAAATCTTAAAATAGGCACTTAGATTGATAAGAGGAACTTGACCCACTAACTATAGAGAGTTAGGAACCAAAGATATATTTTGAAAGCCACACAGGAGGTGATAAGTTTAGGATAAAACAAAGGAAAGATAGACTCCACGAGATGAAATCCTGATAAGTTGACATATAATCTGTGTGCTTGTGATGATCATGTGAATTATCTAAATTGTGGTGTGAACTTTTCTTGTTTACGTGTGCGAATGAAATATGAAGGATTTGATTGCTCGAATGTATGTATGCCTAACTCCTATTTGCTTGACATGTGTGAAGTCTTGGTGAAGAAGAAATTTTTGTTGCGTTGCGAAACGACCAATGAAAATCGCGTTTTTAAACCCGGGATATACATTCCTAAGTTAACGTCAAGCCAAGCAAGAGGAAGCTTTATTTTTGACCCCGGAGATTATTATTCTTTGTTCTTGTTAAAAGGGTTTGGATTTTGCAATTTTGATTTTCGAGATTATGCTTTTCGACTGACTTGTGATTTAGGTTTGTGTCCATTGGAGAAAAAGGTAAGAACGGTTTTTACTTTTGATCCCGGCACTGGTTCATTGGTTCAATTTTTGCATAAGATCTTAAGAAGACCTTTTGAACTTATAAACCATGGTGTCACTAATCTATTTAATTTTTGTGTAGGTGACACTTCAAAGTGGTTCCCTCCTAAAGAGGGAGGGTATAAACATAAATTGTGTCCTACTCAAGGCATGTCTGATTTCCAGGTTTTTGGGAGCAACTATGCCAATTCCATCGACAAAGGGGCTGGTGACGATGTAAAATTTTTTTTTGAGAAAATGGCCCGATTTGAGGACAAATCGTCTTCAAGAGGGAGGGTATGATGTGATCTCAATCGCATCATGTTGTGGCACCACTCGTTGCTATCATGATTGGCCTAAACACGAGGGCCCCAAGTGCAAGATGAAGCTCAATCTCAACTCAACAAGCTCAATCTTAGTTTTTCCCAGCTCGATTTAGCTCACATGAGCTTAATTTAGCTCGTTTGAGCTCAATTTAGCTTACTTTAGCTCGTTTGAGCTCAACCGAGCTTACTTTCAGCTCCTTCTTTCTTTCTTTCAATAAACTAAGTCTTAATTTAGTTTATAATTAAGTTTGCTACAACTCATGCCGAAACCCCTAGCTCAATTTCAACTCATTAAGTGTTTTGACTATTTTTGAGCTAGCTGAATTTATTATAAGTTGACTTATAATTATTGTGTTCAAATTTAGTTAGTGATATTAAGTTATTTAGTTATTATTTTAAATTATAATTATATGAATAGTTGTGTGTTATTTAATTATGTTATTTACTTTTGTAGGTTAGCCGAATTTGGAAGATACATTCATGGCATTTAATGCAAGGTCCATGGGAAAGTTAATTGAACGGGAGGATACATGCATGGACCGGTTCAATGTTTGGAGGACATACATTCATGTACATGGAAGGTTAATGCATATTGAAAGGTGCATCTCCCTTGGACGGCACACATGCATGAATGGGGGGTAATCAATGCAAGTGCATGTATGGCTAGGTTCAAGGCCCCTTCCAAGTTCCATGTACAATCGATGCATGTGGGAGGACCCTTGGAATTTCCTAAGCACCTATTCGGCCAAGAGACACCCTTTGGGAGTTTCATGCATCCCATGGCCGAACCTAGACAATCCCATTGGCTTCCAAAGTTTGCTCATACATGAAGCTGCCCATTCATCTCCCATTCGGTCGAACATGGACAAGGACACCATTGGTCATTTTTCTAGAAGGTTCATGTCTTAATTTAGGTTCATTACTTAATCATAAGTTCATGAATGGACTATTCGGTTAGCATAAGAAACTAGTATAAATAGTTTGTTGATTTCTTTTGTAAAGGACTTTTGACTTTTGATCATTTGAATGAACTTTGTTCAAAGAGTGAGTTTTCTCCTCTCTAAATTCGTACGAGTTTCGATCTGACTTATCTAGCGTGCTAGTGGCGTCTATCGTTCTCTTTTGAACTTATCACCTTGCTTTGGTGTGGCGTTCAACCTTTTACAATTTCGCAATCCCACCTTGAACCGAATAGAAATCGGGGTGACACTTTTAGTGTTGAATCGTTTCTGGTGTTTAAGCTCATTTATCCATCCCACCGACTATCCTAGATTTTACCCAACTATAATATCTTTTTACAAAATCGAGCCTTCATTTATCAACTTCCATTTTTCTTATTTTTATATTTAAATCGAGCCTACTACCCTTATAAATTTACCATCACCTTAGCAACCTTTAAAACCATTTGAAAGCTTCCGCATCTTTAGCCTTATTTCATCCTATTTCCGATAACTCAACTATTCCTCGTCGACGATCGGGCAATCAAGTGAATCGACTCAATCAACCGAGCCGGATCACATTATTTGGTATCAGAGCTACTAAAACGAGGAGTACCGATGTTCGTATTAGGCTGCAAGTAGGTTCGAAACGTGAAAAAAAAATCAAAAAAAAATTTTGAGTTGTAATTTAATTTTTTCCCTTGTATTTAGCTTACTATTGTATTGGAGTAACAAAAAAAAATAAGAAAATTTCGAAAAAAAAAATTGATTGAAAAAAAAATTCAAAAAAAAAAGTGAAAAAAAAATCGAGCAAAAAAAAAGGTGACCAAAAAAAAATCAAGTTAAAAAAAAGTGAAAAGTCTTGCGAGTTTTTATTTTTATTTTTTCTCTCTTATTTGCTCCGATCATCAAGTTTCCCTTCCTACCATTATTTACCCATCCCAATGCCACACTTAGCCTTGATTTTATTTTGTTTAGCCTACCTTACACCCACATCATTCCTTTGTAACCTATTTTGAAACCGACCCTCAAGCAGCAAATTAAGTCTATCGAGACGAATTACGAAATTGTGAGACGAGGTCGAGAGGTAAAAGGCACGTGTGTTTTACATCAAAGAAAAAGCCTAGAAGAGTGTAAACACGAGTGGAGTGCTATCCAATTTCCATTGTGAGTGAAACGTGAGATTTTTGTGGTGAGGTATTTACTTTCTATTTTATTTTAATCATTTTTTAAAAAAAATCATGTCACAAGAATTTTCCGAATCAGATTTCCAATATTTGAAGCAAGAGATACGTAGAATTGTGAAATCAAATTTTGATAAATTGCATGATAGATTGGATCGAATAGAGACAAGAGCCCAACAAAAGCAAATTTCATCGAGTCATGAGACGGAGTTAAGATCATCCCGACGACACTACTCGACAAGAGACTCTTATCAAGACATTTATTCAACAAGGTGTTCGAGACCAAGAGAAGCAAACTCTGAGTTTGAGTCCTTCCGAGATGATAAACGAAAAAGTAAACGTGTCTCTACAAGTGCCTCAATTTATTCATCTACAAAGGATTATTTACGAAGAGGCGAACGTGCTTCAAGAGTGTCAAAGTACTCGGCTACGGAAGATCTATCACAAAGAGAAGATTGCCATTTGTGTGAAGAACCCTTTTCTTATTCTCAACAAAAGGTTTCTCTTTTTGATGATTTATACTTTTGTAATGAAATCGAAACATCATGTGAAAAAGAAAAAGAGTGTGAGCGAGAAAATGAAAAAGAAAAAGAAATGAAAGAAAAAGAAGATGAGTGTGAGATAGAAAAGAAAATTGAAAATGAGATTGAGAATAAAAACGAGTGCGAAAAAGAAAAGGAAACCGAAAAAGAGAGTGAGATTGAAGGAAGAAACGAGAGTGAAGAAGAAAGGAGTGTTGTTACTAACCATCCTATGAATTTTCCTTGTTTTGTTTCTACTTTTCAGGTTTCTCGAAATCCCATCGATCAATTTCAACTTCAATACTTTTCTAAGGAGAAACGATTTCGATTAGTCGAGAAAGGTAAGATCGTAGATGACCCTAGTTCACAAGTGCTTAAAGGTAAGCCATGTAAGGGAGCTACTGTATTTGAGTCTTCTCAATCTTACTTGATTCTTGATGACGAGATTAGCAAAGACTTAGTTTGTGAGAAAGTTTTTCATCTTGATCTGATTGGAAATCATAATTTGATTGTTGATAAATGTGTTTTACATAGTAATGTGAAATATCTTTCTGCTCATGAGCCTATCATTGTCAAGATTGATCAAGAAGTAAGTCCAGGTAAGCCCAAACAAAATTTGGGATTGTGTGATGAAAAGTTGACATCTAATCTGTGTGCTTGTGATGATCATGTGAATTATCTAAATTGTGGTGTGAACTTTTCTTGTTTACGTGTGCGAATGAAATATGAAGGATTTGATTGCTCGAATGTATGTATGCCTAACTCCTATTTGCTTGACATGTGTGAAGTCTTGGTGAAGAAGAAATTTTTGTTGCGTTGCGAAACGACCAATGAAAATCGCGTTTTTAAACCCGGGATATACATTCCTAAGTTAACGTCAAGCCAAGCAAGAGGAAGCTTTATTTTTGACCCCGGAGATTATTATTCTTTGTTCTTGTTAAAAGGGTTTGGATTTTGCAATTTTGATTTTCGAGATTATGCTTTTCGACTGACTTGTGATTTAGGTTTGTGTCCATTGGAGAAAAAGGTAAGAACGGTTTTTACTTTTGATCCCGGCACTGGTTCATTGGTTCAATTTTTGCATAAGATCTTAAGAAGACCTTTTGAACTTATAAACCATGGTGTCACTAATCTATTTAATTTTTGTGTAGGTGACACTTCAAAGTGGTTCCCTCCTAAAGAGGAGGGTATAAACATAAATTGTGTCCTACTCAAGGCATGTCTGATTTCCAGGTTTTTGGGAGCAACTATGCCAATTCCATCGACAAAGGGGCTGGTGACGATGTAAAATTTTTTTTTGAGAAAATGGCCCGATTTGAGGACAAATCGTCTTCAAGAGGGAGGGTATGATGTGATCTCAATCGCATCATGTTGTGGCACCACTCGTTGCTATCATGATTGGCCTAAACACGAGGGCCCCAAGTGCAAGATGAAGCTCAATCTCAACTCAACAAGCTCAATCTTAGTTTTTCCCAGCTCGATTTAGCTCACATGAGCTTAATTTAGCTCGTTTGAGCTCAATTTAGCTTACTTTAGCTCGTTTGAGCTCAACCGAGCTTACTTTCAGCTCCTTCTTTCTTTCTTTCAATAAACTAAGTCTTAATTTAGTTTATAATTAAGTTTGCTACAACTCATGCCGAAACCCCTAGCTCAATTTCAACTCATTAAGTGTTTTGACTATTTTTGAGCTAGCTGAATTTATTATAAGTTGACTTATAATTATTGTGTTCAAATTTAGTTAGTGATATTAAGTTATTTAGTTATTATTTTAAATTATAATTATATGAATAGTTGTGTGTTATTTAATTATGTTATTTACTTTTGTAGGTTAGCCGAATTTGGAAGATACATTCATGGCATTTAATGCAAGGTCCATGGGAAAGTTAATTGAACGGGAGGATACATGCATGGACCGGTTCAATGTTTGGAGGACATACATTCATGTACATGGAAGGTTAATGCATATTGAAAGGTGCATCTCCCTTGGACGGCACACATGCATGAATGGGGGGTAATCAATGCAAGTGCATGTATGGCTAGGTTCAAGGCCCCTTCCAAGTTCCATGTACAATCGATGCATGTGGGAGGACCCTTGGAATTTCCTAAGCACCTATTCGGCCAAGAGACACCCTTTGGGAGTTTCATGCATCCCATGGCCGAACCTAGACAATCCCATTGGCTTCCAAAGTTTGCTCATACATGAAGCTGCCCATTCATCTCCCATTCGGTCGAACATGGACAAGGACACCATTGGTCATTTTTCTAGAAGGTTCATGTCTTAATTTAGGTTCATTACTTAATCATAAGTTCATGAATGGACTATTCGGTTAGCATAAGAAACTAGTATAAATAGTTTGTTGATTTCATTTGTAAAGGACTTTTGACTTTTGATCATTTGAATGAACTTTGTTCAAAGAGTGAGTTTTCTCCTCTCTAAATTCGTACGAGTTTCGATCTGACTTATCTAGCGTGCTAGTGGCGTCTATCGTTCTCTTTTGAACTTATCACCTTGCTTTGGTGTGGCGTTCAACCTTTTACAATTTCGCAATCCCACCTTGAACCGAATAGAAATCGGGGTGACACTTTTAGTGTTGAATCGTTTCTGGTGTTTAAGCTCATTTATCCATCCCACAGACTATCCTAGATTTTACCCAACTATAATATCTTTTTACAAAATCGAGCCTTCATTTATCAACTTCCATTTTTCTTATTTTTATATTTAAATCGAGCCTACTACCCTTATAAATTTACCATCACCTTAGCCAACCTTTAAAACCATTTGAAAGCTTCCGCATCTTTAGCCTTATTTCATCCTATTTCCGATAACTCAACTATTCCTCGTCGACGATCGGGCAATCAAGTGAATCGACTCAATCAACCGAGCCGGATCACATCAATTTACGTAGTTGTTAATTTGTTTAAAGCTTAATAATTGAATAAATGTGACGGTTACATATGTTTTAATTGCAGGTGACTTTTCAATTCACAAAGGCTGTTACGCATTCAATAAAGGAGACTTTTCAAGTTATTTTGGTTACAAAAGAGGGGGCTGTTATAAAGGAAGCATTAAGCATCATTAAAAGAGAGTTTAAAGGAGCATTTCATGTCCTTTAAAATCTGGTAGCAGCTTGTTCAAATACCCCAATGTTTTTTTTGCTACTTAATGGACAATTTATGCATTGCAAATTTCATTAAAGTGGTTGGAGTCTATTCAACTAGCCAAAGAGAAAATCAAGAGTCATTTTTCAAGCCTTTAAGGACATTAATAAAGCTAGTTGAAGAGAGGAGTTATTGACTCTAGAATTTCAAAAGTCTTTAATTTATAATTAGCCCTTTAATAGCACTTTACTATGTGACCATTCGGCTAGCTCATTTTAGCCTTATAAATTCTTGTAACCAAGCCTTTTGGGACACAACTTTTTGGACATTTTTGAATGATATTCTGCCAAATTTGTGAGGCAAACTTTTCTCTATTTTCATTCAAAGATTTGTTGGCTACCTAGTGTTCTAGTTGTGTCATCCATTTTCTTTGTTGAAAACTGAACTTATCACTACTCGTGTGTGGCGTTCAAACATACCAAGGTTCCTACTTTGCTAAGTAGCGGGTCGAGGTTCTCATATTCTCCATCTGACTACCTTGAAAACTTATAAACATTTGGGTCAATATTTTCTAATATTGGTTCGTGTTTGTTTTTGAGATCATTTTCATTTCCATTCCATTCCATCTTTTCGTTTCATTATAACCAAACCTACAAAAACTTTATATCCATAAACCCATCTACATAAACTTCATATCCATAAACCTATCTTTGAATCCTTTTACATAGCTTTCGCCATTATTTACGTTAAAACATCCTTTTGAACAAATCGAATGCTACTTCTTCATAGACGATAGGGCAAACTCACATACGACTCGACTCACCCCGAGGCAGATCGTATCATTTAGTATCAGAGCTACAAAAACAAGGAGTACGAGCATTCAAAATTACTCCAGGAATAGTCTGTGACTCATCAAGTAAGTTTCAAAAAAAAAATTGAAAAAAAATTCAAAAAAAATTTGGAAAAAAAAACAAAATCTGAAAATTTGAACATAGTTTTACTCCTTCTCCATTTTTCAATCCTGAAACTTTTACCCTCTCATCCACTTCCATCCTTGACCTTTTCGCCACACTATACCCGAATTATTCTCTTTCTTGTAAGCCTACCCAGTTGTAAATCACATCATCCCTTGTTACCCATTTGAAACCGACCACCTAGACTAAGGTTAAGCCTTGGCGAATCTGCTTACGAAATCACGAGAAAGGTAAAGAGAGGTAAAAGGCATGAGTGTTGTGAGAGCATTAGAGTGTTGAAAAAGCCGATCTTGAGTGCAAACACGAGTGTGAGTGCCATTCAAATTTTATTGTGAGTGACTATTGAGGTTTGTGGTAAGGTATTCATTTTCTGTTTTGTTTTATTCATTTTTCTTTTCATCTATTAATCACGTCTCGTGAAGAGTTTTCAGCCTTTGAGTTTCAATATTTGTTGAAAGAGATGGAGTGCATGCTCGATCAAAAAATCAAGCCTGTCCAAGAAAAGCTAGACCATCGAGCAAGAGTTCAACGAAAGCAAATTGTTCCAAGTCAGAAAAAGGAGTCAAGAACATCACGGAAACACACATCTGATGACTACTTGAGAAGAGATTTCTATCGTGATACCTATTCGACAAGAAATTCGAGTAGAAAGAAAAAAAGCTTCGAGTCTAAGGTCTTTCGAGATAACGAACGAGGGAGCCCAAGTAACTCTTCGTATGCATCCACAAAGACTCATTCTCGAAGAATTGATCGTGAACTCTATCTAAATGATTTCACATCTTTCGAACAAAATACTTATCATGCTGATTCACTTGTATTATCTTCAAGTTGTAAAGAAAAAATAAGAGAAAAAGAAATGAAAGAGAGGCAAGAGGCGAGTAAGAGAGAAAATGAGAGATTCTTGAAAGAGATTGAGAAAGTCATTGAAAAAGCCGTTGAAAAAGAAAAAGAACAAAAAGATAGTGAAAGAAAAGAGAGGCAAAAGATGATCATGAGAGAAAACGAGTGGATTCTAAAAGAAACTGAGAGAAGCGAAAAAGAGAAAGAATGTGAACAAGAAAAAAGAGTGGAAAAAGAAATTGAGATAAAAGAAACGAGTGATTCAGAAGAAATAGAATCGAGTGAAAACGATGTTAGTGAGCAAGCGAGGATTCTTTCTACTAACACTTCTGCTCGATCTTTTTGTGATCTTTTTTTTCAGGTTCCTAAAAGTCTGTGCGACCAAATCCAACTCCGATACCTTCAAAATGAGAGGCGTTTTCAGTTGTTTGAAAAAGGTAAGTTCATGGACGACCGCCACCCATTGGAAATCGAAGGTAAGGAAGGTAAGGAATCTTTGTTTATCAAGTCAAGGCCGCCTGATTTAAAAATTACTCATAAAGGTTTTGATGGCATAACTTTTGAAAAATTTCCATCTTTTGATTTGGCTAATTGTTGTTCATATATTAATGTTAACGATGTTGATTCAAAAGATGCCATGAAGATTCCGTCTTATGACATGTTTTATAACGACAATTCTGTTGATTCTGTTGGATTGGTTCATCCTGTGCAAATTGTGAATGTGTGTGATAGTAGTTTTTCACGTTTTGATTTGTTTGATTATAAAAATTCTTTGAATTTATCTTTCTGTTTAAACGTGCAAATTTGTGAGGCAAACTTTTCTCTGTTTTCGTTCAAAGATTTGTTGGCTACCTAGTGTTCTAGTTGTGTCATCCATTTTCTTTGTTGAAAACTAAACTTATCACTACTCGTAGTGTGGCGTTCAAACATACCAAGGTTCCTACTTTGCTAAGTAGCGGGTCGAGGTTCTCATATTCTCCATTCGACCACCTTGAAAACTTATAAACATTTGGGTCAATATTTTCTAATATTGGTTCGTGTTTGTTTTTGAGATCATTTTCATTTCCATTCCATTCCATCTTTTCATTTCATTATAACCAAACCTACAAAAACTTTATATCCATAAACCCATCTACATAAACTTCATATCCATAAACCCATCTTTGAATCCTTTTACATAGCTTCCGCCATTATTTACGTTAAAATATCCTTTTGAACAAATCGAACGCTATTCCTTCGTAGACGATCGGGCAAACTCACATACGACTCGACTCACCCCGAGGCGGATCGTATCAAATTCTCATTAGAATAATAAAGTTCATAAAATGACAAAGTCCAAAATTGAGTAACTGTTACAACTGATGTGAGCACACCCGGGGCATCCTCGAATGTACACCAAGGATCTATTGAGCTGCCAAAAGGTCCCATGACCCGAGCTCGAACCAAGCAACTTCAAGATGCTATATCAGCCTTTGTGATGCGCATTTGGGAAGATAACCAGCTTTATAACGTTGGAGGAGCTAAGAATAACTCCTTGAAGACCCCATGCACCATTTTGCCATTCGACCTCAGCTCCTCTTCAGCTCCCCCATGCACCATTCAGTTCCCATCAGCTCACTTGAGCTCGTTTTAGCTCGTTTGAGCTCGAATTTAGCTCGTTTTAGCTCATTCCTTTTTCATTTCAATAAAGTTAGCCGAATTTGGAAGATACATTCATGGCATTTAATGCAAGGTGCATGAACGGGAATGTTCATTGAACGGGAGGATGCATGCATGGACCGGTTCAATGTTTGGAGGACATACATTTATGTACATGGAAGGTTAATGCATATTGAAAGGTGCATCTCCCTTGGATGGCACACATGCATGAATGGGGGTAATCAATGCAAGTGCATGTACGGCTAGGTTCAAGGCCCCTTCCAAGTTCCATGTACAACCGATGCATGTGGGAGGACCCTTAGAGTTTCCTAAGCACCTATTCGGCCAAGAGACACCCTTTGGGAGTTTCATGCATCCCATGGCCGAACCTAGACAATCCCATTGGCTTCCAAAGCTTGCTCATACATGAAGGTGCCCATTCACCTCCCATTCGGCCGAACATGGACAAGGACACCATTGGTCATTTTTCTAGAAGGTTCATGTCTTAATTTAGGTTCATAATCATTAAGTTCATGAATGGACTATTCGGTTAGCATAAGAAACTAGTATAAATAGTTTGTTGATTTCATTTGTAAAGGGCTTTTTGCCAAATTTGTTAATGAACATTTGTTCTTGTGAGGTTGCTTCCTCTTATATCTCGTACAATTTCGAAAGACTTATCTGGCTTGTGCTAGTGGCGTCAATCGTCTTGTTTGAACTTATCACCAATCTTGGTGTGGCGTTCACCTATCCATCTATCCCTACTTCACCTTAACAATATTGGAACCGGGGTGACACTTCTTAGTGTTGAATCATTCCTGACGTTGAGTTCGTTTTTCCATCCCCCATCTTTCAACTTTCCTTCTTGTAACCAAACTGACCCATTTAACCATCACCCATCTTTACTACACATAACCGAACCTATTACTAAACTTACCCTTCTTGAAACCTTCCGCTTATTCTAATCCATTATCTTACTTTTATTACTAAAATTCGAGGCACGAACGACTCTCTCGAACTACGATCGGGCAACTACGTGAATTCGACTCATCTACCGGGGCCGGATCACATCAACAACCATCTAAAAACAAGTATTTAGAGCTAAAGACTAAGGCTAGCTAAATGGACAATTGGCAGCCAAATGGACACTTAATTTCAGCTTTTAATAAGCTAAAAAATTCCAGAATAATTCAAGAAAGCTCCAGGAAACTTCTCCATCCTTTGGAAACGTTAATAGCCAGTTTTTAGATGATGATTACTAAGCTGAACATTAATAGAGTAGTTGGAAAGCTGAATAGCTTGTCTAGATTTGGCTTTATGCTTTAATGAACCATAATGGAAAGAATATTCGGCTGGTGGAGAAAGCATAAACTTTGTGATAAAGGGACGCACGCAGACCAAGATCGAGTTGCCAAGTCACGAGAAACTCCTACGAAAGATCCTAGACGAACAGATCTGAAATCAAAAACAAAGAACAAGATTAAACCGAATCAGATTTGAATTTAAAATTCCCAAATTCAATTAAAAGAGCAGCAAGAAGAAAAGAAATAGAATCGATGAATCAAACGAAATTGAGAAGAAAGAAAAGATGCGAATTGCCAAGGGATTGATTCGGCCAAGAATGCCCAATTTCTAGCAATCAATTGATTCCCAAATTGAAAGAAATCCAATCGGCCAAACCCTAGGAATTGGGGATTTTTGGGTTCGAATGGGTGCTGCCAATAGGAGAACAACTTAAACGATGAGATCTTGAGTTTAATCAATGCTGGAAAACAAACAAGAACAGCAAATATTAGATATAGATTCGGCATCAACAGAAATAAAGAAAAGAAATTGAACAGCAAAAATTAAAGGATAAGTCCTAAAGATCCTTGAAATCCCGAAAGATTTCACAAATCTCTTCAAACGGCTCTAATCTCCCCTCCAAAGAATATCGATGGCAAGAAGAAGGTTGAAGATGGCTCCCACAATCAAAAGATTGTTAAAACAACTTCTAAAGAAAGCTCAGAGAGAATTCTTGGAGAAAACCCCAAAGAAAATTCTGCACTCTAACAAACTGAAATTTAATATATTGAATGATAATAAGATGTTTTTACAAAGGGTGGCTGGCCAATGCTTATATAGGCCTCCAACAAATCCTAATCTCACAAGTAACTAATAAAAAATTAAACCTAATTAATAAAATAACAAGGTAAATTCGGCCATGCACTTTTATGGGCTGTTTTGGGCCGAATTTTACATGTAATGCTCCTAAAGATTAAAAAATTAAATTAAACAAGTAAGATGTTTACAAATTGGGCCTTTTGACATTTTGGCCTGATTTTCAACTAAGTATGAAGAAATTTCTTGATTGGGCTGGATTTTGGTTATTGGGCCTCGCCTTCAAGAATTTGGGCTCGTGATCCATCTCCTACCAAAATTGGGTCGTTGACGCTCGTAATGGAGATCCAATGCGTTTTGGCTGCAAGATTTGGTTTCTTGGGCCAAGATTTCCAAGATTTGAAATCTTGATTTTCTTGATTCTTGAAATCTCTTCGAACAACAAAATTGGGCCAAGATTTGATTTCTTGATTTTCTTGAAAACAAGAAAGTGAATCTTGATTTTCTTGTTCTCTCGTGTATGCATCTAAGGCCTTGCTAACAAGCTCTTGAATGGTCCCATTTAGTTTGGACCGCATTTGTCGGGCCTTTGATCTCGTTATTGGGCCTTGTGGCAATTTGAGCCCATCACGTTCTTGAACTTGGATTGGGCCTTTATGACTCGTATCATTCCCCCCTTCCTCAAAAAGATTCGTCCTCGAATCTAAAAAATCAAATGGGGACAAGTCAGCCACATTAAAAGTAGAACTTACATTGTACTCACCAGGTAGATCAATTTTATAGGCATTATCGTTGATCCGCTCGAGTACTTGGAAAGGCCCATCGCCCCTTGGGTCCAACTTAGTCTTCCTTTTTGTAGGAAATCGTTCTTTCCTCAAATGGACCCAAACTCAATCTCCGGGTTCTAGTACAAGCCGTTTGTGCCATTTGTTTGCTTTGTTGGTGTTGGCGTCATTTGTTTTGGCTATTCGCTGTCTAGCCTTCTCATGTAAGGATTTCACCAACTCAGCTTTCTGTTCGCCATCTAAATTCATAACGTGTTCAAGAGGTAATGGCGCAAGATCAAGTACTGTTAGTGGGTTAAAACCATAAACAAGTTCAAATGGGGAAAACCAGTTGTAGAATGAATAGATCTATTATATGCAAATTCAACAAATGGTAGGCATTCTTCCCAATTTCTAATGTTCTTTCCCAGAACAGCGCGTAATAAAGTCCCTAAGATTCGATTAACTACTTCAGTTTGACCATCAGTTTGGGGGTGACATGTAGTAGAATAAAGCAATTTAGTACCAAGCTTACCCCACAATACCTTCCAAAAGTGGCTAAGGAATTTGACATCTCTATCAGAAATAATTGTTTTAGGGATGCCATGAAGTCTTACCACTTCTTTAAAGAATAAGTCTGCCACATGTGTAGCATCATCTGTTTTGTGACAAGGAATAAAATGTGACATCTTTGAAAACCTGTCAACAACAACAAATATACTATCTCTTCCTTTTTTGTTCGAGGCAAACCTAAAATAAAATCCATGGATAAATCTACCCAAGGTGAAGTAGGAATCGGTAGAGGAGTGTAAAGGCCATGAGGCATTACCTTAGATTTTGCTTGTTTGCATGTAATGCACTTGGAACATACCTTTTCCACATCCTTCTTCATATGTGGCCAATGGAAGTGTTCTTGCAATATGTCTAGTGTTTTGGCCACTCCAAAATGTCCCATTAATCCCCCACTATGGGCTTCATGAATCAACAGTTCTCTCATGGAACACTTTGGTATGCATAACCTGTTTAAACGAAAAAGAAAGCCATCGACAAGATAAAATTTTTCAAAATCAGTATGTCCACAATTCTTATAGATATGGCTGAAATCAGTATCATCATCATATAACTCTTTAATATGTTCAAACCCTAAGACTTTAGCATTCAATGTAGTTATTAAAGTATATCGTCTAGACAAAGCATCTGCGACTACATTATCTTTACCTGTTTTATATTGAATCACATAAGGGAATGTTTCAATGAATTCTACCCATCGGGCATGTCTTTTACTCAACTTACCTTGTCCCTTTAACCATTTAAGAGACTCATGATCTGTATGTATGACAAACTCATTAGGCAGCAAATAATGTTGCCATACTTGAAGTGCACGAACTAATGCCAATAGTTCTTTGTCATAAGTCGAGTAATTTAACTGTGCACCGTTCAATTTCTCACTAAAATAAGCAATAGGTTGCTTATCTTGCATTAAAACGGCACCGATTCCAATTCCTGAAGCATCACACTCAAGTTCAAAAGTTTTAGCAAAATCAGGTAATTTAAGCAAAGGAGCAGAACATAACTTAGCTTTTAGAGTTTGAAAAGCTTTTTCTTGGGTTTCACCCCATTTGAAACCCACTGATTTCTTTATAACTTCAGTCAATGGGGCAGCAATAGTAGAGAAATCTTTCACAAATCGTCTATAAAAACTGGCTAAACCATGGAAAGATCTCACCTCAGTTACCGATTTAGGAGTCGGCCACTCCTTAATTGCCTTAACTTTGTCCTCGTCAACATGAATACCTTGAGCACTAACTATGAAACCTAAGAATATTAGTTTATCACAACAGAATGTGCATTTATCAAGGTTGGCAAATAATCTTTCAGCTCCTAGAATATCCAAAACGGTTCGAACATGGAAAACATGACCATCTAATGACTTTGAGTAAATTAAAATATCATCAAAGTAAACTACTACAAATTTACCCAAATGTAGCCTCAAAACATGATTCATTAATCTCATAAATGTACTAGGTGCATTAGTAAGGCCGAAAGGCATAACTAACCATTCATACAATCCAAATTTTGTTTTAAAGGCTGTTTTCCATTCATCCCCTTCCCTCATTCGAATTTGATGATAACCGCTTTTTAAATCAATTTTTGTAAATATTATTGAACCATGTAATTCATCAAGCATATCATCAAGTCTAGGGATTGGGTGTCGATACTTTACCGTTATCTTATTGATTGGGCGACAATCAACACACATACGAAACGTACCATCTTTCTTTGGCACCAATAAGACAGGAACAGCACAAGGACTTAGGCTCTCACGAATGTACCCTTTGTCTAGTAATTCCTCAACTTGCCTTTGCAATTCCTTTGTCTCCTCGGGATTGCATCTATAGGCTGGTCGATTTGGGATTGAAGCTCCGGGTACTAAGTCAATTTGATGTTCTATCCCTCGTAAAGGTGGTAAACCTTTAGGAGCCTCACTAAAAACATCCTCATAATCCTGCAAAAGAGATTGAAACACACTAGGCAAATTTTCGTTAATGTTAGATAAAGATAAATAATTTTGCCTAAACCTCACAAGGATACAAGGCTGTTTATTAAGTAGGGCTCTCTTCACATCTTTTTTGTTGCCAAAAGATTTTTTCCGCTCATTTTACCACTAGAGGATTCACTCACCTTTGGGCTTTTTAAATTTTGACTTTTTCCACTACTATTAGCCTCTTTTCTCTCTGTCTTTTGTACTTGCTCTTTCTCCCTTACCCCATCACAAAATTTTATCATCCTCAATTGATCTTTATATACATCAGTAGGATTTAAAGGAGCAAAAGTGAATTTCTTGCCTTTAAATACAAGGGAGTATCGATTAAGTTTACCTTGGTGTGTAACATCGCGATCAAATTGCCAAGGTCGTCCCAGGAGCAAGTGTGCCGCATGCATGGGGACTACATCACACCATACGTCATCCTCATAATTGATACGACCATGCCCCGGGCACACTTTTGGATCAGCTCCCTAAGCATTTTTTGCAAATCCATGCGAGCTGAATTAGTTCAATTTCATTTCGTTAAGCTCCGTTTAGCTCATTTCCAGCTCACTCAAGCTCAAGTCAACTCACTCAAGCTCAATTCAGCTCAATCTTAACCCAATGAGCTTATTTTTAGCTTTCTTTAGCTTGCATTTATTTTGCTGAAATAAACCATTTAATTTGTCATTAGTTAAATTAGTTGTTTATCTTAAGTTAGTTAATTTGTTAAAATCTGGACAAATAATTAATTAAGTGTTTTAATTATATCTAAATTAAATACTTAATTAATTATGATGTTTTAAATATGTCTAAATTGTTAATATGTATGGCCAAATTTAATGTGCAAATTATTGAGTTCATATGCTGCTAATTTAATGTGTTTGAAATGCATTTAACTTGCTGCAGGTTCATGAACGGATTGGTGCAATGTATGGGAGTGTGCATGCACAATTGAGGTTCAATGGATGGCATTTAAAGGAGCACATGCATTTGGGACGTTCATGCAAGAGGGAGTTGCTAAAAGTTCATGTATTTGAAGATTCATGGATCATATTTATGGGGGAAAATACATGGGACGTTTCATGCATGATTCATGCATTTTCAAGATGACCATTCAAGTATTTTAGGCACATTAATGCCTCATTCAGCCAAGGGAGATGTAGGATCATTAAAGAGCTGCACATTCATGGAATTATGGAGATTCTTCAAGGCTAAGGATGCATGAATGCATCAAGTGAAGCATCATGATGGTTCGGCCAATTCATGTACCATCTTCAAGCATGAACTGGATTTTAATGCTATTTGTGTGAACATGTTAAATACCTGTGTGAACAGAATTTAAGTTAGTGTGAACAACATAGATGCCGAATATCAATAGGCATTTTAGGCTTATAAATAGCTTACTTGTTTATTGTAAAAGGTTACAGAATTTGATTATTGAAAACTTGATTGTGAGGTTTCCTCCTATCCTATTTCGTACGAGTCTCGTTCTGACTTATCTAGCTCGCTAGTGGCGTCAACCCGACTTCTTGAACTTATCACCATCCTGGTGTGGCGTTCATCCACCTTTTTATACCTTTGGTTCCTACCTCTCTATAGGTAACGGGTCAAGGTCCATCTTCGACAATCCATTTAATCCACCTTGAGCAATATAAGTCCCGGGGCAATACTTCATATAGTATTGAATCGTTCTTCGCTTGAGTTCTATTTTTCCATTCCATTTTAACTATTAAATTATAAACAATATTTCTTTATTTCACCGAGCCTATCAAACATCTATCCAAACCATCTTTTGAACCCATTTTCTCAACTTTCGCTATAAAAAAATCATCTAACTCCATCTATCTACAAAATCGAACAAACTTCTCGTCGACGATCGGGCAATCAAGTGAATCGACTCAATCAATCGGGCCGGATCACATCAATAATTGCCGAGTTTAAAAGTGACCAAGGACTGTTTTGTAGCTTTAACTTCGGAACATTCATTAAGCCACTGAAGGTGATATGGCTTAGGGTGTTTGGTACAAGGCAACTTTAAAGAATCCACCAAATAACTACTCACTACATTCGAGCAACTCCCACTATCAATAATGAGTGAACATAAGTTACCTTTAATAAAACACCGAGAATGGAAAATATTGGTCCTTTGGCTCTCATCATCTTTCATTTGAATGTTAAGGGTTCGGCGAACTACAAAGCAATAGAAATTAGCAAAGTCCCCTTCTTTTGGTGGTTCGACCAACTCTTCGCCATTATCACTGTCATCCACAAGTTCTGGCATATCTGGATCTGTTTTATCAGAGTCGGAAGTGTACTCACCATTATCTTTCAGAAGAAGTAATCTCGTGTTAGGGCATTCCCTACTATAATGACCACGCCCTTTGCACTTAAAGCACTCAATCTCACGAGTCCTCTTCACACTCAAATCTCCTAAATTGGGCTGCTTAGAAGGTGTTTGCGTTTTAACAGGAGCCCTTGATGTGATCTGGCTCGGTTGATTGAGTCGATTCACTTGATTGCCCGATCGTCGACGAGAAGTTTGTTCGATTTGTAGATAGATGGAGTTAGATGATTTTTTATAGCGGAAGTTGAGAAAATGGGTTCAAAAGATGGTTTGGATAGATGTTTGATAGGCTCGGTGAAATAAAGAAATATTATTTATAATTTAATAGTTAAAATGGAATGGAGAAATAGAACTCAAGCGAAGAACGATTCAATACTATATGAAGTATTGCCCCGGGACTTATATTGCTTAAAGTGGGTTTAATGGATTGTCGAAGATGGACCTTGACCCGTTACCTATAGAGAGGTAGGAACCAAAGGTATAAAAAGGTGGATGAACGCCACACCAGGATGGTGATAAGTTCAAGAAGTCGGGTTGACGCCACTAGCGAGCTAGATAAGTCAGAACGAGACTCGAACGAAAGAAGAGAGGAGGTAACCTCACAAGAACAAAAGTTCTATTAAGTTTAATTGATCAAATTCTGTAACCTTTTACAATAAACAAGTAAGCTATTTATAAGCCTAAAATGCCTATTGATATTCGGCATCTATGTTGTTCACACTAACTTAAATTCTGTTCACACAGGTATTTAACATGTTCACACAAATAGCATTAAAATTCAGTTCATGCTTGAAGATGGTACATGAATTGGCCGAACCATCATGATGCTTC
This sequence comes from Gossypium hirsutum, assembly GCF_007990345.1. Lineage (NCBI taxonomy): Eukaryota > Viridiplantae > Streptophyta > Magnoliopsida > Malvales > Malvaceae > Gossypium > Gossypium hirsutum. Next base: position 20,759,789 of record NC_053432.1, on the reverse strand, counting down.
ACTTGATGCATTCATGCATCCTTAGCCTTGAAGAATCTCCATAATTCCATGAATGTGCAGCTCTTTAATGATCCTACATCTCCCTTGGCTGAATGAGGCATTAATGTGCCTAAAATACTTGAATAGTCATCTTGAAAATGCATGAATCATGCATGAAACGTCCCATGTATTTTCCCCCATAAATATGATCCATGAATCTTCAAATACATGAACTTTCAGCAACTCCCTCTTGCATGAACGTCCCAAATGCATGTGCTCCTTTAAATGCCATCCATTGAACCTCAATTGTGCATGCACACTCCCATACATTGCACCAATCCGTTCATGAACCTGCAGCAAATTAAATCAGCAAGTTAAATGCATTTCAAACACATTAAATTAGCAGCATATGAACTCAATAATTTGCACATTAAATTTGGCCATACATATTAACAATTTCATACATATTTAAAACATCATAATTAATTAAGTATTTAATTTAGATATAATTAAAACACTTAATTAATTATTTGTCCAGATTTAACAAATTAATTAACTTAAAATAAACAACTAATTCAACTAAAGACAAATTAAATGATTTATTTCAGGAAAATAAATGCAAGCTAAAGAAAGCTAAAAATAAGCTCATTGGGTTAAGATTGAGCTGAATTGAGCTTGAATGAGTTGTCTTGAGCTCGAGTGAGCTGGAAACAAGCTAAACAGAGCTCAATGAGAAGGAATTGAACTAATTCAGCTTGCATGGATTTGCAAACAATGCTTAGGGAGCTGGTCCAAAAGTGTACCCAAGGCGTGGCCGTATCATCCCCTCCCTCTTTAAAGCGATTTGTCCCCAAATCGGGCCATTTACTCGCGAAAAATTGTTGATGATTTGAAAGCCACAATTGACTCGGATCAAAAGAAGCTCATTCGCATGCCCTCCCTCTTTAGGAGGGTACCACTTCACGTTGTCACCTTTAAAAGAATAAAACAAATTAGTGACATAATGAAGATTAAACACAAAGGAACTTTCCAAAATTTGATTCACAATTCGAACAAATAAACTGATACCAGGGTCAAAAATAGAAATTGTTCTTACCTTTTTTCTCGATAGAAACAAACCTAAATCACAAAACAGTCGAAAGGCATAATCTCGAAGATCAGAATTACAGAATCCAAGCCCTTTTAACAAGAACAAAGAATAATAATCTCCGGGGTCAAAAATAAAATTTTCTCTTGCCATTTCAATTTGATTTAGCAATTTCATGACAGACTTCATAGAAAGAACACTAAACATCTCAAAATGATTATCATGCAAAATATGTTTAGATCTTTTAGACCATAGTTGAGAACAACCTCCGAAAACAAAATTTGGATTTTGACTTAACAAACCAACAAGATTCACATGTCTCATTTTCAAACTTAAAGACAAAGCATCATACAAACAAAAATTGTTTACACATTCATTCAAACAAAATTTACGATACTTGCTTTCTTTCATGGATGATTCATAATAACAAACTCCAGGATTAAAGACATGATTTTGACTACTCGATCCAAATGGCAAAAAGAGTCCTTTTATCTCCAACAATTTACACAAATTAAACAACGATGGTGTTAGCATACTCAAATTCAAACAAGCAAACCTTTTAAATTTCATTCGAAAAGATTTATGAAAACATGGAAATTTCACACCATAAATTAGATAATCCACATGATCAACACAACCAAGCAAATGATATGTCGACTTTTGATCACTCAATTCTAGATTTTGTTGGTGCTGATTTATTCGTTCTTCATCAAAAATCTTGCCAATACCATACTCAACAATACATTTCCAATCCTTTTCAATGGAATCAGATAAAATGAACAATTTATACGGACTTTCATCTTGCGCATCCAAAACATGCATTCCATTGCAAGTTAAAGATAAACAACCAATACCATCAAAATGATATTTTTCAAATGCAAGAATCTTCTTATCATTAGACAAAACAAATGGATCATCATCAATCAAAGAATGACAAATAGCCACGTCAAAGTTTAGATTCTTTCTAAAGACCAAATCATCAACAGTGTGTCCATCAACAATCGAGTAAGGCAGAAGTGCTTTAAAATTTCAACATTCATACCTTGCTTACCTTTTGGCATAGGCGAACTAGGATCGTTGAGAACATTACCTTTTTCAGCCAAAATGAACCTTCTCTCCTTCGAGAGGTATTGGAGTTGAAAATTATCGTCACTTGGCCTTCCGGAGACCTGAAAAGAGGAAACAAAACAAGACAAATTCTCATGTGGTTTAGTAAACAGATTCCTCACTTTTTCTTGCTCTTTTGCCTCCTTTTCTCTCGTTTGTTTTTCTAACTCATTGTCTTTTCTTTCTTTTTAATTTTCTCTTTTTCCTCACACTTTTGTTCAATCTCAATTTCTTTTTCGATTTCTTTCTCTTTTTCACATCCTTTTCAATCTCAATTTCTTTTTCCATGACACTCATTTCTTTTACACTCTCGTTTCTTTCTTCAATCTCACTCTCTTTTTCAATTTCTTGTTCTTTTCTTTCATTTCTTTTTTCGTCTCTCGATTTCATTCCATATATGCTCATTTTCTCTCATCAACATTTCTTGTCTTTCCTTTCTTCTTATTTCTTTTTCTTTTTGCCTCGCTCTTTCATTATAGGATGGAGATGTTACAAATGAATCAGCACGAAATGACTCTCATTGGGTATAATTGGAACGACTTTCATACAAAAAATGATCACCTCTTCGAGATTGATTCTTGGCGGACGAATACCTCGGTGCATACGAAGGACTACTTGTGATTTCTCGTTCGTCACCTCGGAAAGCTTTAAACTCAAAACTTGCTTTGCTTCGTCTTGAGTTCCTCGTTGAATAGGAATCATGGTATGAATCTCTTCTCAAAAAATCAATGGATGTGTGCCTTTGTGATGATCTTGTCTCTGTCTCTTCACCCGGTGAGTTTGGCTTCCATCGGGCTCTTTCCTCCACTCGATCCAATCGATCATGCAATTTATCAAATTTTGATTTCACCATTCTACGCATCTCTTGCATCAAATATTGGAATTCTGATTCGGGAAATGTTTCTCGAGACATGATTAAGTAATGACAAGAAGATGTTAGAAAAAAATAATAAAGAAAATAAATACCTTACCACGAACCTCACAAATTCGCTCGAAAAGGAAATAATGATTTTCACTCGCACTCGTGTTTACATTCAAATTTTGGCTTTTTCTTTGATGTAATTTCACTCGTGCCTTTTTCCACTCAACCTTTTCTCACTATTTCGTGATTTGTCTCGGTAGACTTAATTTACTGCTTGAGGGTCAGTTTCAAATTGGTTACAAGGGATAATGTCGGGTGTAGGGTAAGCTGAATAAAGAAGAAAATTGGTTTAAAGTGTGGCGTTGGGATGGGTAAATAATGGTAGGAAGGGAAACTTGATGATCGGAGTAATAAGAGATGAAAATAAAACTCGCAATACTTTTCACTTTTTTTTGTTCTTTTCTTTTACTTTTTTTTCTTTTTTGCTCACTTCTTTTTTTTTTTGAATTTCGTTTTTTTTGTGATACTCCAATACAATAGTAAGGTAAATACAAGGAAGGAAAAAATTAAATTACAACTCGAATTTTTTTTTGATTTTTCTTTTCACGTTCCGAACCTACTTGCGGCCTTGTTACGAACGTTGGTGCTCCTCGTTTTGCAAGCTCTGATACCAAATGATGTGATCTGGCTCGGTTGATTGAGTCGATTCACTTGATTGCCTGATCGTCGACGAGAAGTTTGTTCGATTTTGTAGATAGATGGAGTTAGATGATTTTTTATAGCGGAAGTTGAGAAAATGGGTTCAAAAGATGGTTTGGATAGATGTTTGATAGGCTCGGTGAAATAAAGAAATATTGTTTATAATTTAATAGTTAAAATGGAATGGAGAAATAGAACTCAAGCGAAGAACGATTCAATACTATATGAAGTATTGCCCCGGGACTTATATTGCTTAAAGTGGGTTTAATGGATTGTCGAAGATGGACCTTGACCCGTTACCTATAGAGAGGTAGGGACCAAAGGTATAAAAAGGTGGATGAACGCCACACTAGGATGGTGATAAGTTCAAGAAGTCGGGTTGACGCCACTAGCGAGCTAGATAAGTCAGAACGAGACTCGAACGAAAGAAGAGAGGAGGTAACCTCACAAGAACAAAAGTTCTATTAAGTTTAATTGATCAAATTCTGTAACCTTTTACAATAAACAAGTAAGCTATTTATAAGCCTAAAATGCCTATTGATATTCGGCATCTATGTTGTTCACACTAACTTAAATTCTGTTCACACAGGTATTTAACATGTTCACACAAATAGCATTAAAATTCAGTTCATGCTTGAAGATGGTACATGAATTGGCCGAACCATCATGATGCTTCACTTGATGCATTCATGCATCCTTAGCCTTGAAGAATCTCCATAATTCCATGAATGTGCAGCTCTTTAATGATCCTACATCTCCCTTGGCTGAATGAGGCATTAATGTGCCTAAAATACTTGAATGGTCATCTTGAAAATACATGAATCATGCATGAAACGTCCCATGTATTTTCCCCCATAAATATGATCCATGAATCTTCAAATACATGAACTTTCAGCAACTCCCTCTTGCATGAACGTCCCAAATGCATGTGCTCCTTTAAATGCCATCCATTGAACCTCAATTGTGCATGCACACTCCCATACATTGCACCAATCCGTTCATGAACCTGCAGCAAATTAAATCAGCAAGTTAAATGCATTTCAAACACATTAAATTAGCAGCATATGAACTCAATAATTTGCACATTAAATTTGGCCATACATATTAACAATTTCATACATATTTAAAACATCATAATTAATTAAGTATTTAATTTAGATATAATTAAAACACTTAATTAATTATTTGTCCAGATTTAACAAATTAATTAACTTAAAATAAACAACTAATTCAACTAAAGACAAATTAAATGATTTATTTCAGGAAAATAAATGCAAGCTAAAGAAAGCTAAAAATAAGCTCATTGGGTTAAGATTGAGCTGAATTGAGCTTGAATGAGTTGACTTGAGCTCGAGTGAGCTGGAAACAAGCTAAACAGAGCTCAATGAGAAGGAATTGAACTAATTCAGCTTGCATGGATTTGCAAACAATGCTTAGGGAGCTGGTCCAAAAGTGTGCCCAAGGCGTGGCCGTATCAGCCCTTTTTTTCCAATCTGATTGCTTGCTTCCATTACTCAAAGAAGGCTTGTTAGTAACGAAAGCTGATTTTGAGCTCTTAAAATCAGAATTGGAATTGTTACCTCGGTAATATTGCGAAGGCGAGAAGGAACCAAACCTTTGTTCCTTTAGTTGTTGTTCGATCTCAATGGCTTTATGAACTGCTTCTTCCAAATCAATGTAAGTTTGTAGCCTCAATGTATTAGCTATCGGCCTCTTCAAACCATCAATAAATCGAACCATAGTTGTTTCTTCATCCTCCTCCACATTAGCTCTCTGAATGAGCATCTCCATCTCTTTAAAATATTCATCCACTGTCCTACTACCTTGGATAAGTCTTCTCAGCTTTGTTTTAATTTCTCTATAGTAGTGAGGTGGAATAAACCTTTTACGCATAATCTGTTTCAACTCATCCCATGTCGAAATCTCACCTTCATAATTCCGATGGCGGTTTACCCCAAGTTGAGTCCACCAACTTAATGCATAATCAGAAAATTCTAGTGTTGCTAACGCTACCTTTTCATCATCTGGACATTTATAATACCGAAACATAAGTTCAATCTTAGATTCCAATTCACAATAAGTGCCAGGATCATTCTTACCACGAAATTGGGGAATTGTGAATTTCGGTTTTGCCAAAGAAGGTTGCCCACGATCATGAAAATCATCATCCATTCTAGTGACACGTCGAGGGCCGCGCCTCTAGGGTTGGTTATCCCTATCTTCTTTGATTGGATCTCGATATTGAGGTTCTTGATTCAATCGCACCTCATTGATGGTAGCAGTCAAAGCTCGAAGAGCAGCAGCCTGTTCATCCAACTGTTGTTGAAATTTTTAAATATGTCACTATTATTATCACCTGTAGACATTTTTTTTAAAACCTGCAAAACACTCAACACTCAAAAATAAAAGTTATCAAACCTCACCGTTAATCACTCAAAAGAAAAAATCAAATTCTCAATGAGGTCGAATTCAATCTTGTGAGTTCTTTATCAGAGTTTATATCAACCAATTAGAGAGTGTGAACCAAACTACCAAAGAATCCTAATTTGCACTAGGATGCCAAAAACTGACGAGACACCAATTGATTCGTGTTGCACCGAGGAAGAAGTTGTGCACACGTTTAAATCCTACTAACACAAGAAACAAGAATGTCTTAGATAACGTAAAGGAAGAATAAAGGTAAACAAATGAAAACCTACAGCTAAGAATCAATAAAAATTGCTGAAAACAGAAAACCTGAAAAACTGCGGAGTAACTTGACAACTTCGTTCGAGGTGTTCCCGATCTCCAAAAATCACGAAATTAAATCTGGAGTGTCCTTATATATTTAATTTTTGATCTGGAAATTTTGGGCACCAAATTTAACCCGCTGAATCTTTTTTTAAATTTTTATTGAATTTTATCTTTTTTTGATTTTTTTGACTTTTTTGACTGATTTTTTGCGGGAATAATTTTTTTATATTCACTCACAGTGCCAAAAACATGTATGTAAAATTTCAGATCAATAGGACAATGTTTACCCACTCAAATGAATTTTTTTTGAACAATTTTTCTGGGTAAAACTGCTGTTTATGCTTTAAAAAATAGAGATCAGTTTAGAAATCAACCAAGAACACCCAAAACGCCCAAAATCTGATACCAAATGATAAAGGGACGCACGCGGACCAAGATTGAGTTGCCAAGTCACGAGAAACTCCTACGAAAGATCCTAGACGAACAGATCTGAAATCAAAAACAAAGAACAAGATTAAACCGAATCAGATTTGAATTTAAAATTCCCAAATTCAATTAAAAGAGCAGCAAGAAGAAAAGAAATAGAATCGATGAATCAAACGAAATTGAGAAGAAAGAAAAGATGCGAATCTGCCAAGGGATTGATTCGGCCAAGAATGCCCAATTTCCAGCAATCAATTGATTCCCAAATTGAAAGAAATCCAATCGGCCAAACCCTAGGAATTGGGGATTTTTGGGTTCGAATGGGTGCTGCCAATAGGAGAACAACTTAAACGATGAGATCTTGAGTTTAATCAATGCTGGAAAACAAACAAGAACAGCAATATATTAGATATAGATTTGGCATCAACAGAAATAAAGAAAAGAAATTGAACAGCAAAAATTAAAGGATAAGTCCTAAAGATCCTTGAAATCCCGAAAGATTTCACAAATCTCTTCAAACGGCTCTAATCTCCCCTCCAAAGAATATCGATGGCAAGAAGAAGGTTGAAGATGGCTCCCACCATCGAAAGATTGTTAAAACAACTTCTAAAGAAAGCTCAAGAGAGAATTCTTGGAGAAAACCCCAAAGAAAATTCTGCACTCTAACAAACTGAAATTTAATATATTGAATGATAATAAGATGTTTTTACAAAGGGTGGCTGGCCAATGCTTATATAGGCCTCCAACAAATCCTAATCTCACAAGTAACTAATAAAAAATTAAACCTAATTAATAAAATAACAAGGTAAATTCGGCCATGCACTTATATGGGCTGTTTTGGGCCGAATTTTACATGTAATGCTCCTAAAGATTAAAAAATTAAATTAAACAAGTAAGATGTTTACAAATTGGGCCCTTTGACATTTTGGCCTGATTTTCAACTAAGTATGAAGAAATTTCTTGATTGGGCTGGATTTTGGTTATTGGGCCTTGCCTTCAAGAATTTGGGCTCGTGATCCATCTCCTACCAAAATTGGGTCGTTGACGCTTGTAATGGAGATCCAATGCGTTTTGGCTGTAAGATTTGGTTTCTTGGGCCAAGATTTCCAAGATTTGAAATCTTGATTTTCTTGATTCTTGAAATCTCTTCGAACAGCAAAATTGGGCCAAGATTCGATTTCTTGATTTTCTTGAAAACAAGAAAGTGAATCTTGATTTTCTTGTTCTCTCGTGTATGCATCTAAGGCCTTGCTAACAAGCTCTTGAATGGTCCCATTTAGTTTGGACCGCATTTGTCGGGCCTTTGATCTCGTTATTGGGCCTTGTGGCAATTTGAGCCCATCACGTTCTTGAACTTGGATTGGGCCTTTATGACTCGTATCACTTTGCTTCGGGAAATAAATCGGCCAGCTTAGGAAAATTGAATGCTCAGCTACTTCTTGGCTGAATGGCCACTTAGGAAACACCAACCAGCAGCACACCTTGCATTAATCACCATTCATGCTTCTAGTCCATCAATGGGGAATGTACCTTGCAATAAATTCGTTCATGCATGTGATGTAAGCACGCCTGGGGCTTCCACAACTACGAACCAAGATCCTTTCGAGCTTCCAAAAGGCCCCATGATTCGAGCATGTATTAGATTACTCCAAGAAGCTTTAACAGCTTTATTGACTTGAATTTGGGATGAAACAAAGCCCCTTGTCGTTGGAGAAGTTGTGGAAAACTCCTTAAAGGCTCATTGCACCCTTGTGCAAACCGACTTTAGCTCCTCTCCAGCAACCTGAGCTCAACTCAGCTCCAATCAGCTCATTTGAGCTTGTTTCAGCTTGTTTGAGCTTAATTTAGCTTCTTTCCAGCATATTTCTTTTTCCATTTCAATAAACTAAGTTTAAAATTTATTTGAATTCAATTTGTTATAGCTCATGTTGAATTCTCTTGCTCAAATGAGCTTATTGATTGTTTTTGTTTATTTGAGCTAGCTAAATTTAATATGCTAGTTAGTTTTTAATTTATTGTGTCCAAATTGGTTAATTGTTATTTAAGTTGTTTAGTTGCTATTTAATTATGTCTAAATATTATAATTAAATGTGTTCATTTCCTTTGTAGGTCAGCCGAATATGGAATTGCATTTAAGGCTAGGTGCATGCACGACTTTATTCAATGAATGAGAAGATTCATGCATGATTTTGGTTCAATGCTTGGAAAGAAATATGTACATGTACATAGATGGCTTGGATACATGCATATGGATTAATGTCATACATTTCCTTTGGACGGCACACATGCATGTATGGAGAGCATTTATTGAATGTTCATGAATGGCTAGATTCAAGACCCCTTTTTAGTTCCATACATGACCGAATGTATGTGGGTGATCTATTGGGTTTCCTAAGTACTTATTCAACCAAGGGGTAGCTGCATAATAAATTTCTAAATTCAATTCATGAATGAATATTAAGAGAAGATGCATGGATAGCAAGTTACAACGAATGGGAGAATGCATCTAGTTCTTGATACATGAATCGTTTGCTGCCCAAATGACTTCCCTAGGTGTCTATTCGGCCAAAAGACACTTCTTTAATGCTCCATTCAATCCATGGCTGAATTTAGACAAGCCATTAAGCTGCCATTCATTCATTATCCTTCAAATGATTTTTCCTTAATCATGAAGCTGCCCATTGGAGTTATATATTCAGCTGAATGTGGACTTGGCCTTTTTAATGATTTATTCTAGAATATTCTAGTGCATTCTTAGCTAAATTACTTAGCCTTTAAGCTAGTTAATTTTTCCATTCAGCTATCACATGTTAGACTATAAATAGTTTGTTTATTTAATTGTAAAAGGACTTTTTCCAATTTTATTAATGAAACTCTGTTTCTGTGAGGTTGCTTCCTCTCATATATCGTACAAGTTTCGAAGACTTATCTAGTTGTGCTAGTGGCATCTACCGATCTTGTTTGAACTTATCACCATCTTTCGTGTGGCGTTCACCTATCCTACGACTTCATCTTTCATCTTAACAATATAAGAACCGGGGTGACACTTTTTAGTGTTGAATCGCTCCTGACGTTAAGTTCTATAATCTATCCCCACCTTTCATTAATACTTTCTTGTTATTTCCAAAACCCAATCAACTACCCATCTTTGCTTCCCTTAGCTGAACCTATCACAACATACTTACCCCTTTTTGAACATCATTAGCTATCATCAAGCCTATCAAGCCAATATCTACAACCAAGGCCATCTTGCGAACGATTCTTCTCGTAGACAATTGGGCACATCGTGAATTTGACTCCATCACCCGAGTCGAATCACATCATTTGGTATCAGAACATAAAAACGAGAAGCGTCGACATTCGTACCAAGATCGAAATAGGTTCGTTGTGAAAAAAATGAAATTAAAAAAAATATTTTATCAAGTTGTATTTTTGTTTTTCTACTGTAATGGCATTACTGTGAAGTTATAAAAAAAAGAGAAGAAATTTGAAATTATAAAAAAAAAGAAGTGAAGTGTTCAAGTTCTCTTCTCTACTGTTTATACAATTGTTCCGATCGTCAAAGTGTTCATTTCATAAACTTTGTACCCCCTTCCAAAGATGCCACACTACATCGAAAATCTTTCTTTTAGCCTACCTTATACAGTGACGTTCTACCCTTGTAACCATTTTGAAGCCGACCCCAAAGCACCAAGACCAGCCAAGAAACAAAATACAAGGTTACGAGAGCAAGTACGAGTGGTAAAAGGAAAGAGAGTGTGAGTGCATTTGAGTGTTGAAAAGCCTAAAACGAGTGAAACACGAGTGGAATGTTCATCAATTGTTTCTTTTCTGAGTGAACTAGTGAGGTTTGTGGTGAGGTTTTAAACTTATTCTTGTCCTTTACATGGATCATGCAAGAAAGCTTTTCATCATCAAAAGAAGCCTCAGTATTCAAAGTCCTGAAAATGAGCAACAATGGGAGAACATCTTCCATTCCCGATGTCAAGTACAAGGGAAAGTTTGTAGCTTGATTATCGATGGCAGAAGCTGTACAAATGTGGCAAGTACCTTAATGGTAAAGAGACTAGGTTTGACAAACACCAAACATCCGAGCCCCTACAAACTCCAATGGCTCAATGACGGTGGAAAAATCTGATACGACCACGCCCCGGGCACATTTTTCGATCAGCTCCATAAGTATTTCTTGCACACCCATGCGAGCTAAATTAGCTCAATTGCATCTCACTGAGCTCTGTTTAGTTCGTTTCCAGTTCAATGGGATCGTTTTGCTCATATTGAGTTTATTTTAATTTTACAAACTCATTTGCTGGAATAAATTGAATAAATTGAATAAGTTAATTTAGTTATTTAATTTAGCTCAAATAAGTGTTAGTAAATTAATTAGTTTAAATCTGAACATCTTTAATATTTCTTGAGTTTAATTGATTGTGTTTTATTTAGTACAGCAATTTAATATGTATTAGTTAGCTCATTACATCATTTAATATGTTCCAGCCTAAGACAATTTAATTGACGAATTAATGTGTATTTTTTATTGCAGCTAATTGTTGTGTCTTGGCTGCTGATTTATCATGTTTAAGTCAGCCGAATTTATGAGCAGAATTAATGTGTCCTTGTGTGGTTGACGAATTTAATATGCCTTGTTGACCAAATTTTATTTTGTCTTAAACTTGAGTTAATGGCTAATTTAAATGTGTACAGGTGCATGGAAATGGGCACAAAAATTAAAGAAGGTTTAATTCTTTGCTGCCGAATTTAATGTGCCCACAATGGATTTAATTTGCTGAATTAATTCATGTTGGTACCTCCTTCCTTGGACGGCATTAAAGGAGCTGCTGGTGCTTTTTCATGTGGCCATTTAATGGACAGATTTAATGGGTGCATGCTTGCCGAATTTAATGTGCAGCAAAGACAAGCATTCAATGAGATGTTGAAGAAAGCATGTTGGAATTCATTAAAGAAGCTACTGTCGAATTTATGGGCCATATTGCATGTATTTATTTTTGTCTTAAAACAAGAATTAAAGGCTGTTTTAATTTGGTGCAGGAATTTGGGCATGGACGGCATTTAATTGCTGCTGATTGCTCTCCTCCATGCATTCCTTCATGAACAGCAAGGGCCTTTTTGGGAGTTTCTTTTCACTTTCCAAAGCAGCTCAATTCAGCTCTTTAATTACCTTGGAGGACGCCCCAGCTGATAAATAAATTTTTGCTATCTTTTGGCCATTCAGTTTCATGAGTTCACACACACAAGGCTGTTCCTATTTGATGTTCACACCATGGGCTGTTGGAGATCCCCAAAACGTCATTAAAAATGGGCAAGCTGTTCAGCTCACAAGGAGGCTTCATTAAGGTGCATTCAACTTCATTGGCCGAACCAAGACTGATACGAGCACGCCCCGCGAACTTCATCGAGCAAGTCTATCAAGCCGAGCATTGACATGTTGGCAAGCTGATCCCAGCTCGTTTCCAGCTCCACGAGCTCCGTCTAGCTCAAATCCAGCTTATTCAAGCTCGATCCAACTTGCCTGAGCTAAACCGAGCTCACTCCTAGCTCATATTTAGCTCACGAGCTAAACCTTAGCTCAACTTCAGCTTAGGAGTTTAGCCTCAGCTCAACTTTAGCTCACGAGCTAAAACTTAGCTCATTTTAGTTTAAACTCGGTTTTGTCTTTAATACATTAAATAAAATTTGCACATATTCATTTAAGCATTAAACTTGTCTTATATTAATATTTGTTATTAATATATCATTGTCATTATATAAATTGATTATGTTCACATAGCCAAATTAATGCATGACATTAATGTGTTCACATCATGCCGAATTTATGAGTGTTCATGAGATGTCTTAATGACTTGTTTATTTCATGTAGGTACATTCCTTTGGACGGTACAATGTATGAATGAAGAAACATCTCTTTTGGGCATTCCACACTCATGAATGAAGAAGTATTAAATGCTGGTGCATGTACGGCTAGATGCATGTTTCTACAAATTCATGCATGTGTCGAATGCATGTATGGACATTAAAGGCTAGTCCATGAATGGATCAAATGCATGGGATGATAGAATGCATGAATGGCTTAAGTGCATGTATGGTGGCTATCTCTTAACTTTCCAAGGCACTTATTCGGCCAAGAAGTAGCTGCTAACTAATTCTATGTTGACCATAGAGCTCCTTGAGCATGTTCACACTTTGAATTGACCTATAGGCTACTACACATGCATGGATGGGTTCAAGAACGTCCAAGGGAAGGAATTAACTCAATAATTCAACACATTGATTGAATTAAGTGCATGCACAAAGGGGAGAACGAATTTACTAGGTTCATGCTACCATTTATGAACTTACATGCCATTAAAGTGTTTAATTATGAAGATACATTGATGTGATCCGGCTCGGTTGATTGAGTCGATTCACTTGATTGCCCGATCGTCGACGAGAAGTTTGTTCGATTTTGTAGATAGATGGAGTTAGATGATTTTTTATAGCGGAAGTTGAGAAAATGGGTTCAAAAGATGGTTTGGATAGATATTTGATAGGCTCGGTGAAATAAAGAAATATTGTTTATAATTTAATAGTTAAAATGGAATGGAAAAATAGAACTCAAGCGAAGAACGATTCAATACTATATGAAGTATTGCCCCGGGACTTATATTGCTTAAGGTGGGTTTAATGGATTGTCGAAGATGGACCTTGACCCGTTACCTATAGAGAGGTAGGAACCAAAGGTATAAAAAGGTGGATGAACGCCACACCAGGATGGTGATAAGTTCAAGAAGTCGGGTTGACGCCACTAGCGAGCTAGATAAGTCAGAACGAGACTCGAACGAAAGAAGAGAGGAGGTAACCTCACAAGAACAAAAGTTCTATTAAGTTTAATTGATCAAATTCTGTAACCTTTTACAATAAACAAGTAAGCTATTTATAAGCCTAAAATGCCTATTGATATTCGGCATCTATGTTGTTCACACTAACTTAAATTCTGTTCACATAGGTATTTAACATGTTCACACAAATAGCATTAAAATCCAGTTCATGCTTGAAGATGGTACATGAATTGGCCGAACCATCATGATGCTTCACTTGATGCATTCATGCATCCTTAGCCTTGAAGAATCTCCATAATTCCATGAATGTGCAGCTCTTTAATGATCCTACATCTCCCTTGGCTGAATGAGGCATTAATGTGCCTAAAATACTTGAATGGTCATCTTGAAAATGCATGAATCATGCATGAAACGTCCCATGTATTTTCCCCCCATAAATATGATCCATGAATCTTCAAATACATGAACTTTCAGCAACTCCCTCTTGCATGAACGTCCCAAATGCATGTGCTCCTTTAAATGCCATCCATTGAACCTATCATGCATGAACCTTGTTTAATTACTCTCCAAATTCAGCTCACCTACAAAAACACATGAACCAAAATTAAATCACATAAAATTTAGCTGAACAAACATTAATATAATTTAGACACACTAATTAAACATAAATTAAATTAGACAAATTTAATAAAGTCTTAACAAGACATATTAAATTCGGCCAAGACACATTTAAAACATGTAATAAGTCAAAACATAATTATGAGCTGTAGTAATTTAAGCTAAATTAATAAATTACTTAATTTATTCAGACATTAAAATAAATGAGTTGAAATAAACTTAAGCCAAGCTCAAACGAGCTAAAGTAAGCTAAATTAAGCTCATGTGAGCTAAATCGAGCTGGGAAAAACTAAGATTGAGCTTGTTGAGCTGAGATTGAGCTTCATCTTGCACTTGGGGCCCTCGTGTTTAGGCCAATCATGATAGCAACGAGTGGTGCCACAACATGATGCGATTGAGATCACATCATACCCTCCCTCTTGAAGACGATTTGTCCTCAAATCGGGCCACTTGCTCGCGAAAATTTTTTCGAGATCACAAGCCCTTTTGTTCATGATTCGAAAAGTATTGTTTTTAAAACTCCAGGAACCACAAATGGTTTGAAAAGAAAATGATTTAGTTCCATGCCCTCCCTCTTTAGGAGGAAACCATTCCAAAGTGTCACCTACATAGAAATGGAACGAATTAGTGACACTAAAATTTATAAACTCAAACGATCTTTTCAGAATCTTATTCAAAATTAGAATGCATAATCCAATGTCGGGATCAAATGTAGAAGTGGATCTTACCTGTTCACAATGGTTTTCCATACTTGGTAATAAAGGATGCATCAGAATCAAATCAAATTTATAATCAAAATTTATCAAGGAGTCCTCCAAATGATCATGTAATCTAAGTTCCACTTGATCAATCTTACTTAAACATGTAGAATTTATATAGCAAGGCAGATTTGAGACACCATCTTCAAATTCAAATGCACTAACCATTTTACATGCCATCGTCTTATCACATATTCGGATCAAAAGAAAATTAAACAAGCATGCCTTTAAACATTCATATGTCTTGATTCTGTTAAACAAAAATAAACAACATTCTCCACAATCAAAAATTTGATTTTGTCTTAACAAGCCAACAAGATTCACACGTCTCGTTTTCAAACTTAGTGACAAAGCATCATACAAGCAACGATTGTTTACTTGGTCATTCAAACAAAATTTACAATGCTTGCCTTCTCTCAAAGATGAACTAGAATAGCGAACTCCAGGGTTGAACACACGATATTGTTCACTCGTCCCAAAATGTAGTGCGAATTTCTTAATTACCAACAATTCACACAAGTGGAACAAAAAGAATTTGAGCATGCATATGTTCAAACATTCATACATCGTAAATCTCATTCGAATAGACTTGTTCAGACATGGGGAATTTAAAAAAAATAGAAAATTCAAATTATCACCACACACAAGTAGACTAGGCGTTTCACATGCCAACTTTTTATCACAAGAGATCAAAATTTGTTTGTGCAGATTTATTCGTACTTCAGTAAAATTCTTGCCAATACCATACTCATCAATAGGAAAACACTTCTTACCACTATGGAAGGTGTAATCACCATCATTCAGAATATGATAATCAAACAAATCGAACTTTGCATGTGAATAATCTTTATCGCACACTATCACACTTTGTTCATGCTGATCTAATCGAACGCCTTCAATAAAATTGCCAACAACAAACTTATCATAGAAAAAACTTTTCAAAGCACTAGTTGAAACAAAATCATAAATAATAGATGAACGAAAATTAACCAATTCAATGGGGAAAACAATTTTGCAAAAACAATTTTTAGCAATCTTGTCATAAACATGTGAGTAAATGAGTTGAAACTCGCTCAACAAGGAACCCTTACCTTGCTTACCATTGGAAATGTGACAATCATTTTTATCTTCCAACTTACCTCTTTCAATCAATTGAAAACGTCTCTCGGTAGAAAGGTAACGAAGTTGGAACCAATCCGTGGATGGAATCTTGCAAACCTGAAACAAAGAAAAATCACAAGGTAATTTCGAAAGGGGGTTAGCAAAAGAATTCCTCTCTTTTTCGTGATTACTCACTTCACTCGTTTCTTTTATAGACTCTCTTTCTTTTTCACTTGATTTCTTTTCAAGCTCTCTTTCAATTTCTTTTTTCGCTTTTTCTTTTTCAATTTTCTTTTCTTCATTTTCTTTTTCTCTCACTTTTTCGATTTCTTTTTCTTTTGCAATTTCTTTTTCTTTTTCGTTTTCTTTTTGTTTTCTTTCAATTTCTTTTTCAATCTCTTTCTCCTTTTCTCGCTCAATGGATTGCTTCATTTTGAATTGGTCTTCTTGCACTTGTTCCGGTGTGAGCGGCGCTAAAGTGATTTTCCTTCCTTGATGCTTGAAGGAATACCTATTGGTACGTTCATCGTGAATGACCTTGCGATCCGATTGCCATGGTTCTCCTAGCAACAAATGGCAGACTTGAATAGGCACAACATCAAAAAGGACTTCGTCTTGGTATCTTCCAATGGAAAATGCAACACGCACTTGTTGAGTAACTTCAAATTTGCCTTCAACACCAAGTCCTTGCAGTTGATAGGGTCGTGGATGCTTGGTAGTGGCCAAGCCAAGTTTTTTTACCGTTCGAATACTAGCCATGTTTGACCTCCTTCCACCATCAATAATGAGGCAACAAACTTTATCGTGGACACGGCAACGCGTGTGAAACATATCTTCACATTGTGGTTCATTTTCCAATCTTTGAAGGATTGCACTAATCTTGATGTCAACGATAGTAGATGTCAAATCTTCTTTATCTTTATCGAATTGTCGAAATTCAGATCGCATTATCCTTTGCATTTCTTGTCTCCACATTTGGAATTCAAATTCAGAAAATTCTTCAGACATGCTTCAACAAAATATTAGAAAACAAAAGTTAAATTAGAAAGAAAAATAATTCTCACCACAAATCTCTCAAGTTCGCTCAAAAAGAAAAATTCACTCACTCGTGTTTGAACTCTCTTTTAGGCTTTTTTTTGAATGAACTCACGCTCTCTTGCCTTTTACCACTCGACCTCGTCTCACAAATTCGTAATTCGTCTCGATAGACTTAATTTGCTGCTTGAGGGTCAGTTTTGAAATGGGTTACAAGGAATAATGTCGGGTGTAGGGTAGGCTGAATAAAGAAGAAATTTGGTTTAAAATGTGGCGTTGGGATGGTAAATAATGGTAGGAAGGGAAACTTGATGATCGGAGTAAATAAGAGAAGAAAATAAAAACTCGCAAGACTTTTCACTTTTTTTTAAACTTGATTTTTTTTGCTCACCTTTTTTTTTCTTTTTTTTTCGATTTTTTTTCACTTTTTTTTTGAATTTTTTTTCAATCAAATTTTTTTTCGAATTTTTTTTGATTTTTTTGTTACTCCAATACAATAGTAAGCTAAATACAAGGGAAAAAAATTAAATTACAACTCAAATTTTTTTTGATTTTTTTTTCACGTTTCGAACCTACTTGCGGCCTGATACGAACATCGGTACTCCTCGTTTTAGTAGCTCTGATACCAAATGATGTGATCCGGCTCGGTTGATTGAGTCGGTTCACTTGATTGCCCGATCGTCGACGAGAAGTTTGTTCGATTTTGTAGATAGATGGAGTTAGATGATTTTTTATAGCGGAAGTTGAGAAAATGGGTTCAAAAGATGGTTTGGATAGATATTTGATAGGCTCGGTGAAATAAAGAAATATTTTTTATAATTTAATAGTTAAAATGGAATGGAAAAATAGAACTCAAGCGAAGAACGATTCAATACTATATGAAGTATTGCCCCGGGACTTATATTGCTTAAGGTGGGTTTAATGGATTGTCGAAGATGGACCTTGACCCGTTACCTATAGAGAGGTAGGAACCAAAGGTATAAAAAGGTGGATGAACGCCACACCAGGATGGTGATAAGTTCAAGAAGTCGGGTTGACGCCACTAGCGAGCTAGATAAGTCAGAACGAGACTCGAACGAAAGAAGAGAGGAGGTAACCTCACAAGAACAAAAGTTCTATTAAGTTTAATTGATCAAATTCTGTAACCTTTTACAATAAACAAGTAAGCTATTTATAAGCCTAAAATGCCTATTGATATTCAGCATCTATGTTGTTCATACTAACTTAAATTCTGTTCACATAGGTATTTAACATGTTCACACAAATAGCATTAAAATCCAGTTCATGCTTGAAGATGGTACATGAATTGGCCGAACCATCATGATGCTTCACTTGATGCATTCATGCATCCTTAGCCTTGAAGAATCTCCATAATTCCATGAATGTGCAGCTCTTTAATGATCCTACATCTCCCTTGGCTGAATGAGGCATTAATGTGCCTAAAATACTTGAATGGTCATCTTGAAAATGCATGAATCATGCATGAAACGTCCCATGTATTTTCCCCCCCATAAATATGATCCATGAATCTTCAAATACATGAACTTTCAGCAACTCCCTCTTGCATGAACGTCCCAAATGCATGTGCTCCTTTAAATGCCATCCATTGAACCTCAATTGTGCATGCACACTCCCATACATTGAACCTATCATGCATGAACCTTGTTTAATTACTCTCCAAATTCAGCTCACCTACAAAAACACATGAACCAAAATTAAATCACATAAAATTTAGCTGAACAAACATTAATATAATTTAGACACACTAATTAAACATAAATTAAATTAGACAAATTTAATAAAGTCTTAACAAGACATATTAAATTCGGCCAAGACACATTTAAAACATGTAATAAGTCAAAACATAATTATGAGCTGTAGTAATTTAAGCTAAATTAATAAATTACTTAATTTATTCAGACATTAAAATAAATGAGTTGAAATAAACTTAAGCCAAGCTCAAACGAGCTAAAGTAAGCTAAATTAAGCTCATGTGAGCTAAACCGAGCTGGGAAAAACTAAGATTGAGCTTGTTGAGCTGAGATTGAGCTTCATCTTGCACTTGGGGCCCTCGTGTTTAGGCCAATCATGATAGCAACGAGTGGTGCCACAACATGATGCGATTGAGATCACATCATACATGGTCCATACAAGTGCATGAACGTCCCAAGGAGATGAATGCAACCTTTTGGTGCACATACAAGTCACTTCAAGCCTTTCTTTATGACTAAGCATTCATGCACAAACTAAGGGGGAAGAAAGTGTCCATTCAGCTAGTGCATGAATCTGCCGAATTTATGAACTATTTTAATACATTAGTGTGAACGTTTTTATTATTGTGTGAACACCTAGATGCCGAATTTGAATGGTCATCTATGTGCCTATAAATATTTGTTTTCTTTCATTTGTAAAGGACTTTTGAATTTTGATCATTTGAATGAACTTTGTTCAAAGAGTGAGTTTTCTCCTCTCTAAATTCGTACGAGTTTCGATCTGACTTATCTAGCGTGCTAGTGGCGTCTATCGTTCTCTTTTGAACTTATCACCTTGCTTTGGTGTGGCGTTCAACCTTCTACAATTCCGCAATCCCACCTTGAACCGAATAGAAATCGGGGTGACATTTTTAGTGTTGAATCGTTTCTGGTGTTTAAGCTCATTTATCCATTCCACCGACTATCCTAGATTTTACCCAACTATAATATCTTTTTACTAAACCGAGCCTTCATTTATCAACTTCCATTTTTCTTATTTTTATACTTAAATCGAGCCTACTACCCTTATAAATTTACCATCACCTTAGCCAACCTTTAAAACCATTTGAAAGCTTCCGCATCTTTAGCCTTATTTCATCCTATTTCCGATAACTCAACTATTCCTCGTCGACGATCGGGCAATCAAGTGAATCGACTCAATCAATCGAGCCGGATCACATTATTTGGTATCAAAGCTACTAAAACGAGGAATGCCGATGTTCGTACCAAGCTCGGAGTAGGTTTGTAACGAAAAAAAATTAAAAAAAAAGGAAGTCAAAAAAAAATCAAAAAAAAAATTTTGAGTTGGAATTTAATTATTTTTCTCTCTTCCTTGTATTTTGTTTACTATTGTATTGGATTTTAAAAAAAAGGAGAAGAAATTCAGAAAAAAAATTCAAAAAAATCGAAAAAAAGGAAAAAAAAGTGACAAAAAAATCGAGTTAAAAAAAAGAAGAAAAAAACAAAAGTGAAAAGTCTTGTGAGTTTTATTTTGTTTTTTTGTTGCTTCCGAGCATCCATTCATTTTACCATTCCCTCTACCCCCCAAACGCCACACATACTTTGATTTTTATTTTTCTTTGTTTAGCCTACCCTACACCCGACGTTATCCCTTGTAACCTATTTGAAGCCGACCCTTTAAGCCGCAATAAGTCTTCTTGAAACAAAATACTAATTCACGAGAGTGAGACGAGCGGAAAAAGGCACGAGTGGTGAGTACATTAGAGCGAGCAAAAGCCATTAGACAAGTGTAAACACGAGTGGAGTGTTATCCAATTTTCTTTCCGAGCGAAATTGTGAGGTTTGTGGTGAGGTACTTCATTTTTTTATTTTGTTTTGTGATCTAACATTTTCTTTTTAGCAACAAAAATCATGTCATACGAAGAGTTCACCGAATCGGAATACCAATATTTGGTTCAAGAAAAGCGAAGAATGGCGACTAAACGAGACCAAAGTGATTGAGTTTCTTCAAGTCGTAAAACGGAACCAAGAACCCCACGGAGATATACCCCCGACTACTACTTAAGAAAAAGTTCCTATCGTGATTCCTTTTTGCCATCTACTTCAAGACAAAGAGATTTATACTATGATGCATATTCATCAGCGAATTCGAGAAGTGACTTCGATCGAAAGTCCTTTTCATTAAGAAATTTGAGAAGACGAGAAGCCGATTACGATTTTGATTCATTCCAAGATGGCATTCGAAGAGAAAGACATACTCCTACTAGATCTTCAAAGAAATCTTACCCGGAGTATTCTTCACGAAGTTTTGATTGTGAATCATATGCAAATAGTTCTTCATCTTTCGAACAAGATTTGTATTCTCATCGTTCTTTTGTACATTCTTGTAAAGAGAAAACAAAGAAAAGAAAAGAAAAAGAAAAAGCAAGAGAAGAAAAGAAAATGAAATAAAAAGAAAAGAGAGGCAAGAGGCAAGTAAGAGAGAAAATGAGCGAATCTTGAGAGAACTTGAAAAAGCCTTTGAAAAAGCCTTTGAAAAGTAAAAAGAAAATGAAAAAGGAAATGAAAAGAAATTTGAGAGTGAAAAAGAAGATGAAAAAGAAATTGAAACAAAATAAACGAGTGATCCAGAAGAAAAAGAATCGAGTGAGAAAACAAGTGAGCAAGTGAGGATTATTTCCACTAACCCACCTGTTCGATCTTCTTGTGAGTTAACTTTTCAGGTTCCTAGAAGTTTGTGCGACCAATTCCATCTACATTACCTTCCAAACGAGAGGTGTTTTAGGTTGTTCGAAAAAGGTAAGTTCGCGAATGACTACCACCCACTTGCGATTGAAGGTAAGGAAGGTAAGGATTCTTTGTTTATCGAATCAAAGTCACTTGATTTGGATAATTTTTGTTCACTTACTGTTGTTAACGATTTTGTTTTAAAAGGTGCCATATACAGTTTTTTTTATGACGATTACTACATTGGCAAATTTGTTGACAACATTGGATTAGTTTTCCCTAAGCAAATTTTTGAACATGTTTGATCAAAGTCTGTCACGTAAAAATTCTCATGTGTTTGACCCTGCAAACTTTTTGAACTCATGTGTTAAATCTTTATGTTTAAATATGCCTGCTCAATTGATTTGTGATAAATCTGCCTGTTTGAAAAGTTGCATGTTCGTTAAAAATTCTTAGTTTGGCATCCATGTTAAAAGATCTTCACATGATATGTGCAATTGTGTTCTTCATGAACAATCTTTGAGTTTTTGTGCGAAATTTCCATGTAGTGATTTGCATTCCCGATTAATACTCTTGAAGTATGAACCTTTGCATTTTGGTATGCTCGGTTTTGTCAAATCAACATGTGTGTTTAAACTAGTGAAATATAATTCGTGTGGTGAGTTGATTATATCTTCTTCTAATATGTTGCTTGTTAGAATTCCTAATCAAGTTCGTGTGTTCAAGCCTGGTATTTGCTACATGAATTCATTTTATGGAAACATTAAGCGCTTTGCATCCTTTACATTGAAATTATGTTTGCTTGAAGTTCGAATTTTTGATAAGAAGGTGAAATTCAATGATTTGGGTTTCAATTTTGATTCATTTATTAATCACCTTGTTTGGCCACATTTGAAATTTTCGTTTCATTTCGAGAAGGTAAGGCCAACCTATGTTTTTGGAATTGAATCAAATTTCCATGGTAACTTTCCTTTTCCATTTAAGTCCATAGTTTTCGATAATACTAACCCGTCTTATTTTTGTGAATTCCACCCCTCGAGGAGCAAGACATGTCATGGTGCGTCACCACCTATTCAAATTTATCGAAGTAATAGGTTTGTCTTACGTTATCTATCCAAAGAGAGAAGATTCATTTTGACTGAGAAAGGTAAACCCAATCCTCAATTTTCTTCTCTTCATATTCGTCAAGGTAAGTCATCTAAAAATTTTCAAATATCTTTGCTCACTTCGATTGAAGTTGAAAATTCCATTGATTGGTTGTTTGGAAATTATTTATACTTTGATGTGATGGATTTTTCCTTTTGGAATTGTGATGATGTGATTATTACGTTGGAATTTGGAGACTCCCCTCATGTTGTTCAAAAACGAAAGGAAGAATTAGCATACCTTTGGCCATGGCATACCTTGCATGAGCAAGACAAAGGACCAAATGAGTTACTATATTCGATTAAAGAAATTAAAATGTTTTGGATGAGGAATAATGTGTTTAAGTGCCTACCATCGTTTTTAACCAATTATCCCTTGATCCAACTTAGTTTTCATGTTTGTAACGATGGTCTAACGAAACTCTTTGATAAATTTATGTATGTTTGCTTTGTCCAATTGAGATTTTTGGCATATGTTCGATTGAATGAATATTTTATGAACTATCGAACACATTTGAATTTGACTCCTTTGAGTTTCTTTTTATTGGCTGTGGTAAGAATTTTTCAGGTTTGTGTGACATCTTCCATCCCATTTGACCGAGGAAAACCATGCATGAGTCAAAGTTCTCCCATGGACAAACGGCTCGACTTGAGGACAAGTCGCCTAAAAGAGGGGGGAATGATACGAGCACGCCCCGCGAACTTCATCGAGCAAGTCTATCAAGCCGAGCATTGACATGTTGGCAAGCTGATCCCAGCTCGTTTCCAGCTCCACGAGCTCCGTCTAGCTCAAATCCAGCTTATTCAAGCTCGATCCAACTTGCCTGAGCTAAACCGAGCTCACTCCTAGCTCATATTTAGCTCACGAGCTAAACCTTAGCTCAACTTCAGCTTAGGAGTTTAGCCTCAGCTCAACTTTAGCTCACGAGCTAAAACTTAGCTCATTTTAGTTTAAACTCGGTTTTGTCTTTAATACATTAAATAAAATTTGCACATATTCATTTAAGCATTAAACTTGTCGTATATTAATATTTGTTATTAATATATCATTGTCATTATATAAATTGATTATGTTCACATAGCCGAATTAATGCATGACATTAATGTGTTCACATCATGCCGAATTTATGAGTGTTCATGAGATGTCTTAATGACTTGTTTATTTCATGTAGGTACATTCCTTTGGACGGTACAATGTATGAATGAAGAAACATCTCTTTTGGGCATTCCACACTCATGAATGAAGAAGTATTAAATGCTGGTGCATGTACGGCTAGATGCAATGTTTCTACAAATTCATGCATGTGTCGAATGCATGTATGGACATTAAAGGCTAGTCCATGAATGGATCAAATGCATGGGATGATAGAATGCATGAATGGCTTAAGTGCATGTATGGTGGCTATCTCTTAACTTTCCAAGGCACTTATTCGGCCAAGAAGTAGCTGCTAACTAATTCTATGTTGACCATAGAGCTCCTTGAGCATGTTCACACTTTGAATTGACCTATAGGCTACTACACATGCATGGATGGGTTCAAGAACGTCCAAGGGAAGGAATTAACTCAATAATTCAACACATTGATTGAATTAAGTGCATGCACAAAGGGGAGAACGAATTTACTAGGTTCATGCTACCATTTATGAACTTACATGCCATTAAAGTGTTTAATTATGAAGATACATGGTCCATACAAGTGCATGAACGTCCCAAGGAGATGAATGCAACCTTTTGGTGCACATACAAGTCACTTCAAGCCTTTCTTTATGACTAAGCATTCATGCACAAACTAAGGGGGAAGAAAGTGTCCATTCAGCTAGTGCATGAATCTGCCGAATTTATGAACTATTTTAATACATTAGTGTGAACGTTTTTATTATTGTGTAAACACCTAGATGCCGAATTTGAATGGTCATCTATGTGCTTATAAATATTTGTTTTCTTTCATTTGTAAAGGACTTTTGACTTTTGATCATTTGAATGAACTTTGTTCAAAGAGTGAGTTTTCTCCTCTCTAAATTCGTACGAGTTTCGATCTGACTTATCTAGCGTGCTAGTGGCGTCTATCGTTCTCTTTTGAACTTATCACCTTGCTTTGGTGTGGCGTTCAACCTTCTACAATTCCGCAATCCCACCTTGAACCGAATAGAAATCGGGGTGACATTTTTAGTGTTGAATCGTTTCTGGTGTTTAAGCTCATTTATCCATTCCACCGACTATCCTAGATTTTACCCAACTATAATATCTTTTTACTAAACCGAGCCTTCATTTATCAACTTCCATTTTTCTTATTTTTATACTTAAATCGAGCCTACTACCCTTGTAAATTTACCATCACCTTAGCCAACCTTTAAAACCATTTGAAAGCTTCCGCATCTTTAGCCTTATTTCATCCTATTTCCGATAACTCAACTATTCCTCGTCGACGATCGGGCAATCAAGTGAATCGACTCAATCAATCGAGCCGAATCACATCAAAGACCTCTTATTCAGCTCACCAATACTTCCATTAATGTCCAGCTGAATGGACTCCATCTAGAAGCTGCGCAATTGAATTCTTCATGCATGAAGCTTCCCAAAAATGTCCTAGGAAGGTTGCTGGAAATTTCCAGCCTCTTTTGTTTTAATTTTGGCTGACCATTCAGCATCTTATTAGCCATTCGACTACCTTAGGAATTTATATTATAAATAGTTGTTTTGTAATCATTTTGGGGTTAGATAATATACTTTTAAACTTTATATGAAATCTGATTACTTTGTGAGTTTGTTTTCAACTCTCATTGTTCTCCAAAGACTCGTCTGACTTATCAAGTAACCCTTGTGGCGTCAACCCGTCTTTCTATCCGAACTTATCACTTTAATCCCGAAAGTGTGGCATTCGATTTGTACTAAGGTTCCTATCATTTTTTATAGCGGGTCGAAGTTTCTATCCACTTAACAAACCTTCCATTGACACCTTACCAACCTAAGCATTCTCATAAGTTACGGGTTAACACACTACTATTGTGTTAGTTCGGCTTTTGAATCCTTAGCCAAATTACATCCATTGTCTTCTAATTCATTTCCTAAACCAACAAAACTCTTTTGAGCCTAAATAATTCCTTTTCTTCTAGCCTATTTTGTAAAGCTTTCAAATTACTCCAATTCACGATCGGGCACATCTACGACTCGACTCTCCTTCCCGAGCTGGGGCGTATCAAAATCAAGGTAAATAAACAAGTGCTTGTTACTTTTTCAATTGGTAAATACAGGGACAAGGTACTATGTGATGTTGTTCCCATGTGCGCGGGTCACTTGCTGCTTGGAAGACCATGGCAATATGATCAAAGGGTCACCCATGACGAGTATACAAACCGATATACGTTCAAGTATCAAGGAAAGAATATCACTTTGGCTCCTTTGACGCCAAAGTAAGTTTTTGAGGATCAAATGAGAATGAAGTTTGTTGTAAATCAATTGAAAGGAAATGAAAAAGAAAAGAAAAATGAGAAAAAGAACACAAAAATAGCAAAAGAGAGAAAAAAAGTGAGAAAAGAAAAAGAAGAACAAGAAAAAGAAAATAGGAAAAAAAGTTTGATTGCAAAAAAAAATAGAAGTCCAAAAAGTGTTTTTATCAAAACAAACCATTCTTGTACTCCTGTACAAGGAAAATGTTTTTAACACTAATGAACTGTCCAAGGAATTGCCTCCTACTATTTTGAGTCTTTTGTAGGATTTCCAAGACATATTCCTGGAAGACACTCCGAGTGGATTACCACCCCTTCGAGGAATCGAGCATCAAATCAATTTCGTGCCCGGAGCTGTAATTCCAAATCATCCTGCCTATAAAATGAATCCTAAAGAAACCAAAGAGCTACAAAGGCAAGTCAATGAGTTGATGGAAAAGGGCTATATCTGAGAAAGTCTTAGCCCCTGTGCCGTACAGGTTCTGTTGGTACCAAAAAAAAGATGGTACTTTGATACGATCGCGACCTGGAGTGCATCAAGTTCGAGCAAGGACTCAATGGTGCTGCCTCAAGGACCAATTACGCGAGCTCGAGCTAAGCAATTCAAGGAGGCAATTTCGGCCTTAGTTAATCAAGTGTGGGGCGAGGCTTTGGTTGGAGAAATAGATCGAGTTGGGACCAGCTTAATAAAGTGTCCTTGCAACATTTTGCAAACTAATTTCAGCTCAATTTCTGCTCCTTGAACCCGTTCCAACTAAATTGAACTTTTATTTATTTCTTTTAGCTTTGCATTTAGTTTGCATTTTAATACTTGCATTTAAGCCTCTTAGTTTAATAAATGAGTTGCTGGTCATTAATACAACTCATCTTAGTTTAATTAAATGAGTTTATTTGATGAATTTAATTTAATGAGTTGCTTCTTTAATTAATCTAGTTACTAGGTTAATTTATTGGTGCATGAGTTAAAGTTCATTAAATACTTCTTTTAATTAACTAGTTGTTGGAATAAATGATGCATAAGTGTGTGTTCATTTATTTACGTAGTTGTTAATTTGTTTAAAGCTTAATAATTGAATAAATGTGACGGTTACATATGTTTTAATTGTAGGTGACTTTTCAATTCACAAAGGCTGTTACGCATTCAATAAAGGAGACTTTTCAAGTTATTTTGGTTACAAAAGAGGGGGCTGTTATAAAGGAAGCATTAAGCATCATTAAAAGAGAGTTTAAAAGAGCATGTCATGTCCTTTAAAATATGGTAGCAGCTTGTTCAAATACCCCAAAGTTTTTTTGCTACTTAATGGACAATTTATGCATTGCAAATTTCATTAAAGTGGCTGGAGTCTATTCAACTAGCCAAAGGGAAAATCAAGAGTCATTTTTCAAGCCTTTAAGGACATTAATTCAGCTAGTTGAAGAGAGGAGTTATTGACTCTAGAATTTCAAAAGTCTTTAATTTATAATTAGCCCTTTAATAGCACTTTACTATGTGACCATTCGGCTAGCTCATTTTAGCCTTATAAATTCTTGTAACCAAGCCTTTTGGAACACTACTTTTTTGGACATTTTGTAATGATATTCTGCCAAATTTGTGAGGCAAACTTTTCTCTGTTTTCGTTCAAAGATTTGTTGGCTACCTAGTGTTCTAGTTGTGTCATCCATTTTCTTTGTTGAAAACTGAACTTATCACTACTCGTAGTGTGGTGTTCAAACATACCAAGGTTCCTACTTTGCTAAGTAGCGGGTCGAGGTTCTCATATTCTCCATCTGACTACCTTGAAAACTTATAAACATTTGGGTCAATATTTTCTAATATTGGTTCGTGTTTGTTTTTGAGATCATTTTCATTTCCATTCCATTCCATCTTTTCATTTCATTATAACCAAACCTACAAAAACTTTATATCCATAAACCCATCTACATAAACTTCATATCCATAAACCTATCTTTGAATCCTTTTACATATCTTTCGCCATTATTTACGTTAAAACATCCTTTTGAACAAATCGAACGCTACTTCTTCGTAGACGATAGGGCAAACTCACATACGACTCGACTCACCCCGAGGCGGATCGTATCATTTGGTATCAGAGCTATAAAAACAAGGAGTACAAGCATTCAAAATTACTCCAGGAATAGTCTGTGACTCATCAAGTAAGTTTCAAAAAAAATCGAAAAAAAATTCAAAAAAAAATTTGGAAAAAAAACAAAATCTGAAAATTTGAACATAGTTTTACTCCTTCTCTATTTTTCAATCCTGAAACTTTTACCCTATCATCCACTTCCATCCTTGACCTTTTCGCCACACTATACCCGAATTATTCTCTTTCTTGTAAGCCTACCTAGTTGTAAATCACATCATCCCTTGTTACCCATTTGAAACCGACCACCTAGACTAAGGTTAAGCCTTGGCGAATCTGTTTACGAAATCACGAGAAAGGTAAAGAGAGGTAAAAGGCACGAGTGTTGTGAGAGCATTAGAGTGTTGAAAAAGCCAATCTTGAGTGCCAACATGAGTGTGAGTGCCATTCAAATTTTATTGTGAGTGGTAAGGTATTCATTTTCTATTTTGTTTTATTCATTTTTCTTTTCATCTATTAATCATGTCTCGAGAAGAGTTTTCAGCCTTTGAATTTCAATATTTGTTGAAAGATATGGCGATAAAGGGTTGCGCACGGACCAAGATCGAGTTGCCAAGTCACGGGAAACTCCTACAAAAGATCCTAGACGAACAGATCTGAAATCAAAAACAAAGATTAAGATTAAAAGCAAATCTGAATTGAATTGAAATTCCCCAAATTCAATTAAATGAGCAGCAAGAAGAAAGAAATAGAATCGATGAATCAAACGAAATTGGAAGTATAGAAAGATTGCGAATCGGTCAACAAATTGATTCGGCCAAGAATGCCCAATTTCCAACAATCAATTGATTCCCAAATTGAAAGAAATCCAATCGGCCAAACCCTAGGAATTGGGGATTTTTGGGTTCGAATGGGTGCTGCCAATAGGAGAACAACTTAAACGATGAGATCTTGAGTTTAATCAATGCTGGAAAGCAAACAAGAACAGCAAAATATTAGATGAGAAATCGGCACAAGTATAAGCAAAGAAAAGTAAAGAAAGAAATCGAAAACAGCAAGAATTAAAGGATAAGTCCTAAAGATCCTTGAAATCCCGAAAGATTTCACAAATCTCTTCAAACGGCTCTGATGTGATCTGGCCCAGGTTAATCGAGTCGTTTCACAAAGTTGCCCGATCGTCTACGAGGAGTAGTTGGAGTTGTCAAAATTGGGTGATTTAGGCTAAGGGTTGCGGAAGCTTTGAGAGGGTTTAGATGAGTGGTTTGGTGTTGATAAATTCGGTTTAGAATAGAAACAAGGTAGGTTAGAAAAAGGTAATTGATGGAGATGGAAAATAAAACTTAAACGTCAAGAATGTTCAATACTAAAAAGTATTGCCCGAGTCTTATATTGCTTAAGGTGAAATTTGATGAAGGATAGAAGCGAACCTTGACCCAATACCTATATAGAGGTAAGAACCAAAGGTATAAAAATATGGTTGAACGCCACACCAGTTTGGTGATAAGTTCAATTGAGTTTGGATGGACGCCACTAGCAAGCTAGATAAGTCGCTTCGAGACTCGAACAAAAGAAGAGAGGAGGTAACCTCACAAGAACAAAAGTTCTATTAAGTTTAATAATCAAATTCTGTAACCTTTTACAATAAACAAGTCATCTATTTATAAGCCTAAAATGCCTATTGATATTCGGCATCTATGTTGTTCACACTAACTTAAATTCTGTTCACACAGGTATTTAACATGTTCACACAAATAGCATTAAAATCCAGTTCATGCTTAAAGATGGTACATGAATTGGCCGAACCATCATGATGCTTCACTTGATGCATTCATGCATCCTTAGCCTTGAAGAATCTCCATAATTCCATGAATGTGCAGCTCTTTAATGATCCTACATCTCCCTTGGCTGAATGAGGCATTAATGTGCCTAAAATACTTGAATGGTCATCTTGAAAATGCATGAATCATGCATGAAACGTCCCATGTATTTTCCCCCATAAATATGATCCATGAATCTTCAAATACATGAACTTTCAGCAACTCCCTCTTGCATGAACGTCCCAAATGCATGTGCTCCTTTAAATGCCATCCATTGAACCTCAATTGTGCATGCACACTCCCATAAATTGCACCAATCCGTTCATGAACCAGCAGCAAATTAAATCAGCAAGTTAAATGCATTTCAAACACATTAAATTAGCAGCATATGAACTCAATAATTTGCACATTTAAATTTGGCCATACATATTAACAATTTTAGACATATTTAAAACATCATAATTTATTAAGTATTTAATTTAGATATAATTAAAACACTTAATTAATTATTTGTCCAGATTTTAACAAATTAACTAACTTAAGATAAACAACTAATTTAACTAATGACAAATTAAATGGTTTATTTCAGCAAAATAAATGCAAGCTAAAGAAAGCTAAAAATAAGCTCATTGGGTTAAGATTGAGCTGAATTGAGCTTGAATGAGTTGACTTGAGCTCGAGTGAGCTGGAAACGAGCTAAACGGAGCTTAACGAAATGAAATTGAACTAATTCAGCTCGCATGGATTTGCAAACAATGCTTAGGGAGCTGATCCAAAAGTGTGCCCGGGGCATGGTCGTATCATCCCCTCCCTCTTTAAAGCGATTTGTCCCCAAATCGGGCCATTTACTCGCGAAAAATCGTTGAAGATTCTGAAAGCCACAATTAACTCGGATCAAAAGAAGCTCATTCGCATCCTTCCCTCTTTAGGAGGGTACCACTTCACATTGTCACCTTTAAAAGAATAAAACGAATTAGTGAAACGATGAAGATTAAACACAAAGGAACTTTTTGAGATTTGATTCACAGTTTGAACAAATAATCCAATACCGGGGTCAAAAATAGAAATCGTTCTTACCTTTTTCTTCGATGGAAACAAACATAAATCACAAGGCATTTGATAGCTATGGTTTTGGAAGTCAACTTTCCATGGTTCGATTACCTTAGGCAATGATATAGAATGGTGTTCACCGGGGTCAAAGACAAAATTTTCTCTTGCCATTTCAATTTGATTTGGCAATTTCATGACCGACTTCATAGAAAGAGCACTAAGCAACTAAAAATCATTATCATTCAAAACATGTTCGGATCTTTTAGTCCACAGTTGAGAACATCCTCCGAAAACAAAATTTTGATTTTGACTTAACAAACCAACAAGATTCACATGGCTCAATTTCAAACTTAAAGACAGTATCATACAAACAAAAATTTTTTACACATTCATTCAAACAAAATTTATGATGCTTGCTTTCTTTCATGGATGATTCATAATAGCAAACTCCAGGATTAAAGACATGATTTTGACTACTCGATCCAAATGGAAAAAAGAGTCCTTTTATCTCCAACAATTTACACAAATTAAACAACGAGGGTGTTAACATACTCAAATTCAAACAAGCAAACCCTTTAAATTTCATTCGAAAAGATTTACAAAAACATGGAAATTTCACACCAAAAATTAGATAATCCACATGATCAACACAACCAAGCAGATGATATGTCAACTTTTGATCACACAATTCCAAATTTTGTTGGTGTTGATTTATTCGCTCTTCATCAAAAATCTTGCCAATGGCGTATTCATCAATACATTTCCATTCCTTTTCAACATGATCAGTGAGAATGAACATTTTATATGGACTTTCATCTTGCGCATCCAAAACATGCATTCCATTGCAAGTTAAAGATAAACAACCAATACCATCAAAATGATATTTTTCAAAAGCAAGAATCTTCTTATCATTAGACAAAACAAATGGATCATCATCAATCAAAGAATGACAAATAGCCACGTCAAAGTTCAGATTCTTTCTAAAGACCAAATCATCAACAGTGTGTCCATCAACAATCGAGTAAGGCAGAAGTGCTTTAAAATTTTCAACATTCATACCTTGCTTACCTTTTGGCATAGGCGAACTAGGATCGTTGAGAACATTACCTTTTTCAGCCAAAATGAACCTTCTCTCCTTCAAGAGGTATTGGAGTTGAAAATTATCGTCACTTGGCCTTCCAGAGACTGAAAAGAGGAAACAAAACAAGACAAATTCTCATGTGGTTTAGTAAACAGATTCCTCATTTTTTCTTGCTCTTTTGCCTCATTTTCTCTCGTTTGTTTTTCTAACTCATTGTCTTTTCTTTCTTTTCAATTTTCTCTTTTTCCTCACACTTTTGTTCAATCTCAATTTCTTTTTCGATTTCTTTCTCTTTTTCACATCCTTTTTCAATCTCAATTTCTTTTTCCATGACACTCGTTTATTTACACTCTCGTTTCTTTCTTCAATCTCACTCTCTTTTTCAATTTCTTGTTCCTTTTCTTTCATTTCTTTTTTTCGTCTCTCGATTTCATTCCATATATGCTCATTTTCTCTCATCAACATTTCTTGTCTTTCTTTTCTTCTTATTTCTTTTTCTTTTTGCCTCGCTCCTTCATTATAGGATGGAGATGTTACAAATGAATCAGCACTAAATGACTCTTGTTGGGTATAATTGGATCGACTTTCATACAAAAATGATCACCTCTTCGAGATTGATTCTTGGCAGATGAATACCTTGGTGCATACGAATGACTACTTGTGATTTCTCGTTCGTCACCTTGAAAAGCTTCAAACTCAAAACTTGCTTTGCTTCGTCTTGAGTTCCTCATTAAATAGGAATCATGGTATGAATCTCTTCTCGAATAATCATTGGATGTGTGCTTTCGTGATGATCTTGTCTTCGTCTCTTGACCCGGTGAGTTTGGCTTCCATCGGGCTCTTTCCTCCACTCGATCCAATCGATCATGCAACTTATCAAATTTTGATTTCACCATTCTACGCATCTCTTGCATCAAATATTGAAATTCTGATTCGGAAAATGTTTCTCGAGACATGATTAAGTAATGGAAAAGAAAATGTTAAAAAAATAAAGAAAATAAATACCTTACCACAAACCTCACAAATTTGCTCAAAAAGAAAAATTCACTCACTCTCGAGTTTGAACTCTCTTTTAGGCTTTTGCTCACTCTAATGTACTCACGCTCTCTTGCCTTTTACCACTCAACCTCGTCTCACAAATTCGTAATTCGTCTCGATAGACTTAATTTGCTGCTTGAGGGTCGGTTTCAAAATGGGTTACAAGGGATAATGTCGGGTGTAGGGTAGGCTGAACAAAGAAGAAAATTGGTTTAAAATGTGGCGTTGGGATGGTAAATAATGGTAGGAAGGGAAACTTGATGATCGGAGTAATAAGTGATAATGATAAAAACTCGCAAGACTTTTCACTTTTTTTTCTAACTTGATTTTTTTTGCTCACCCTTTTTTTTCTTTTCTTTTTTTTGCTCGATTTTTTTTTCACTTTTTTTTGAATTTTTTTTTTCAATCAATTTTTTTTTCGAATTTTTTTGATTTTTTTTGTTACTCCAATACAATAGTAAGCTAAATACAAGGGGAAAAAAATTAAATTACAACTCAATTTTTTTTTGATTTTTTTTCACATTTCGAACCTACTTGCTGCCTTATTACGAACGTCGGCGCTCCTCGTTTTAGTAGCTCTGATACCAAATGATGTGATCCGGCCCAGGTTAATTGAGTCGTTTCACAAAGTTGCCCGATCGTCTACGAGGAGTAGTTGGAGTTGTCAAAATTGGGTGATTTAGGCTAAGGGCTGCGGAAGCTTTGAGAGGTTTAGATGCGTGGTTTGGTGTTGATAAATTCGGTTTAGAATAGAAACAAGGTAGGTTAGAAAAAGGTAATTGATGGAGATGGAAAATAAAACTTAAACGTCAAGAATGTTCAATACTAAAAAGTATTGCCCGAGTCTTATATTGCTTAAGGTGAAATTTGATGAAGGATAGAAGCGAACCTTGACCCAATACCTATATAGAGGTAAGAACCAAAGGTATAAAAATATGGTTGAACGCCACACCGGTTTGGTGATAAGTTCAATTGAGTTTGGATGGACGCCACTAGCAAGCTAGATAAGTCGCTTCGAGACTCGAACGAAAGAAGAGAGGAGGTAACCTCACAAGAACAAAAGTTCTATTAAGTTTAATAATCAAATTCTGTAACCTTTTACAATAAACAAGTAATCTATTTATAAGCCTAAAATGCCTATTGATATTCGGCATCTATGTTGTTCACACTAACTTAAATTCTGTTCACATAGGTATTTAACATGTTCACACAAATAGCATTAAAATCCAGTTCATGCTTGAAGATGGTACATGAATTGGCCGAACCATCATGATGCTTCACTTGATGCATTCATGCATCCTTAGCCTTGAAGAATCTCCATAATTCCATGAATGTGCAGCTCTTTAATGATCCTACATCTCCCTTGGCTGAATGAGGCATTAATGTGCCTAAAATACTTGAATGGTCATCTTGAAAATGCATGAATCATGCATGAAACGTCCCATGTATTTTCCCCCATAAATATGATCCATGAATCTTTAAATACATGAACTTTCAGCAACTCCCTCTTGCATGAACGTCCCAAATGCATGTGCTCCTTTAAATGCCATCCTTTAAAGGAGCACATGCATTTGGGACGTTCATGCAAGAGGGAGTTGCTGAAAGTTCATGTATTTGAAGATTCATGGATCATATTTATGGGGGGAAAATACATGGGACGTTTCATGCATGATTCATGCATTTTCAAGTTGACCATTCAAGTATTTTAGGCACATTAATGCCTCATTCAGCCAAGGGAGATGTAGGATCATTAAAGAGCTGCACATTCATGGAATTATGGAGATTCTTCAAGGCTAAGGATGCATGAATGCATCAAGTGAAGCATCATGATGGTTCGGCCAATTCATGTACCATCTTCAAGCATGAACTGGATTTTAATGCTATTTGTGTGAACATGTTAAATACCTGTGTGAACAGAATTTAAGTTAGTGTGAACAACATAGATGCCGAATATCAATAGGCATTTTAGGCTTATAAATAGCTTACTTGTTTATTGTAAAAGGTTACAGAATTTGATCAATTAAACTTAATAGAACTTTTGTTCTTGTGAGGTTACCTCCTCTCTTCTTTCGTTCGAGTCTCGAAGCGACTTATCTAGCTTGCTAGTGGTGTCAATCCGAACTCCATTGAACTTATCACCGAATCGGTGTGGCGTTCAACCATCCACCTTTTTATACCTTTGGTTTCTACCTCTCTATAGGTAACGGGTCAAGGTCCATCTTCGACTTCCATTAAACCCACCTTAAGCAATATAAGTCCCGGGGCAATACTTTACATAGTATTGAATCGTTCTTAATACTTAAGTTCATTTTTTTCATCTCCATCCTATTTATTAAATATAAACTTTATTTCTTTTCTTATTAAACCGAACCTACAAAATATCCGAATTTAGCCTATCTTTTGAACCCTTTTAAAAGTCTTCCGCTTAAACTGAAAACAATCTTCATCTTAAAACAATTTCGAATGAACTTCTCGTCGACGATCGGGCAATCAAGTGAATCGACTCAATCAACTGAGCCGGATCACATCATTTGGTATCAGAGCTACTAAAACGAGGAGCGCCGACGTTCGTAATAAGGCCGCAAGTAGGTTCGAAACGTGAAAAAAAAATTAAAAAAAAAAGTTTGAGTTGTAATTTAATTTTTTTTCCCTTGTATTTAGCTTACTATTATATTGGAGTAACAAAAAAAAATCAAAAAAATTCGAAAAAAAAATTTGATTGAAAAAAAAATTCAAAAAAAAGTGAAAAAAAATCTAGCAAAAAAAAAGGTGACAAAAAAAATCAAGTTAAAAAAAGTGAAAAGTCTTGCGAGTTTTTATTTTTTTTTCTCTCTTATTTGCTCCGATCATCAAGTTTCCCTTCCTACCATTATTTACCCATCCCAACGCCACACTTAGCCTTGATTTTATTTTGTTTAGCCTACCCTACACCCACATCATTCCTTTGTAACCTATTTTGAAACCGACCCTCAAGTAGCAAATTAAGTCTATCGAGACGAATTACGAAATTGTGAGACGAGGTCGAGAGGTAAAAGGCACGTGTGTTTTACATCAAAGAAAAAGCCTAGAAGAGTGTAAACACGAGTGGAGTGCTATCCAATTTCCATTGTGAGTGAAACGTGAGATTTTTGTGGTGAGGTATTTACTTTCTATTTTATTTTAATCATTTTTTTTAAAAAAAAAAACATGTCACAAGAATTTTCCGAATCAGATTTCCAATATTTGAAGCAAGAGATACGTAGAATTGTGAAATCAAATTTTGATAAATTGCATGATAGATTGGATCGAATAGAGACAAGAGCCCAACAAAAGCAAATTTCATCGAGTCATGAGACGGAGTTAAGATCATCCCGACGACACTACTCGACAAGAAACTCTTATCAAGACGTTTATTCAACAAGGCGTTCGAGACCAAGAGTAGCAAACTCCGAGTTTGAGTCCTTCCGAGATGATAAACGAAAAAGTAAACGTGTCTCTACAAGTGCCTCAATTTATTCATCTACAAAGGATTATTTACGAAGAGGCGAACGTGCTTCAAGAGTGTCAAAGTACTCGGCTACGGAAGATCTATCACAAAGAGAAGATTGCCATTTGTGTGAAGAACCCTTTTCTTATTCTCAACAAAAGGTTTCTCTTTTTGATGATTTATACTTTTGTAATGAAATCGAAACATCATGTGAAAAAGAAAAAGAGTGTGAGCGAGAAAATGAAAAAGAAAAAGAAATGAAAGAAAAAGAAGATGAGTGTGAGATAGAAAAGAAAATTGAAAATGAGATTGAGAATAAAAACGAGTGCGAAAAAGAAAAGGAAACCGAAAAGAGAGTGAGATTGAAGGAAGAAACGAGAGTGAAGAAGAAAGGAGTGTTGTTACTAACCATCCTATGAATTTTCCTTGTTTTGTTTCTACTTTTCAGGTTTCTCGAAATCCCATCGATCAATTTCAACTTCAATATTTTTCTAAGGAGAAACGATTTCGATTAGTCGAGAAAGGTAAGATCGTAGATGACCCTAGTTCACAAGTGCTTAAAGGTAAGCCATGTAAGGGAGCTACTGTATTTGAGTCTTCTCAATCTTACTTGATTCTTGATGACGAGATTAGCAAAGACTTAGTTTGTGAGAAAGTTTTTCATCTTGATCTGATTGGAAATCATAATTTGATTGTTGATAAATGTGTTTTACATAGTAATGTGAAATATCTTTCTGCTCATGAGCCTATCATTGTCAAGATTGATCAAGAAGTAAGTCCAGGTAAGCCCGAACAAAATTTGGGATTGTGTGATGAAAAGTTGACATATAATCTGTGTGCTTGTGATGATCATGTGAATTATCTAAATTGTGGTGTGAACTTTTCTTGTTTACGTGTGCGAATGAAATATGAAGGATTTGATTGCTCGAATGTATGTATGCCTAACTCCTATTTGCTTGACATGTGTGAAGTCTTGGTGAAGAAGAAATTTTTGTTGCGTTGCGAAACGACCAATGAAAATCGCGTTTTTAAACCCGGGATATACATTCCTAAGTTAACGTCAAGCCAAGCAAGAGGAAGCTTTATTTTTGACCTCGGAGATTATTATTCTTTGTTCTTGTTAAAAGGGTTTGGATTTTGCAATTTTGATTTTCGAGATTATGCTTTTCGACTGACTTGTGATTTAGGTTTGTGTCCATTGGAGAAAAAGGTAAGAACGGTTTTTACTTTTGATCCCGGCACTGGTTCATTGGTTCAATTTTTGCATAAGATCTTAAGAAGACCTTTTGAACTTATAAACCATGGTGTCACTAATCTATTTAATTTTTGTATAGGTGACACTTCGAAGTGGTTCCCTCCTAAAGAGGGAGGGTATAAACATAAATTGTGTCCTACTCAAGGCATGTCTGATTTCCAGGTTTTTGGGAGCAACTATGCCAATTCCATCGACAAAGGGGCTGGTGACGATGTAAAA
This sequence comes from Gossypium hirsutum, assembly GCF_007990345.1. Lineage (NCBI taxonomy): Eukaryota > Viridiplantae > Streptophyta > Magnoliopsida > Malvales > Malvaceae > Gossypium > Gossypium hirsutum. The sequence goes on along the minus strand of NC_053432.1, from coordinate 20,721,514 downwards.
TTTTTTTTTTGAGAAAATGGCTCGATTTGAGGACAAATCGTCTTCAAGAGGGAGGGTATGATGTGATCTCAATCGCATCATGTTGTGGCACCACTCGTTGCTATCATGATTGGCCTAAACACGAGGGCCCCAAGTGCAAGATGAAGCTCAATCTCAGCTCAACAAGCTCAATCTTAGTTTTTCCCAGCTCGATTTAGCTCACATGAGCTTAATTTAGCTTACTTTAGCTCGTTTGAGCTTGGCTTAAGTTTATTTCAACTCATTTATTTTAATGTCTGAATAAATTAAGTAATTTATTAATTTAGCTTAAATTACTACAGCTCATAATTATGTTTTGACTTATTACATGTTTTAAATATGTCTTGGCCGAATTTAATATGTCTTGTTAAGACTTTATTAAATTTGTTTAATTTAATTTATGTTTAATTAGTGTGTCTAAATTATATTAATGTTTGTTCAGCTAAATTTTATGTGATTTAATTTTGGTTCATGTGTTTTTGTAGGTGAGCTGAATTTGGAGAGTAATTAAACAAGGTTCATGCATGATAGGTTCAATGTATGGGAGTGTGCATGCACAATTGAGGTTCAATGGATGGCATTTAAAGGAGCACATGCATTTGGGACGTTCATGCAAGAGGGAGTTGCTAAAAGTTCATGTATTTGAAGATTCATGGATCATATTTATGGGGGGAAAATACATGGGACGTTTCATGCATGATTCATGCATTTTCAAGTTGACCATTCAAGTATTTTAGGCACATTAATGCCTCATTCAGCCAAGGGAGATGTAGGATCATTAAAGAGCTGCACATTCATGGAATTATGGAGATTCTTCAAGGCTAAGGATGCATGAATGCATCAAGTGAAGCATCATGATGGTTCGGCCAATTCATGTACCATCTTCAAGCATGAACTGGATTTTAATGCTATTTGTGTGAACATGTTAAATACCTGTGTGAACAGAATTTAAGTTAGTGTGAACAACATAGATGCCGAATATCAATAGGCATTTTAGGCTTATAAATAGCTTACTTGTTTATTGTAAAAGGTTACAGAATTTGATCAATTAAACTTAATAGAACTTTTGTTCTTGTGAGGTTACCTCCTCTCTTCTTTCGTTCGAGTCTCGAAGCGACTTATCTAGCTTGCTAGTGGTGTCAATCCGAACTCCATTGAACTTATCACCGAATCGGTGTGGCGTTCAACCATCCACCTTTTTATACCTTTGGTTTCTACCTCTCTATAGGTAACGGGTCAAGGTCCATCTTCGACTTCCATTAAACCCACCTTAAGCAATATAAGTCCCGGGGCAATACTTTACATAGTATTGAATCGTTCTTAATACTTAAGTTCATTTTTTTCATCTCCATCCTATTTATTAAATATAAACTTTATTTCTTTTCTTATTAAACCGAACCTACAAAATATCCGAATTTAGCCTATCTTTTGAACCCTTTTAAAAGTCTTCCGCTTAAACTGAAAACAATCTTCATCTTAAAATAATTTCGAATGAACTTCTCGTCGACGATCGGGCAATCAAGTGAATCGACTCAATCAACCGAGCCGGATCACATCAAACATAGATGCCGAATATCAATAGGCATTTTAGGCTTATAAATAGCTTACTTGTTTATTGTAAAAGGTTACAGAATTTGATCAATTAAACTTAATAGAACTTTTGTTCTTGTGAGGTTACCTCCTCTCTTCTTTCGTTCGAGTCTCGAAGCGACTTATCTAGCTTGCTAGTGGTGTCAATCCGAACTCCATTGAACTTATCACCGAATCGGTGTGGCGTTCAACCATATTTTTATACCTTTGGTTCTTACCTCTATATAGGTATTGGGTCAAGGTTCGCTTCTATCCTTCCACAAATTTCACCTTAAGCAATATAAGACTCGGGCAATACTTTTTAGTATTGAACATTCTTGACGTTTAAGTTTTATTTTCCATCTCCATCAATTACCTTTTTCTAACCTACCTTGTTTCTATTCTAAACCGAATTTATCAACACCAAACCACTCATCTAAACCCTCTCAAAGCTTCCGCAACCCTTAGCCTAAATCACCCAATTTTGACAACTCCAACTACTCCTCGTAGACGATCGGGCAACTTTGTGAAATGACTCGGTTAACCTGGGCCGGATCACATCAAAATGATAAAGGGTTGCGCGCGGACCAAGATCGAGTTGCCAAGTCACGGGAAACTCCTACGAAAGATCCTAGACGAACAGATCTGAAATCAAAAACAAAGATTAAGATTAAAAGCAAATCTAAATTGAATTGAAATTCCCCAAATTCAATTAAATGAGCAGCAAGAAGAAAGAAATAGAATCGATGAATCAAACGAAATTGGAAGAATAGAAAGATTGTGAATCGGTCAACAAATTGATTCGGCCAAGAATGCCCAATTTCCAGCAATCAATTGATTCCCAAATTGAAAGAAATCCAATCGGCCAAACCCTAGGAATTGGGGATTTTTGGGTTCGAATGGGTGCTGCCAATAGGAGAACAACTTAAACGATGAGATCTTGAGTTTAATCAATGCTGGAAAACAAACAAGAACAGCAAAATATTAGATGAAAAATCGGCACAAGTATAAGCAAAGAAAAGTAAAGAAAGAAATCGAAAACAGTAAGAATTAAAGGATAAGTCCTAAAGATCCTTGAAATCCCGAAAGATTTCACAAATCTCTTCAAACGGCTCTAATCTCCCCTCCAAAGAATATCGATGGCAAGAAGAAGGTTGAAGATGGCTCCCACAATCAAAAGATTGTTAAAACAACTTCTAAAGAAAACTCAAGAGAGAATTCTTGGAGAAAACCCCAAAGAAAATTCTGCACTCAACAAATCTGAAATTTGATAGAAAAAATAATAATAAGATGTTTTTACAAAGGGTGGCTGGCCAATGCTTATATAGGCCTCCAACAAATCCTAATCTCACAAGTAACTAATAAAAAAATTAAACCTAATTAATAAAATAACAAGGTAAATTCGGCCATGCACTTATATGGGCTGTTTTGGGCCGAATTTTACATGTAATGCTCCTAAAGATTAAAAAATTAAAGTAAACAAGTAAGATGTTTACAAATTGGGCCCTTTGACATTTTGGCCTGATTTTCAACTAAGTATGAAGAAATTTCTTGATTGGGCTGGATTTTGGTTATTGGGCCTCACCTTCAAGAATTTGGGCTTGTGATCCATCTCCTACCGAAATTGGGTCGTTGACGCTCGTAATGGAGATCCAACGCGCTTTGGCTGCAAGATTCGGTTTCTTGGACCAAGATTTCCAAGATTTGAAATCTTGATTTTCTTGATTCTTGAAATCGCTCCGAACAACAAAATTGGGCCAAGATTCGATTTCTTGATTTTCTTGAAAACAAGAAAGTGAATCTTGATTTTCTTGATTTGAGCCCATCACCTTCTTAAGCTTGGGTTGGGCCTTTGTGACTCGTATCAGATGGAGTGCATGCTCGATCGAAAAATCAAGCCTGTCCAAGAAAAGCTAGACCATCAAGCAAGATTTCAACGAAAGCAAATTTTCCAAGTCAGAAAAAGGAGTCAAGAACATCACAGAGACACACATCTGATGACTACTCAAGAAGAGATTTCTATCGTGATACCTATTCGACAAGAAATTCGAGTAGAAAGAAAGAAAGCTTCGAGTCTAAGGTCTTTTGAGATAACGAACGAGGGAGCCCAAGTAACTCTTCGTATGCATCCACGAAGACTCATTCTCGAAGAATTGATCGTGAACTCTATCTAAATGATTTCTCATCTTTCGAACAAATAACTTATCATGCTGATTCACTTGTATTATCTTCAAGTTGTAAAGAAAAAATGAGAGAAAAAGAAATGAAAGAGAGGCAAGAGGCGAGTAAGAGAGAAAATGAGAGATTCTTGAAAGAGATTGAGAAAGTCATTGAAAAAGCTGTTGAAAAAGAAAAAGAAGAAAAAGAGAGTGAAAGAAAAGAGAGGCAAAAGATGATCATGAGAGAAAACGAGTGGATTCTAAAAGAAATCGAGAGAAGCGAAAAAGAAAAAGAGTGTGTGCAAGAAAGTAAAGTTGAAAAAGAGAGTGAGCAAAAAGAAAGCGTGGAAGAAACAATTGTTCTTGAAGAAAAAGAAATGAAAGAAAAAGTTGATAGAGGGCAAGAAAAAGAGAGTGTTGTTTCCACTAACCAATCTGTGAATTCTTCTCGTCTTACCTCTTCTTTTCAGGTTCCTAACAATCCGTGTGACGAACTTCAACTTCAATACTTTCCTGATGAGAGATGCTTTTGTATGATCAGAAAAGGAAAGGTTGAAGATAAAATCCAACCGCAAGTATTCAAAGATAAGGAATCTTTAGAAATCGAGCCACGGCAAACAGGTTTGAAAGTTGTCGATAAAATTTTCGATGGCTTAATTTATAAAAGATCCCCTTATTTTGATTTAATTAACCCTTATTCTTTGTTTGTGGTTGATAAGTCCATTCTAAGAGGAAGTATGAGGCAGTGTTCTCTTGAGTTGTTTTGTGGTGTAAAACTTGTTGATGACGTCCGATTAAATCGACAAGCACATAATATCATCTTACATGGTAACGATTCTTCACGAAAGACATTTAAGTTGTTTGATTGTGGTGATTATGTGAATCAACTACTGCCTTGTGCAAAATCTTTAAATTTATGCCCATCTGTCTTGATGAATGTAAGGAGTTTGGATTATTTGTTTTTGTATATGCACAAATTCTTTTGGATCAACATGTTTGAAATCATGACACGCATGAAACCTTTGTTGCATTTTCTAGCAAGTGAACAAACTTATGTGTTTAAACCTAGAATTTGCTATTTTGGTTCGATATGTGAAAAATTCAAGCATTCCAAATTTTGTGCGACCAATTTTTGTTTGATTGATGCTTGGCTTTTGACTAAGGGAGCGAAATTTAAAAATTATAAATACAATATAAAATCGTTCCTTGATCATTTTATTTGGCTATCCATAAATTTCTTGTGTCATTTTAAAAAGGTAAGGCCAACTCATATTTTTGATCCTGGTATTGATTCAGCATGTCCCTTAAAGTTGAACATCTACAGTGTCACTAACCCCTTTACTTTTCGTGAAGGTGATACTTTGAGAAACGCGAGTTGTTCTTGTATTTCTCCTACATTTCAGGTTAGTTCAAGTAAAGAGCAACGACTTTACTATCTTTCTGAAGAGAGGAGGTTTACGTTGATTGAAAAAGGTACTGTTCAAACTGATCCACATTCATTCATTCATATGGGAAAACAAGGTGAGTTTTCTGAATCTTTTAAGATTCAACCACCCCCTTTGAATGTTGATGGAAACATTGTTGATGTTTTGGTTTCTGAAAGGCATTCGTACCTTGATGAGGTTTATTGTTTTTTTTATTAGTAATGGATGGTTTGAAAATGATGAGAACATTACTAACAATGGTTGTGTCGTTGATGTGCATTCTTTGATCTATGGAAAAACCACATGTTTAAACAAGGCTGTGCACATAAAACTTGTGATGTATGAGTGTTTTATTTATATGCATGCTCTATTACCAAATTTAGATATCCAACTTGCAAAGGTAAAACTTGTCAATTATTTGGAATTCGGCAATCGATCAAGTGCTCAAGTATGCACCAAGACTTCGAAAAGAAATTGTTCATTCTTGATTCATCATTTTATTACTCCTTGTCTTTATGATGATGATAATATTTTCTTGTGTCAAGCTGTGAATAAAATTTCAGAAAGTTCCTCCTGGTTAACCTTCATTGTATCACTAACTTGTTTTATTCTTTTGTAAGTGACAATGTGAGGTGGTACCCTCTTAAAGAGGGAGGGCTGATTTGTGATCCTGAGAAATTTTTTTTGAGAAAATGGCCTGATTTGAGGACAAATCATCTTCAAGAAGAGGGGTATGATGTGATCCCGGTCGCATCATGTTTCGGTACATCTCGACGACATCGAGATTGGCCTAAACTCGAGGGGCCCAAATGCAAAATGAGACCTTTAAATTCATTTATGCTGTTGGAATAAAGACTTGATTTATCTTAGTTACTTTAGTCTTTAATTATGTCTTATTTATTAAATACATATTTTAATAAAGTCATACATTATGTGACTCCGATGTTAGTTTAAGTCAGCTTCATTAAATTAAGTCTTGCATTAAGTAACTCATTTGTTCATTTAGTTTGCATTTTAAACCATGCATTTAAGGATCTTAGTTTAATAAATGAGTTGCTGGACATTTATTCAACTCATCTTAGTTTAATTAATAAGTGTTTTTGTTGAACTTTATTTAATAGTTGCTTCTTTAAATAATCTAGTTCCTAGAATAATTTATTGATGCATGAATTTAAGTTCATTTAATAATGCTTCTCTTAATTAAACTTGTTGCTGGAATAAATGATGCATAAGAGTTAGTTCATTTATTTAAGTTAGTTGTTAATTTGTTTTAAGCTTAATAAATGAATAAATGTGACGGTTACATGTGTTAATTGCAGGTGACTTTTTAGCTCCCATCTATTATTATTAAAGGCTGTTATGCATTCAATAAGGTGACTTTTTAGCTCCCATCCTTTTACATAGCTTTCGCCATTATTTATGTTAAAACATCATTTTGAATAAATCAAACGCTACTTCTTCGTAGACGATCGGGCAAACTCACATACGACTCGATTCACCCTGAGGCGGATCGTATCAGACCCTTCCAAGTGCTTGAACGCATCAATGAGAATTCATATAAACTTGATTTATCGGGTGAATACAACATAAGTGCTAGTTTTAACGTTTCAGATTTGTCCCCTTTTGACGCAGATTCTGACTTGAGGACAAGTCACTTTGAAGACGGGGGGCCCGGGGCTTCCACAACTACAAACCAAGATCATTTCGAGCTTCCAAAAGGCCCCATGACTCAAGCACGTACTAGACGACTCCAAGAAGCTTTAACAACTTTATTGACTAGAATTTTGGATGAAACAAAGCCCTTTGTCGTTGGAGAAGTTGTGGACAACTCCTTAAAGACTCATTGCACCCTTGTGCAAACCGACTTTAGCTCCAATCAGCTCATTTGAGCTTGTTTCATCTCGTTTGAGCTCAATTTAGCTTTTTTCCAACATATTTCTTTCTCCATTTCAATAAACTAAGTTTAAAATTTATTTGAATTCAGTTCATGTCAAATTCCCTAGCTCAAATTAGCTTATTGATTGTTTTTGTTTATTTGAGCTAGCCGAATTTAATATGCTAGTTAGTTTTTAATTTATTGTGTCCAAATTGATTAGTTGTTATTTAAGTTGTTTAGTTGCTGTTTAATTATGTCTACATATTATAATTAAATGTGTTCATATCCTTTGTAGGTCAGCCGAATATGGAATTGCATTTAAGGCTAGGTGCATGCATGGCTTTATTCAATGAATGAGAAGATTCATGCACGGTTTTAGTTCAATGCTTGGAAAGAAATATGTACATGTACATGGACGGCTTGGATACATGCATATGGATTAATGTCATACATTTCCTTTGGATGGCACACATGCATGTATGGAGAGCATTTATTGAATGTTCATGAATGGCTAGATTTAAGACCCCTTTTTAGTTCCATACATGACTGAATGCATGTGGGTGATCTATTGCATTTCCTAAGTACTTATTCAGCCAAGGGGTAGCTGCATAATCAATTTCCAAATTCAATTCATGAATGAAGATTAAGAGAAGATGCATGGACAACAAGTTACAACGAATGGGAGAATACATCTAGTTCTTGATACATGAATCTTTTTTTTCCCAAATGACTTCCCTAGGAGTCTATTCGGCTAAAAAACACTTCTTTAATGCTCCATTCAATCCATGGCCGAATTTAGACAAGCCATTAAGCTGTCATTCATTCATCATCCTTCAAATGGTTTTTCCTTAATCATAAAGCTGCCCATTGGAGTTATACATTCAGTCGAATGTGGACTTGGCCTTTTTAATGATTTATTCTAGAATATTCTAGTGCATTCTTAGCTAAATTACTTAGCCTTTAAGCTAGTTAATTTGTCCATTCGGCTATCACATGTTAGACTATAAATAATTTTTTTATTTAATTGTAAAAGGACTTTTGCCAATTTTATTAATGAAACTCTGTTTCTGTAAGGTTGCTTCCTCTCATATCCCGTACAAGTTTCGAAGACTTATCTAGTTGTGCTAGTGGCGTCTACCGATCTTGTTTGAACTTATCACCATCTTTGGTGTGGAGTTCACCTATCCTACGACTTCATCTTTCACCTTAACAATACAGGAACCAAGGTGACATTTTTTAGTGTTGAATTGCTCCTAACGTTAAGTTCTATAATCCATCCCCACCTTTCGTTAATACTTTCTTGTTATTTCCAAAGCCCAATCAACTACTCAACACCCATCTTTGCTTCCCTTAGTCGAACCTATCACAAAATACTTACTGTAATGCCCCCGTACCTGAGACCGTCGCTGGAGTCGAGCACGAGGTGTTAACAGACTTAATTCATTAATTAAACAGCTCAAACAATTTATTTTAGAATTTCCAGACAAGCTGGCTAACTGCGTCACAGTCACTAAAAAAATCATATCTCGAGTTACAAAACTTGAAATCCAATTCCATAAATTTTTCCTGAAACTAGACTTAGATATATACTTACTAATATTTTTCTAGAATTTTTTCGGGCCAATTAGTACAGTTTATTAGCTAAAGTCTCCCATGTTTCAGGGTTTGGCTACTCTGACCCCTGTGCACTATGAATCAAATTTCTTCCTGTACAGAGATCCAATGACTATGAAGTTTGTTTCTATTAAAAATATACTCAATAAGGAATCCATACATATAAAATTTGAGTCCTAATTATTTTTACACATTTTATGGTGAATTTATAAAGTCAGAATAGGGGATCCAGAAATCACTCTAACCCTATTTCACCAAAACGTAAATATCTCGTAAAATACAATCTTTTTACTTATTTTGTTTCTTCCACATGAAAATAGATTCATTAAGCTTCAATTAAATATTTTATTAATCATCTAATTCTATTTCTACTATTTTTAGTGATTTTTCAAATTCACGTCACTGCTGTTGTATGACACTATTTTATAGTCAATTTCACCATTTTGTGGTTTTCCATGGAGTAGGTAATACATTAAGCATACATAACACTAAATATAAATTTTGATTAGCCATTCCAATAGCTAATCATCAACAAGCATTTCCACATCACTCATTCACCATATCATAAGATTATATACACAAAAGGATTATAATGCTATACATGCCATATTCCCAAAATATGCAAGCCACTATACCCAGATGGTCTGTTGATAGTGTGAGCGTGCCTCCGACCGTCTTGATCTCCAAGCCGGCTTGTCAAAACTACAAGGAATGGAAGGGAGGGAGTAAGCATAAATGCTTAGTAAGTTCACATGTAAATAGCAAGTAACATAACCATGCAATAATACAAAGTCCACATTTGCATAATATCACCAAAGAACTCATATCATATTTCTCATTCATGATCTTACCATATTATTGTTATATTGAAGTCTCAACCCGAGGGTTAAGTACATACCTGTACAAAGTATCCGTTCCACAACACTTACCATCTCGAGAATTCTTCCATTTCACTAGAACTTTACCCGTTGAACACAATCAGAATCTAATTCGGATACACGGATTTCATGCACATAAGTGCCATACCCGCAGCTAGACAAACTCAATAGCCTGCGGAAATTATGTAGCCAAGCTACCATGTAACCCGCCCATAAGTGAACTCGGACTCAACTCAACGAGCTCGGGCGTTCACATCCATAAGTGAACTCGGACTCAACTCAACGAGCTCTGATGCCTAGTTACATCTCACGAACTCGGACTCAACTCAACGAGTTCGGAACTCAAATATCCTAGTGACATGTCACTTGTATTGATGTGACCACGCCCCAAGCCCCATCAAGTCCTCGTCTTGATTCCCTCGAGCTTCCAAAGGGACCAATGACCCGAGCTAGGTCCAAGCGATTTCATGAAGTTGTTTCAGCTTTGTTGTTCAAGTTTTGGAAGGAGAATCAGCTTGTTGAAGATGAGGAAGCTCGATCCAACTCCTTGAAGAAACCATGCACCTTAGTGCAAGCTAATTTCAGCTCCATTTTAGCTTTTCTAGCTCGTTTCAACTCCGGCCAGCTCAATTGAGCTCATTTCAGCTCAATCGAGCTCAATTTAGCTACAATTCAGCTCATTTATTTAATTGGTTGAATAATTAAAGTATTTTATTAACTTAATTTAAGTTATTACAGCTCATAATTATGTTTTGATTTATTTCATGTTTTTAAAGTTGTCTTAGCCGAATTTAATATGTTTAGCTTAAGACTTTATTAAATTTGTCTATTTTAAATTTATGTGTTAATTAATATATCTATTTTTAATTAATTTGTTCATGTTTCATGTAGGTACAGCCGAATGTGGAGATTCATTCAAGCTAGGTGCATGAACGTCTACTTACAATGCATGATGTGGGAACACAATTAAAGATGATTCATGAATGGGCTGGTTCAATGAACGTAAGGATGATGCATGAATGATTTAATACAATGAATGGAAGAATGCATGAATATTCACCTACATGCATCGGTTGCTGTCCATTGATCTCCTAAGTACCTATTCGGCCAAAAGGCATCTCTTGGAGTGTCCATTCACACCTTGGCCGAACCTAGACATGTCCATTTCTCTCCCATACATTCACCAAGACTTCAAGTTCATTTCCTTAGCCATGAAGCTGCCCATTGAAGTACCATTCAGCCGAATTTGGACATAGCCTTTAAAGATACATTTCTAGATTAGTTTAATTCAATTAAAGCCGAATTTACTTAGTTATTTGGCTATCTAATGTAATCTATAAATAGTTCTTTTCTCTTTGTAAAAAGGTTAGACAGAATTTGATTATTGAAAACTTGATTGTGAGGTTTCCTCCTATCCTATTTCGTACGAGTCTCGTTCTGACTTATCTAGCTCGCTAGTGGCGTCAACCCGACTTCTTGAACTTATCACCATCCTGGTGTGGCGTTCATCCACCTTTTTATACCTTTGGTTCCTACCTCTCTATAGGTAACGGGTCAAGGTCCATCTTCGACAATCCATTTAATCCACCTTGAGCAATATAAGTCCCGAGGCAATACTTCATATAGTATTGAATCGTTCTTCGCTTGAGTTCTATTTTTCCATTCCATTTTAACTATTAAATTATAAACAATATTTCTTTATTTCACCGAGCCTATCAAACATCTATCCAAACCATCTTTTGAACCTATTTTCTCAACTTCCGCTATTAAAAAATCATCTAACTCCATCTATCTACAAAATCGAACAAACTTCTCGTCGACGATCGGGCAATCAAGTGAATCGACTCAATCAACCGAGCTGGATCACATCATTTGGTATCAGAGCTACTAAAACGAGGAGTACCGATGTTCGTATCAGGCCGCAAGTAGGTTCGAAACGTGAAAAAAAATCAAAAAAAAATTGAGTTGGAATTTAATTTTTTTTCTCTTCCTTGTATTTTGTTTACTATTGTATTGGATTTAAAAAAAGAGAAGAAATTCAAAAAAAATTAAAAAAAATCGAAAAAAAAGAAAAAAAAAGAAGTGACAAAAAAATCGAGTTAAAAAAAAGAAGAAAAAAAAGTGAAAAGTCTTGCGAGTTTTTATCATTATCACTTATTACTCCTGATACGAGCACACCCCGCGAAATTCATCGAGCAAGTCTGTCAAGCCGAGCATTGACATGTTGGCAAGCTGATCCCAGCTCGTTTCCAGCTCCACGAGCTCCGTCTAGCTCAAATCCAGCTTATTCAAGCTCGATCCAACATGCCTGAGCTAAACCGAGCTCACTCCTAGCTCATATTTAGCTCACGAGCTAAACCTTAGCTCAACTTCAGCTTAGGAGTTTAGCCTCAGCTCAACTTTAGCTCACGAGCTAAAACTTAGCTCATTTTAGTTTAAACTCGGTTTTGTCTTTAATACATTAAATAAAATTTGCACATATTCATTTAAGCATTAAACTTGTCTTATATTAATATTTGTTATTAATATATCATTGTCATTATATAAATTGATTATGTTCACATAGCCGAATTAATGCATGACATTAATGTGTTCACATTATGCCGAATTTATGAGTGTTCATGAGATGTCTTAATGACTTGTTTATTTCATGTAGGTACATTCCTTTGGACGGTACAATGTATGAATGAAGAAACATCTCTTTTGGGCATTCCACACTCATGAATGAAGAAGTATAGAATGCATGAATGGCTTAAGTGCATGTATGGTGGCTGTCTCTTAACTTTCCAAGGCACCATACATGCACCAGCATTTAATACTTCTTCATTCATGAGTGTGGAATGCCCAAAAGAGATGTTTCTTCATTCATACATTGTACCATCCAAAGGAATGTACCTACATGAAATAAACAAGTCATTAAGACATCTCATGAACACTCATAAATTCGGCATGATGTGAACACATTAATGTCATGCATTAATTCGGCTATGTGAACATAATCAATTTATATAATGACAATGATATATTAATAACAAATATTAATATAAGACAAGTTTAATGCCTAAATGAATATGTGCAAATTTTATTTAATGTATTAAAGACAAAACCAAGTTTAAACTAAAATGAGCTAAGTTTTAGCTCGTGAGCTAAAGTTGAGCTGAGGCTAAACTCCTAAGCTGAAGTTGAGCTAAGGTTTAGCTCGTGAGCTAAATATGAGCTAGGAGTGAGCTCGGTTTAGCTCAGGCAAGTTGGATCGAGCTTGAATAAGCTGGATTTGAGCTAGACGGAGCTCGTGGAGCTGGAAACGAGCTGGGATCAGCTTGCCAACATGTCAATACTCAGCTTGACAGACTTGCTCGATGAAATTCGTGGGGCGTGCTCGTATCAAAATTTACCATCTCCTTAGCGAACCTTTTAAAACCATTTGAAAGCTTCCGCATCTTTAGCCTTATTTCATCCTATTTTCGATAACTCAACTATTCCTCGTCGACGATCGGGCAATTATGTGAAACGACTCAATTAATCCGGGCCAGATCACATCATTTGGTCTCAGAGCTACTAAAACGAGAAGTGCCGACATTCGTACCAAGCTCGGAGTAGGTTCGTAACGAAAAAAAAAGAAAAGGAAATAAAAAAAAATCAAAAAAAAATTTTTTGAGTTGGAATTTAATTTTTTTTCTCTTCCTTGTATTTTGTTTACTATTGTATTGGATTTAAAAAAAAGAGAAGAAATTCAAAAAAAAATAAAAAAAAATCGAAAAAAAGGAAAAAAAAGTGAAAAAAAAAATCGAGTTAAAAAAAAAGAAGAAAAAACAAAAGTGAAAAGTCTTGTGAGTTTTATTTTGTTTTTTTGTTGCTTCCGAGCATCCATTCATTTTACCATTCCATCTACCCCCCCAAACGCCACACATACTTTGATTTTTATTTTCTTTGTTTAGCCTACCCTACACCCGACGTTATCCCTTGTAACCCATTTAAAGCCGACCCTCTAAGCCGCAATAAGTCTTCTTAAAACAAAATACGAATTCACGAGAGTGAGACGAGTGGAAAAAGGCACGAGTGGTGAGTACATTAGAGCGAGCAAAAGCCATTAGACAAGTGTAAACACGAGTGGAGTGTTATCCAATTTTCTTTCCGAGCGAAATTGTGAGGTTTGTGGTGAGGTACTTCATTTTTTTTATTTTGTTTTGTGATCTAACATTTTCTTTTTAGCAACAAAAATCATGTCATACGAAGAGTTCACCGAATCGGAATACCAATATTTGGTTCAAGAAAAGCGAAGAAGGGCGACTAAACGAGACCAAAGTGATCGAGTTTCTTCAAGTCGTAAAACGGAACCAAGAACCCCACGGAGATATACCCCCGACTACTACTTAAGAAAAAGTTCCTATCGTGATTCCTTTTCGCCATCTACTACGAGACAAAGAGATTTATACTATGACGCATATTCATCAGCGAATTCGAGAAGTGACTTCGATCGAAAGTCCTTTTCATCAAGAAATTTGAGAAGACGAGAAGCCGATTACGATTTTGATTCATTCCAAGATGGCGTTCGAAGAGAAAGACATACTCCTACTAGATCTTCAAAGAAATCTTACTCGGAGTATTCTTCACAAAGTTTTGATTGTGAATCATATGCAAATAGTTCTTCATCTTTCGAACAAGATTTGTATTCTCATCGTTCTTTTGTACATTCTTGTAAAGAGAAAACAAAGAAAAGAAAAGAAAAAGAAAAAGCAAGAGAAGAAAAAGAAAATGAAATAAAAGAAAAGAGAGGCAAGAGGCAAGTAAGAGAGAAAATGAGCGAATCTTGAGAGAACTTGAAAAAGCCTTTGAAAAAGCCTTTGAAAAGCAAAAAGAAAATGAAAAAGGAAATGAAAAGAAATTTGAGAGTGAAAAAGAAGATGAAAAAGAAATTGAAACAAAAGAAACGAGTGATCCAGAAGAAAAAGAATCGAGTGAGAAAACAAGTGAGCAAGTGAGGATTATTTCCACTAACCCACCTGTTCGATCTTCTTGTGAGTTAACTTTTCAGGTTCCTAGAAGTTTGTGCGACCAATTCCATCTACATTACCTTCCAAACGAGAGGTGTTTTAGGTTGTTCGAAAAAGGTAAGTTCGCGAATGACTACCACCCACTTGCGATTGAAGGTAAGGAAGGTAAGGATTCTTTGTTTATCGAATCAAAGTCACTTGATTTGGATAATTTTTGTTCACTTACTGTTGTTAACGATTTTGTTTTAAAAGGTGCCATATACAGTTTTTTTTATGACGATTACTACATTGGCAAATTTGTTGACAACATTGGATTAGTTTTCCCTAAGCAAATTTTGAACATGTTTGATCAAAGTCTGTCACGTAAAAATTCTCATGTGTTTGACCCTGCAAATTTTTTGAACTCATGTGTTAAATCTTTATGTTTAAATATGCCTGCTCAATTGATTTGTGATCAATCTGCCTGTTTGAAAAGTTGCATATTCGTTAAAAATTCTTTGTTTGGCATCCATGTTAAAAGATCTTCACATGATATGTGCAATTGTGTTCTTCATGAACAATCTTTGAGTTTTTGTGCAAAATTTCCATGTAGTGATTTGCATTCCCGATTAATACTCTTGAAGTATGAACCTTTGCATTTTGGTATGCTCGGTTTTGTCAAATCAACATGTGTGTTTAAACTAGTGAAATATAATTCGTGTGGTGAGTTGATTATATCTTCTTCTAATATGTTGCTTGTTGGAATTCCTAATCAAGTTCGTGTGTTCAAGCCTGGTATTTGCTACATGAATTCATTTTAAGGAAACATTAAGCGCTTTGCATCATTTACATTGAAATTATGTTTCCTTGAAGTTCGAATTTTTGATAAGAAGGTGAAATTCAATGATTTGGGTTTCAATTTTGATTCATTTATTAATCACCTTGTTTGGCCACATTTGAAATCTTCGTTTCATTTCGAGAAGGTAAGGCCAACCTATGTTTTTGGAATTGAATCAAATTTCCATGGTAACTTTCCTTTTCCATTTAAGTCCATAGTTTTTGATAATACTAACCCGTCTTATTTTTGTGAATTCCACCCCTCGAGGAGCAAGACATGTCATGGTGCGTCACCACCTATTCAAATTTATCGAAGTAATAGGTTTGTCTTACGTTATCTATCCAAAGAGAGAAGATTCATTTTGACTGAGAAAGGTAAACCCAATCCTCAATTTTCTTCTCTTCATATTCGTCAAGGTAAGTCATCTGAAAATTTTCAAATATCTTTGCTCACTTCGATTGAAGTTGAAAATTCCATTAATTGGTTGTTTGGAAATTATTTATACTTTGATGTGATGGATTTTTCCTTTTGGAATTGTGATGATGTGATTATTACGTTGGAATTTGGAGACTCCCCTTATGTTGTTCAAAAACGAAAGGAAGAATTAGCATACCTTTGGCCATGGCATACCTTGCATGAGCAAGACAAAGGACCAAATGAGTTACTATATTCGATTAAAGAAATTAAAATGTTTTGGATGAGGAATAATGTGTTTAAGTGCCTACCATCGTTTTTAACCAATTATCCCTTGATCCAACTTAGTTTTCATGTTTGTAACGATGGTCTAACGAAACTCTTTGATAATTTTATGTATGCTTGCTTTGTCCAATTGAGATTTTTGGCATATGTTCGATTGAATGAATATTTTATGAACTATCGAACACATTTGAATTTGACTCCTTTGAGTTTCTTTTTATTGGCTGTGGTAAGAATTTTTCAGGTTTGTGTGACATCTTCCATCCCATTTGACCGAGGAAAACCATGCATGAGTCAAAGTTCTCCCATGGACAAACGGCTCGACTTGAGGACAAGTCGCCTAAAAGAGGGGGGAATGATACGAGCACGCCCCGCAAACTTCATCGAGCAAGTCTGTCAAGCCGAGCATTGACATGTTGGCAAGCTGATCCCAGCTCGTTTCCAGCTCCACGAGCTCCGTCTAGCTCAAATCCAGCTTATTCAAGCTCGATCCAACTTGCCTGAGCTAAACCGAGCTCACTCCTAGCTCATATTTAGCTCACGAGCTAAACCTTAGCTCAACTTCAGCTTAGGAGTTTAGCCTCAGCTCAACTTTAGCTCACGAGCTAAAACTTAGCTCATTTTAGTTTAAACTCGGTTTTGTCTTTAATACATTAAATAAAATTTGCACATATTCATTTAAGCATTAAACTTGTCTTATATTAATATTTGTTATTAATATATCATTGTCATTATATAAATTGATTATGTTCACATAGCCGAATTAATGCATGACATTAATGTGTTCACATCATGCCGAATTTATGAGTGTTCATGATGATACGACCCGCCCCCGGGAACGGCTATTGTTTCAGCCTACAAGCGAGGCTCATCGTGTTTGCAAGCTCTACGTAGCTCAATTTTATTTTGTGGAGCTTCAATTAGCTTGTTTCCAGCTCTTTACAACCTCAATGAGCTCGAACTAGCTCAATAAACTCATTTTAGTTTCCTTTAGTTTTGCATTTTTTATTTTGCTGGAATAAATTTTAGTTAATTTAGTTTAAGCTAATTAACTAATTTAACTAGGTGTTAATTGTGCCTTTAAGTCATTTAATGTGTCTTATTATTTTCGGCATTAATAAGTTGAGTTAATTAATTTGTCTTGATCTAGTTAAATTAAAGATGTCTTGATTTTATTTAGTTTGTCTAAATTTATACATGCATTAAATCTGTCCAGCCGAATTTATGTGTCATGTTTATTAATATTCAAGTTGTCACAATGTTAATTAGGATGTTCACATTATGTTTTTAATTAAGTTCATTTGTCTTATG
Source organism: Gossypium hirsutum (assembly GCF_007990345.1). NCBI lineage: Eukaryota > Viridiplantae > Streptophyta > Magnoliopsida > Malvales > Malvaceae > Gossypium > Gossypium hirsutum. The sequence goes on along the minus strand of NC_053432.1, from coordinate 20,704,158 downwards.
TAGGTGCACCCGAATTTGAAGATACATTGGGCAGATTCATGCATGTAGATTCAATGAATGTGAAGGTACATCCCTTTGGACGGCACATGCATGTAAGGAATTAATGCAAGGTGCATGCATAGAAAGGTTCAATGGACGGCAATCAAGAGGCATTTGCATGTTCATGATGGTCATTCATGTATTTGAAGATTCATGGATCAAATTAATGATGGACCATGCATTGGACGGTTCATGTATTGATCCTGTGTTCACACCTTGTGTTCACACCATGATGACCATTTAGTTGGATGTTCACACACAAGATTCTACTCAAGCTCCTTGTGATGTGATCCGGCCCAGATTAATCGAGTCGTTTCACAAAGTTGCCCGATCGTCTACGAGGAGTAGTTGGAGTTGTCAAACTTGGGTGATTTAGGCTAAGGGTTGCGGAAGCTTTGAGAGGGTTTAGATGAGTGGTTTGGTGTTGATAAATTCGGTTTAGAATAGAAACAAGGTAGGTTAGAAAAAGGTAATTGATGGAGATGGAAAAATAAAACTTAAACGTCAAGAATGTTCAATACTAAAAAGTATTGCCCGAGTCTTATATTGCTTAAGGTGAAATTTGTGGAAGGATAGAAGCGAACCTTGACCCAATACCTATATAGAGGTAAGAACCAAAGGTATAAAAATATGGTTGAACGCCACACCGATTCGGTGATAAGTTCAATGGAGTTCGGATTGACGCCACTAGCAAGCTAGATAAGTCGCTTCGAGACTCGAACGAAAGAAGAGAGGAGGTAACCTCACAAGAACAAAAGTTCTATTAAGTTTAATTGATCAAATTCTGTAACCTTTTACAATAAACAAGTAAGCTATTTATAAGCCTAAAATGCCTATTGATATTCGGCATCTATGTTGTTCACACTAACTTAAATTCTGTTCACACAGGTATTTAACATGTTCACACAAATAGCATTAAAATCCAGTTCATGCTTGAAGATGGTACATGAATTGGCCGAACCATCATGATGCTTCACTTGATGCATTCATGCATCCTTAGCCTTGAAGAATCTCCATAATTCCATGAATGTGCAGCTCTTTAATGATCCTACATCTCCCTTGGCTGAATGAGGCATTAATGTGCCTAAAATACTTGAATGGTCATCTTGAAAATGCATGAATCATGCATGAAACGTCCCATGTATTTTCCCCCCATAAATATGATCCATGAATCTTCAAATACATGAACTTTCAGCAACTCCCTCTTGCATGAACGTCCCAAATGCATGTGCTCCTTTAAATGCCATCCATTGAACCTCAATTGTGCATGCACACTCCCATACATTGAACCTATCATGCATGAACCTTGTTTAATTACTCTCCAAATTCAGCTCACCTACAAAAACACATGAACCAAAATTAAATCACATAAAATTTAGCTGAACAAACATTAATATAATTTAGACACACTAATTAAACATAAATTAAATTAGACAAATTTAATAAAGTCTTAACAAGACATATTAAATTCGGCCAAGACACATTTAAAACATGTAATAAGTCAAAACATAATTATGAGCTGTAGTAATTTAAGCTAAATTAATAAATTACTTAATTTATTCAGACATTAAAATAAATGAGTTGAAATAAACTTAAGCCAAGCTCAAACGAGCTAAAGTAAGCTAAATTAAGCTCATGTGAGCTAAATCGAGCTGGGAAAAACTAAGATTGAGCTTGTTGAGCTGAGATTGAGCTTCATCTTGCACTTGGGGCCCTCGTGTTTAGGCCAATCATGATAGCAACGAGTGGTGCCACAACATGATGCGATTGAGATCACATCACCTTGTTCACACCAAGTTTGATCCTTCATGAAGCTTCATTTAATTAAGCCACTCATGGTGAAACAACATGAATTAAAGGCTCCATTAAAGGAGTTAGCCGAATCTAGCCATGCATGCATGAAGAACATTTATCCAAGTACATCAATGCATATTCATGAAGCTAACCACTCACCTCCCATTCGGCCGAACATGGACAAGAACATCATTGGACATTTTTCTAGAAGTTTCATGTTTTAATTAGGTACATTACTTAATTGTTAAGTTCATGAATGGACTATTCGGCTAGCATAAGATACTAGTATAAATAGTTGGTTATTTTCAATTGTAAGGGACTTTTTGCCATTTTGATAATATATTGAAGATTTGTGAGATTTTCTTCTCTCAATTTCGTCAAAGACTCGTTGGCTTATCTACTAGTTAGTGGCGTCAATCTTGCTCTTTGCAAAACTCGAACTTATCACTTTCAACCCAAAGTGTGGCGTTCATTTGATACCGAGGTTCCTATCTTTGATAGATAGTGGGTCGAGGTCCTTTTTCATCCGTTTCATCCACCTTAAAGACATATAAGATTCGGGTCAACATTTTCCTTAGTGTTGGTTCATTCTTGTTTTTAAGCCTTTCTTTCCATTTCACCTTAAACCGAAAAAAATTCCCTACCTTTAATATTTGTTTTTCCTTCTTCTTAGCCGAAATACCTTACCAACCAATTCCTTTTTAACCTTAAATGAACCATAAACATCTTCATTGAACAAATATAACTCTTTGATTCAAGACGAACAAAACTTCATCGTTTGGACGATCGGGCAACGAAAATGACTCGGATTCATCAACGAGGCTGGGGCGTATCATTTGGTATCAGAGCTGGTAAAAACGAGAAGTACGAGCACTCGAAGTCAATCTGCAATAGGTACGTAAAAAAAAGTTCGAAAAAAAAATTGAAAAAAAAAAATTGCATACGGTTTAGGTGCGGACGAAAAGAACGTGAAAGATCCGTAAAAAAAAAAAAAAGAGTCTGGAGACACTTCAATAGAAATTTTTCCAAAATCTCATTTTACACCCTTTTATATCCCCCGTAGTGAAATTTCACGCAATTAAAAAAAAATTTCGATATAAAAAAAAAAGTGTTTCGAGTTTGTAAGTTTGGCATTTTCTTCCATTCATCTTCTAAGCCACACTTAGCCTAAAACCTTTCTTGTTTCTTTTAGCCTACCCGTAACCTAACATCAATCCCTTGTAAAGCCATTTGAAGCCGACCCATTGAACTACGATAAGGTCACGACGAGTCGCTTACGAAATCACGAGAGGAGATTGAGTGGAAAAAGGCACGAGTGTTGAGAGAGCATTAGAGAGAAGAAAAAGCCATTAAAGAGTGTAAACACGAGTGGAGTGTTATCAAATTTTCATTGTGAGTGAAACGTGAGATTTTTGTGGTGAGGTATTTACTTTCTATTTTATTTTAATCATTTTTTTTAAAAAAAAAACATGTCACAAGAATTTTCCGAATCAGATTTCCAATATTTGAAGCAAGAGATACGTAGAATTGTGAAATCAAATTTTGATAAATTGCATGATAGATTGGATCGAATAGAGACAAGAGCCCAACAAAAGCAAATTTCATCGAGTCATGAGACGGAGTTAAGATCATCCCGACGACACTACTCGACAAGAAACTCTTATCAAGACGTTTATTCAACAAGGCGTTCGAGACCAAGAGAAGTAAACTCCGAGTTTGAGTCCTTCCGAGATGATAAACGAAAAAGTAAACGTGTCTCTACAAGTGCCTCAATTTATTCATCTACAAAGGATTATTTACGAAGAGGCGAACGTGCTTCAAGAGTGTCAAAGTACTCGGCTACGGAAGATCTATCACAAAGAGAAGATTGCCATCTGTGTGAAGAACCCTTTTCTTATTCTCAACAAAAGGTTTCTCTTTTAGATGATTTATACTTTTGTAATGAAATCGAAACATCATGTGAGAAAGAAAAAGAGTGTGAGCGAGAAAATGAAAAAGAAAAAGAAATGAAAGAAAAAGAGGATGAGTGTGAGATAGAAAAGAAAATTGAAAATGAGATTGAAAATAAAAACGAGTGCGAAAAAGAAAAGGAAACCGAAAAAGAGAGTGAGATTGAAGGAAGAAACGAGAGTGAAGAAGAAAGGAGTGTTGTTACTAACCATCCTATGAATTTTCCTTGTTTTGTTTCTACTTTTCAGGTTTCTCAAAATCCCATCGATCAATTTCAACTTCAATATTTTTCTAAGGAGAAACGATTTCGATTAGTCGAGAAAGGTAAGATCGTAGATGACCCTAGTCCACAAGTGCTTAAAGGTAAGCCATGTAAGGGATCTACTGTATTTGAGTCTTCCCAATCTTACTTGATTCTTGATGACGAGATTAGCAAAGACTTAGTTTGTGAGAAAGTTTTTCATCTTGATCTGATTGGAAATCATAATTTGATTGTTGATAAATGTGTTTTACATAGTAATGTGAAATATCTTTCTGCTCATGAGCCTATCATTGTCAAGATTGATCAAGAAGTAAGTCCAGGTAAGCCCGAACAAAATTTGGGATTGTGTGATGAAAAGTTGACATCTAATCTGTGTGCTTGTGATGATCATGTGAATTATCTAAATTGTGGTGTGAACTTTTCTTGTTTACGTGTGCGAATGAAATATGAAGGGTTTGATTGCTCAAACGTATGTATGCCTAACTCCTATTTGCTTGACATGTGTGAAGTCTTGGTGAAGAAGAAATTTTTGTTGCGTTGCGAAACGATCAATGAAAATCACGTTTTTAAACCCGGGATATACATTCCTAAGTTAACGTCAAGCCAAGCAAGAGGAAGCTTTGTTTTTGACCCCGGAGATTATTATTCTTTGTTCTTGTTAAAAGGGTTTGGATTTTGCAATTTTGATTTTCGAGATTATGCTTTTCGACTGACTTGTGATTTAGGTTTGTGTCCATTGGAGAAAAAGGTAAGAACAGTTTTTACTTTTGATCCCGGCACTGGTTCATTGGTTCAATTTTTGCATAAGATCTTGATGTGATCCGGCTCGGTTGATTGAGTCGATTCACTTGATTGCCCGATCGTCGACGAGAAGTTTGTTCGATTTTGTAGATAGATAGAGTTAGATGATTTTTATAAGCGGAAGGTAGGCAAAATGGGTTCAAAGGATGGGTTTTGGTTTGATGAAAGATAGGTTCGGTTTAACAAAGAATTAAGTTACAAAGATGATAGATAAATGGAAATGGATAAAGAACTCAAACTTTAAGAATGATTCAATACTAAAAAGTATTGCCCCGAGTCTTATATTGCTTAAGGTGAATTTTGATGAAGGATAGAAGCGGACCTTGACCCGTTACCTATATGGAGGTAAGAACCAAAGGTATAGGAAGATGGTTGAACGCCACACCGATTCGGTGATAAGTTCAATGGAGTTCGGATTGACACCACTAGCAAGCTAGATAAGTCGATTCGAGACTCGAACGAAAGAAGAGAGGAGGTAACCTCACAAGAACAAAAGTTCTATTAAGTTTAATTGATCAAATTCTGTAACCTTTTTACAAAGAGAAAAGAACTATTTATAGATTACATTAGATAGCCAAATAGACTAAGTAAATTCGGCTTTAATTGAATTAAACTAATCTAGAAATGTATATTTAAAGGCTATGTCCAAATTCAGCTGAATGGTACTTCAATGGGCAGCTTCATGGCTAAGGAAATGAACTTGAAGGCTTGGTGAATGTATGGGAGAGCAATGGACATGTCTAGGTTCGGCCAAGGTGTGAATGGACACTCCAAGAGATGCCTTTTGGCTGAATAGGTACTTAGGAGATCAATGGACAGCAACCGATGCATGTAAGTGAACATTCATGCATTCTTCCATTCATTGTATTAAATCATTCATGCATCATCCTTACGTTCATTGAACCAGCCCATTCATGAATCATCTTTAATTGTGTTCCCACATCATGCATTGTAAGTAGACGTTCATGCACCTAGCTTGAATGAATCTCCACATTCGGCTGTACCTACATGAAACATGAACAAATTAATTAAAATAGATATATTAATTAACACATAAATTTAAAATAGAAAAAAATAAAGTCTTAAGCTAAACATATTAAATTCGGCTAAGACAACTTTAAAAACATGAAATAAATCAAAACATAATTATGAGCTGTAATAACTTAAACTAAGTTAATAAATACTCTAATTATTCAACCAATAAAATAAATGAGCTGAATTGTAGCTAAATTGAGCTCGATTGAGCTGACTTGAGCTCGAGTGAGCTGGAAACGAGCTAAACGGAGCTCAACAAAAAGGAATTGAACTATTTCAGCTTGCATGGATTTGCAAGCAATGCTTAGGGAGCTGGTCCAAAAGTGTGCCCGAGGCATGGCCGTATCATCCCCTCCCTCTTTAAAGCGATTTGTCCCCAAATCGAGCCATTGGTTCACTCGATCGCAGCAACTTTTACTTAGCTTTCCTCGGTCGAACGGGATGGATTGGAATTGGGACAACTGAAAGGAATAACCATGAGTTAACAAAAATGGTTTCAAATAAATTTGTAATCCAAATGCAAGCAAAATAGAATAAGAAAATCCCATGGGAGTGGACGGATGCAAAGCAACATGTTCACAACCATGCAAACAAACTAATTTACTCGTTAATGCCTCGTCAATTATTCGAAACGTAAATGAACATGTTCTAAGGCAATCAAATGTCTCAAATCGTTTCCACAAGTCATAACCAATATGTGAATAACGAATCAAATCAACAAAACAATCTTTGGCACCACCTAAAGAGAACAACGATGTTTCAAAAAGTTCATGAGCCTTACCTTTAAAAGTAGTAAAACAAAGATCATTTTTAAATAAAGCTGAACAGTTAAACACATCAGAATTTAAATTCCTTGCAACAACCAATTCTTCAACAAAAATTTTATTACCAACCGAATAGGGCAGAGAAATTTTAAAGTTATCGTAAATCATACCTTGTTTACCTCGAGGGATGGAAAAACAAGGATCATTTTTACCTTTTTCGATCATCATAAATCTTCTCTCTTCGGAAATGTAGTCTAGTCGAATCTCTGTGGCTGAATTAACCTTAACGAAATGAAATGCGAACTTCAAATACAACCACAAAAATGGATTAAGGAATGAATTTAAATTGAAATCAAATTTTTCATACCTCAGTTCCTTATTCAACACCCAATTATCAAAACAATAGAAATTGTTCACACAAAATTGATGAAGCTGGACTTTCCCATAAAACGAACCAAAATAGATTCCGGGTTTAAAAACTTGATTTTGAGTATTCATGCCAAAATGTAGCAAAAATTTCATTAAACCAAACACGTTAAACCAATGGGATTTTTGCATACACAGGGACAAACAATTAAAACTTTTTACATTCATCAATTCATACTTGCACAAATTCATGGATTTTCCACAAAGCGTTAATTGGTGCACAAAATTGTCACAAATGAAGAATTTAATCGCCTTTCGTGAAAAACCGTCATCACGCAAAATTAAACCTTTGGTTTGTTGATTGGAACAAAAATCAACCACATTCAGGGAGTAGCAATTAATCAGACCAAAATAAAGAGAGCGTTTAGAAATTAAGTCACTAAAAAGTATTTCAACAATTTTCAAACCTGGGGGTCGTGACTCGATCGTTAACATTTCCTCACCTCTCTTACCTTTGAACTCTTGAGGCACGTTTTCATCTTCAACCTTACCTATACTGACCATATGAAAATGTCTTTCATCGGAAAGGTAGTGAAGTTGAAAATTATCGTTTGATATCTCGGGCACCTGGAAAGAAGAAACAGAACAAGAACAAGTTTCATATGGATTAGTCGAAATGCTCCTCACTTTTTCTGGTTCGTTTATCTCTTTTTCTCTCGTTTCTTTTCTAATCTCAACTTCTTTTTTTCTCTTTTCATTTCCTCTCTCATTTTCACTTTTATTTTCGACCTCACTCTCTTTTTGGATTTCTTTTTCTTTTTCAATCTCTTTTTCTTTTCTTTCGATTTCTTTTTCTCGCTCGTACTCTTGTACAATCTCAATTTCTTTTTCGAATTCTTTCTCTTCATTTTCTTTTTCTCTCGCTTTTTCGATTTCATTACAATGTGCAGTCGACACGAAAGAATCAAAAATATAATCATTTGCCCCAAAGGAAGAGAAAATATTTTCATAGGCTTCTCGTCCATTTCTTCGGGAACAATCCTCCGGGAAGGACTTCTTTGAGTCATACGATGAATAACTCATCCTCTCTCGTTTGTCATGTCGAGAAGTTGCAAGCTCTAGGTTGTCGCGTCTTGAATTCCTTGACGAATAGGAATCCCGATAAGAATCTCTTAGCGAATAGTCTTTGGACGCGTATCGCCGTGATGATCTCGACTCCGTTTCTTGACTTGGTGGATTTTGTTTTCGTCTGGCTCTTTCCTCCACTCGATCCAATCGATCATGCAATTTATCAAAATTTGATTTCACAATTCTACGTATCTCTTGCTTCAAATATTGGAAATCTGATTCAGAAAATTCTTGTGACATTTTTTTTTAAAATGATTAAAATAAAATAGAAAGTAAATACCTCACCACAAAAATCTCACGTTTCACTCACAATGAAAATTGGATAACACTCCACTCGTGTTTACACTCTTTAATGGCTTTTTTTTCTCTCTAATGCTCTCTCAACACTCGTGCCTTTTTCCACTCAATCTCCTCTCGTAATTTCGTAAGCGACTCGTCGTGACCTTATCGTAGTTCAATGGGTCGGCTTCAAATGGCTTTACAAGGGATTGATGTTAGGTTACGGGTAGGCTAAAACAAAATAAAATCAAGGCTAAGTGTGTCGTTGGGATGGGTAAATAATGGTAGGAAGGGAAACTTGATGATCGGAGCAAATAAGAGAGAAAAAAATAAAAACTCGCAAGACTTTTCACTTTTTTTTAACTTGATTTTTTTTGCTCACCTTTTTTTTTTGCTCGATTTTTTTTCACTTTTTTTTTGAATTTTTTTTTCAATCAATTTTTTTTTGAATTTTTTTTGATTTTTTTGTTACTCCAATACAATAGTAAGCTAAATACAAGGGAAAAAAATTAAATTACAACTCAAATTTTTTTTGATTTTTTTTCACGTTTCGAACCTACTTGCGGCCTTATTACGAACGTCGGCGCTCCTCGTTTTAGTAGCTTTGATACCAAATGATGTGATCCGGCTCGGTTGATTGAGTCGATTCACTTGATTGCCCGATCGTCGACAGAAGTTTGTTCGATTTTGTAGATAGATAGAGTTAGATGATTTTTATAAGCGGAAGGTAGGCAAAATGGGTTCAAAGGATGGGTTTTGGTTTGATGAAAGATAGGTTCGGTTTAACAAAGAATTAAGTTACAAAGATGATAGATAAATGGAAATGGATAAAGAACTCAAACTTTAAGAATGATTCAATACTAAAAAGTATTGCCCCGAGTCTTATATTGCTTAAGGTGAATTTTGATGAAGGATAGAAGCGGACCTTGACCCGTTACCTATATGGAGGTAAGAACCAAAGGTATAGGAAGATGGTTGAACGCCACACCGATTCGGTGATAAGTTCAATGGAGTTCAGATTGACACCACTAGCAAGCTAGATAAGTCGATTCGAGACTCGAACGAAAGAAGAGAGGAGGTAACCTCACAAGAACAAAAGTTCTATTAAGTTTAATTGATCAAATTCTGTAACCTTTTTACAAAGAGAAAAGAACTATTTATAGATTACATTAGATAGCCAAATAGACTAAGTAAATTCGGCTTTAATTGAATTAAACTAATCTAGAAATGTATCTTTAAAGGCTATGTCCAAATTCAGCTGAATGGTACTTCAATGGGTAGCTTCATGGCTAAGGAAATGAACTTGAAGGCTTGGTGAATGTATGGGAGAGCAATGGACATGTCTAGGTTCGGCCAAGGTGTGAATGGACACTCCAAGAGATGCCTTTTGGCCGAATAGGTACTTAGGAGATCAATGGACAGCAACCGATGCATGTAAGTGAACATTCATGCATTCTTCCATTCATTGTATTAAATCATTCATGCATCATCCTTACGTTCATTGAACCAGCCCATTCATGAATCATCTTTAATTGTGTTCCCACATCATGCATTGTGATGTGATCTCAATCGCATCATGTTGTGGCACCACTCGTTGCTATCATGATTGGCCTAAACACGAGGGCCCCAAGTGCAAGATGAAGCTCAATCTCAGCTCAACAAGCTCAATCTTAGTTTTTCCCAGCTCGATTTAGCTCACATGAGCTTAATTTAGCTTACTTTAGCTCGTTTGAGCTTGGCTTAAGTTTATTTCAACTCATTTATTTTAATGTCTGAATAAATTAAGTAATTTATTAATTTAGCTTAAATTACTACAGCTCATAATTATGTTTTGACTTATTACATGTTTTAAATGTGTCTTGGCCGAATTTAATATGTCTTGTTAAGACTTTATTAAATTAATTTATTAATTTAGCTTAAATTACTACAGCTCATAATTATGTTTTGACTTATTACATGTTTTAAATGTGTCTTGGCCGAATTTAATATGTCTTGTTAAGACTTTATTAAATTTGTCTAATTTAATTTATGTTTAATTAGTGTGTCTAAATTATATTAATGTTTGTTCAGCTAAATTTTATGTGATTTAATTTTGGTTCATGTGTTTTTGTAGGTGAGCTGAATTTGGAGAGTAATTAAACAAGGTTCATGCATGATAGGTTCAATGTATGGGAGTGTGCATGCACAATTGAGGTTCAATGGATGGCATTTAAAGGAGCACATGCATTTGGGACGTTCATGCAAGAGGGAGTTGCTGAAAGTTCATGTATTTGAAGATTCATGGATCATATTTATGGGGGGAAAATACATGGGACGTTTCATGCATGATTCATGCATTTTCAAGATGACCATTCAAGTATTTTAGGCACATTAATGCCTCATTCAGCCAAGGGAGATGTAGGATCATTAAAGAGCTGCACATTCATGGAATTATGGAGATTCTTCAAGGCTAAGGATGCATGAATGCATCAAGTGAAGCATCATGATGGTTCGGCCAATTCATGTACCATCTTCAAGCATGAACTGGATTTTAATGCTATTTGTGTGAACATGTTAAATACCTGTGTGAACAGAATTTAAGTTAGTGTGAACAACATAGATGCCGAATATCAATAGGCATTTTAGGCTTATAAATAGCTTACTTGTTTATTGTAAAAGGTTACAGAATTTGATCAATTAAACTTAATAGAACTTTTGTTCTTGTGAGGTTACCTCCTCTCTTCTTTCGTTCGAGTCTCGAAGCGACTTATCTAGCTTGCTAGTGGCGTCAATCCGAACTCCATTGAACTTATCACCGAATCGGTGTGGCGTTCAACCATATTTTTATACCTTTGGTTCTTACCTCTATATAGGTATTGGGTCAAGGTTCGCTTCTATCCTTCCACAAATTTCACCTTAAGCAATATAAGACTCGGGCAATACTTTTTAGTATTGAACATTCTTGACGTTTAAGTTTTATTTTTCCATCTCCATCAATTACCTTTTTCTAACCTACCTTGTTTCTATTCTAAACCGAATTTATCAACACCAAACCACTCATCTAAACCCTCTCAAAGCTTCCGTAACCCTTAGCCTAAATCACCCAAGTTTGACAACTCCAACTACTCCTCGTAGACGATCGGGCAACTTTGTGAAACGACTCGATTAATCTGGGCCGGATCACATCATTTGGTATCAGAGCTTGCAAAACGAGGAGCACCGACATTCGTAATAAGGCCGCAAGTAGGTTTGAAATGTGAAAAAAAAAATCAAAAAAAATTTGAGTTGTAATTTAATTTTTTTTCCCTTGTATTTAGCTTACTATTGTATTGGAGTAACAAAAAAAATCAAAAAAAAATTCGAAAAAAAAAATTGATTGAAAAAAAAAATTCAAAAAAAAAAGTGAAAAAAAATCGAGCAAAAAAAAAGGTGAGCAAAAAAAAAATCAAGTTAAAAAAAGTGAAAAGTCTTGCGAGTTTTTATTTTTTTTTCTCTCTTATTTGCTCCGATCATCAAGTTTCCCTTCCTACCATTATTTACCCATCCCAACGCCACACTTAGCCTTGATTTTATTTTGCTTAGCCTACCCTACACCCACATCATTCCTTTGTAACCTATTTTGAAACCGACCCTCAAGCAGCAAATTAAGTCTATCGAGACGAATTACGAAATTGTGAGACGAGGTCGAGAGGTAAAAGGCACGTGTGTTTTACATCAAAGAAAAAGCCTAGAAGAGTGTAAACACGAGTGCGAGTGAAAATCATTATTTCTTTGTGAGAGATTGGTGAGGATTTTGAATTGGTGAGGTTCATTTACTATTTATTCTATCTTTCGATTTTCTAACATTTTCTTGAATCATGTCTCAAGAAGAATTCTCTACCGATGAATTTCAATACTTGGTGAACGAGATGGGCCGAATATTGGAGGAAAAACTAAGCCCATTAAAAAGACGTTTGGACCGAGTGGAGGAAAAAGCCCGACGGAAGCAAACTACACCGAGTCGAGAAATAGAGTTAAGTTCATCACGACGACATTATTCGAGAAGAGACACATATCAAGACTCCTATTCAACAGGGCTTTCAAGACCGCGAGAAGAAAACTTCGAGTCAAAAATCACTCGAGATGAGCGAGAAAGGACGAGCTATTCCTCGTATGCTTCAAAGAAGTCCTTCCCAAAGGATTGTTCTCGAAGAAATGGACGAGAAGCTTATGAAAATATTTTCTCTTTCTTTGAGCCAAATGATTATCTCTTTGATTCTTTCGTGTCATCCGCACATTGTAATGAAAAAGAAAAAGAAATCAAAATAGTGAGAGAAAAAGAAAATGAAGAAAAGAAAATAGAAAAAGAAATTGAGATTGAGAGAAAAATTGAAAAAGAAAAAGATGTTGAAGAAGAAATGAGAGAAAATGAAGATAGTGAGCGAGAACAAGAAAAAGAGAATGAAATTTTAACTAACCCCCGTGATGTTTGTTTTTGTTCTGTTCCTTCTTTTCAGGTTCCGACAAATCTTTGTGACAAATATCAACTTCAATATCTTCCTAACGAGCGACGTTTTTGCATGACCAAAAAAGGTAAGGATGAAGTTGAAATCAAACCACACGAGCTTGAAGGTAAGCGAGGTAAGGAAGTTTTAAAAACCGAGTCATGGCCATCAAGTTTGAAAGTTGTTGAAAATGACTTTGTTTTAAAAAAATTCTCTTATTTTCATTCGATTAATTTCTATTCTTTGAATGTGGTTGATGTTGTTCGGTACGAACGACAAACTAAAGATTTGGTTTTGCATGATGACGGTATTTCACGAAAGGCGATTAAATTCTTCATTTGTGACAATTTTGTGCACCAATTAACGCTTTGTGGAAAATCCATGAATTTGTGCAAGTATGAATTGATGAATGTAAAAAGTTTTAATTGTTTGTCCCTGTGTATGCAAAAATCCCATTGGTTTAACGTGTTTGGTTTAATGAAATTTTTGCTACATTTTGGCATGAATACTCAAAATCAAGTTTTTAAACTCAGAATCTATTTTGGTTCGTTTTATGGGAAAGTCAAGCTTCATCAATTTTGTGTGAACAATTTCTATTGTTTTGATAATGGGGTGTTGAATAAGGAACTGAGGTATGAAAAATTTGATTTCAATTTAAATTCATTCCTGAATCCATTTTTGTGGTTGTATTTGAAGTTCGCATTTCATTTCGTTAAGGTTAATTCAGCCACAGAGATTCGACTAGACTACATTTCCGAGGAGAGAAGGTTCATTTTGGCTAAAAAAGGTAATGTTCTCAACGATCCTAGTTCGCCTATGCCAAAAGGTAAGCAAGGTATGAATGTTGAAAATTTAAAAGCACCTCTGCCTTATTCGATTGTTGATGGAAACCTTGTTGATGATTTGTCCTTTAAAAATGATCTGAATTTTGATGTGGTTACTTGCCATTCTTTGATTGATGATATCATATTTGCGTGGAATGATGGCAAGAAGAATAACGTTTTTGGAAATTGTGATGCTGATGAGTTTGTTATTGAAATAATAAATATTCGGCATTTGCAAGATAAGAAAACATATAAGCCTTTCCATCAGCTTGATTTGAGTAAAAATGTGCACTCATTGATCTTTTATGAGAAACTACTTTGTCTAAACAAGAATGTACATATGAGATTTGAGATGCATGAATGCTTGAAAACATGCATGTCTTTGATTTGTTTGTTTGATACGAGGATGACATGTAAAATGGTTAGTGCATTTGAATTTGAAGATGGTGTCTCAAATCTGCCTTGCTATATAAATTCTGCATGTTTAAGTAAGATTGATCAAGTGGAACTTAGATTACATGATCATTTGGAGGACTCCTTGATAAATTTTGATTATAAATTTGATTTGATTCTGATGCATCCTTTATTACCAAGTATGGAAAACCATTGTGAACAGGTAAGATCCACTTCTACATTTGATCCCGGCATTGGATTATGCATTCTAATTTTGAATAAGATTCTGAAAAGATCGTTTGAGTTTATAAATTTTAGTGTCACTAATTCGTTCCATTTCTATGTAGGTGACACTTTGGAATGGTTTCCTCCTAAAGAGGGAGGGCATGGAACTAAATCATTTTCTTTTCAAACCATTTGTGGTTCCTGGAGTTTTAAAAACAATACTTTTCGAATCATGAACAAAAGGGCTTGTGATCTCGAAAAATTTTTCGCGAGCAAGTGGCCCGATTTGAGGACAAATCGTCTTCAAGAGGGAGGGTATGATGTGATCTCAATCGCATCATGTTGTGGCACCACTCGTTGCTATCATGATTGGCCTAAACACGAGGGCCCCAAGTGCAAGATGAAGCTCAATCTCAGCTCAACAAGCTCAATCTTAGTTTTTCCCAGCTCGATTTAGCTCACATGAGCTTAATTTAGCTTACTTTAGCTCGTTTGAGCTTGGCTTAAGTTTATTTCAACTCATTTATTTTAATGTCTGAATAAATTAAGTAATTTATTAATTTAGCTTAAATTACTACAGCTCATAATTATGTTTTGACTTATTACATGTTTTAAATGTGTCTTGGCCGAATTTAATATGTCTTGTTAAGACTTTATTAAATTTGTCTAATTTAATTTATGTTTAATTAGTGTGTCTAAATTATATTAATGTTTGTTCAGCTAAATTTTATGTGATTTAATTTTGGTTCATGTGTTTTTGTAGGTGAGCTGAATTTGGAGAGTAATTAAACAAGGTTCATGCATGATAGGTTCAATGTATGGGAGTGTGCATGCACAATTGAGGTTCAATGGATGGCATTTAATGGAGCACATGCATTTGGGACGTTCATGCAAGAGGGAGTTGCTGAAAGTTCATGTATTTGAAGATTCATGGATCATATTTATGGGGGGAAAATACATGGGACGTTTCATGCATGATTCATGCATTTTCAAGATGACCATTCAAGTATTTTAGGAACATTCTTGACGTTTAAGTTTTATTTTTCCATCTCCATCAATTACCTTTTTCTAACCTACCTTGTTTCTATTCTAAACCGAATTTATCAACACCAAACCACTCATCTAAACCCTCTCAAAGCTTCCGCAACCCTTAGCCTAAATCACCCAAGTTTGACAACTCCAACTACTCCTCGTAGACGATCGGGCAACTTTGTGAAACGACTCGATTAATCTGGGCCGGATCACATCACATTGTAAGTAGACGTTCATGCACCTAGCTTGAATGAATCTCCACATTCGGCTGTACCTACATGAAACATGAACAAATTAATTAAAATAGATATATTAATTAACACATAAATTTAAAATAGAAAAAAATAAAGTCTTAAGCTAAACATATTAAATTCGGCTAAGACAACTTTAAAAACATGAAATAAATCAAAACATAATTATGAGCTGTAATAACTTAAACTAAGTTAATAAATACTCTAATTATTCAACCAATAAAATAAATGAGCTGAATTGTAGCTAAATTGAGCTCGATTGAGCTGACTTGAGCTCGAGTGAGCTGGAAACGAGCTAAACGGAGCTCAACGAAAAGGAATTGAACTATTTCAGCTTGCATGGATTTGCAAGCAATGCTTAGGGAGCTGGTCCAAAAGTGTGCCCGAGGCATGGCCTTATCAGATCTTAAGAAGACCTTTTGAACTTATAAACCA
Organism: Gossypium hirsutum; assembly: GCF_007990345.1. Classification (NCBI taxonomy): domain Eukaryota; kingdom Viridiplantae; phylum Streptophyta; class Magnoliopsida; order Malvales; family Malvaceae; genus Gossypium; species Gossypium hirsutum. The sequence continues at coordinate 20,688,117 of NC_053432.1, read as the reverse complement.
TGGTGTCACTAATCTATTTAATTTTTGTGTAGGTGACACTTCGAAGTGGTTCCCTCCTAAAGAGGGAGGGTATAAACATAAATTGTGTCCTACTCAAGGCATGTCTGATTTGCAGGTTTTTGGGAGCAACTATGTCAATTCCATCGACAAAGGGGCTGGTGACGATGTAAATTTTTTTTCGAGAAAATGGCCCGATTTGGGGACAAATCGCTTTAAAGAGGGAGGGGATGATACGACCCGCCCTCGGGAACGGCTGTTGTTTCAGCCTACAAGCGAGGCTCATCGTGTTTGCAAGCTCTACGTAGCTCAATTTTATTTTGTGGAGCTTCAATTAGCTTGTTTCCAGCTCTTTACAACCTCAATGAGCTCGAACTAGCTCAATAAACTCATTTTAGTTTCCTTTAGTTTTGCATTTTTTATTTTGCTGGAATAAATTTTAGTTAATTTAGTTTAAGCTAATTAACTAATTTAACTAGGTGTTAATTGTGCCTTTAAGTCATTTAATGTGTCTTATTATTTTCGGCATTAATAAGTTGAGTTAATTAATTTGTCTTGATCTAGTTAAATTAAAGATGTCTTGATTTTATTTAGTTTGTCTAAATTTATACATGCATTAAATCTGTCCAGCCGAATTTATGTGTCATGTTTATTAATATTCAAGTTGTCACAATGTTAATTAGGATGTTCACATTATGTTTTTAATTAAGTTCATTTGTCTTATGTAGGTGCACCCGAATTTGAAGATACATTGGGCAGATTCATGCATGTAGATTCAATGAATGTGAAGGTACATCCCTTTGGACGGCACATGCATGTAAGGAATTAATGCAAGGTGCATGCATAGAAAGGTTCAATGGACGGCAATCAAGAGGCATTTGCATGTTCATGATGGTCATTCATGTATTTGAAGATTCATGGATCAAATTAATGATGGACCATGCATTGGACGGTTCATGTATTGATCCTGTGTTCACACCTTGTGTTCACACCATGATGACCATTCAGTTGGATGTTCACACACAAGAGTCTACTCAAGCTCCTTGTTCACACCAAGTTTGATCCTTCATGAAGCTTCATTTAATTAAGCCACTCATGGTGAAACAACATGAATTAAAGGCTCCATTAAAGGAGTTAGCCGAATCTAGCCATGCATGCATGAAGAACATTTATCCAAGTACATCAATGCATATTCATGAAGCTAACCACTCACCTCCCATTCGGCCGAACATGGACAAGAACATCATTGGACATTTTTCTAGAAGTTTCATGTTTTAATTAGGTACATTACTTAATTGTTAAGTTCATGAATGGACTATTCGGCTAGCATAAGATACTAGTATAAATAGTTGGTTATTTCAATTGTAAGGGACTTTTTGCCATTTTGATAATATATTGAAGATTTGTGAGATTTTCTTCTCTCAATTTCGTCAAAGACTCGTTGGCTTATCTACTAGTTAGTGGCGTCAATCTTGCTCTTTGCAAAACTCGAACTTATCACTTTCAACCCAAAGTGTGGCGTTCATTTGATACCGAGGTTCCTATCTTTGATAGATAGTGGGTCGAGGTCCTTTTTCATCCGTTTCATCCACCTTAAAGACATATAAGATTCGGGTCAACATTTTTCTTAGTGTTGGTTCATTCTTGTTTTTAAGCCTTTCTTTCCATTTCACCTTAAACCGAAAAAAATTCCCTACCTTTAATATTTGTTTTTCATTCTTCTTAGCCGAAATACCTTACCAACCAATTCCTTTTTAACCTTAAATGAACCATAAACATCTTCATTGAACAAATATAACTCTTTGATTCAAGACGAACAAAACTTCATCGTTTGGACGATCGGGCAACGAAAACGACTCGGATTCATCAACGAGGCCGGGGCGTATCACATGAGATGTCTTAATGACTTGTTTATTTCATGTAGGTACATTCCTTTGGACGGTACAATGTATGAATGAAGAAACATCTCTTTTGGGCATTCCACACTCATGAATGAAGAAGTATTAAATGCTGGTGCATGTACGGCTAGATGCAATGTTTCTACAAATTCATGCATGTGTCGAATGCATGTATGGACATTAAAGGCTAGTCCATGAATGGATCAAATGCATGGGATGATAGAATGCATGAATGGCTTAAGTGCATGTTTGGTGGCTGTCTCTTAACTTTTCAAGGCACTTATTCGGCCAAGAAGTAGCTGCTAACTAATTCTATGTTGACCATAGAGCTCCTTGAGCATGTTCACACTTTGAATTGACCTATAGGCTACTACACATGCATGGATGGGTTCAAGAACGTCCAAGGGAAGGAATTAACTCAATAATTCAACACATTGATTGAATTAAGTGCATGCACAAAGGGGAGAACGAATTTACTAGGTTCATGCTACCATTTATGAACTTACATGCCATTAAAGTGTTTAATTATGAAGATACATGGTCCATACAAGTGCATGAACGTCCCAAGGAGATGAATGCAACCTTTTGGTGCACATACAAGTCACTTGAAGCCTTTCTTTATGACTAAGCATTCATGCACAAACTAAGGGGGAAGAAAGTGTCCATTCAGCTAGTGCATGAATCTGCCGAATTTATGAACTATTTTAATACATTAGTGTGAACGTTTTTATTATTGTGTGAACACCTAGATGCCGAATTTGAATGGTCATCTATGTGCCTATAAATATTTGTTTTCTTTCATTTGTAAAGGACTTTTGACTTTTGATCATTTGAATGAACTTTGTTCAAAGAGTGAGTTTTCTCCTCTCTAAATTCGTACGAGTTTCGATCTGACTTATCTAGCGTGCTAGTGGCGTCTATCGTTCTCTTTTGAACTTATCACCTTGCTTTGGTGTGGCGTTCAACCCTTCTACAATTCCGTAATCCCACCTTGAACCGAATAGAAATCGGGGTGACACTTTTTAGTGTTGAATCGTTTCTGGTGTTTAAGCTCATTTATCCATTCCACCGACTATCCTAGATTTTACCCAACTATAATATCTTTTTACAAAACCGAGCCTTCATTTATCAACTTCCATTTTTCTTATTTTTATCCTTAAATCGAGCCTACTACCCTTATAAATTTACCATCACCTTAGCCAACCTTTTAAAACCATTTGAAAGCTTCCGCATCTTTAGCCTTATTTCATCCTATTTTCGATAACTCAACTATTCCTCGTCGATGATCGGGCAATTACGTGAAACGACTCAATTAATCCGGGCCGGATCACATCAACTCCGATCATCAAGTTTCCCTTCCTACCATTATTTACCCATCCCAATGCCACACTTTAAACCAATTTTCTTCTTTATTCAGCCTACCCTACACCCGATATTATTCCTTGTAACCCATTTTGAAATCGACCCTCAAGCAGCAAATTAAGTCTATCGAGACGAATTACGAATTTGTGAGACGAGGTCGAGTGGTAAAAGGCAAGAGAGCGTGAGTTCATTCGAAAAAAAAGCCTAAAAGAGAGTTCAAACACGAGTGAGTGAATTTTTCTTTTTGAGTGAACTTGAGAGATTTGTGGTGAGAATTATTTTTCTTTCTAATTTAACTTTTGTTTTCTAATATTTTGTTGAAGCATGTCTGAAGAATTTTCTGAATTTGAATTCCAAATGTGGAGACAAGAAATGCAAAGGATAATACGGTCTAAATTTCGACAATTCGACAAAGATAAAGAAGATTTGACACCTACTATCGTTGACATCAAGATTAGTGTAATCCTTCAAAGATTGGAAAATGAACCACAATGTGAAGATATGTTTCACACGCGTTGCCGTGTCCACGATAAAGTTTGTTGCCTCATTATTGATGGTGGAAGTAGGTCAAACATGGCTAGTATTCGAACGGTAAAAAAACTTAGCTTGGCCACTACCAAGCATCCACGACCCTATCAACTACAAGGACTTGGTGTTGAAGGCAAATTTGAAGTTACTCAACAAGTGCGTGTTGCATTTTCCATCGGAAGATACCAAGACGAAGTCCTTTGTGATGTTGTGCCTATTCAAGTCTGCCATTTGTTGCTAGGAGAACCATGGCAATCGGATCGCAAGGTCATTCACGATGAAGGTACCAATAGGTATTCCTTCAAGCATCAAGGAAGGAAAATCACTTTAGCGCCGCTCACACCGGAACAAGTGCAAGAAGAACAATTCAAAATGAAGCAATCCATTGAGCGAGAAAAGGAGAAAGAGATTGAAAAAGAAATTGAAAGAAAACAAAAAGAAAACGAAAAAGAAAAAGAAATTGCAAAAGAAAAAGAAATCAAAATAGTGAGAGAAAAAGAAAATGAAGAAAAGAAAATTGAAAAAGAAATTGAGATTGAGAAAAAAATTGAAAAAGAAAAAGATGTTGAAGAAGAAACGAGAGAAAATGAAGATAGTGAGCGAGAACAAGAAAAGGAGAACGAAATTTTAACTAACCCCCGTGATGTTTGTTTTTGTTCTGTTCCTTCTTTTCAGGTTCTGACAAATCTCTGTGACGAATATCAACTTCAATATCTTCCTAACGAGCGACGTTTTTGCATGACCGAAAAAGGTAAGGATGAAGTTGAAATCGAACCACACAAGCTTGAAGGTAAGCGAGGTAAGGAATTTTTAAAAACCGAGTCATGGCCATCAAGTTTGAGAGTTGTTGAAAATGACTTTGTTTTAAAAAAATTCTCTTATTTTCATTCGATTAATTGCTATTCTTTGAATGTGGTTGATGTTATTCGGTACGAACGACAAACTAAAGATTTGGTTTTGCATGATGACGGGTTTTCACGAAAAGCGATTCAATTTTTCAAATATGATAATTTTGTGCATCCATTATTGTCATGTGACAAATCCATGAATTTGTGCAAGTTTGTGATACGACCCGCCCTTGGGAACGGCCATTGCATCAGCCTACAAGCGAGGCTCGTCGTGTTTGCAAGCTGGACGTAGCTCAATTATATTTTTGTGAAGCTCCTTTCAAGCTCAATAAGCTCGAATTAGCTCAACTTCAGCTCAAACATTTTCAATTCAGCTCAATATCAACTAGACATTAATTTAATAGCTGAATATTTAAGTCGATTTAATTAGTTTATTACAGCTTATTAATATGTTTGTTGCATGTTTTTAATATGTCAAGTTTTATTACATGATTTAAAATTGCTTTAAAGCTGCCGAATTTAATGAGCTGATTTTAGTGTCATTGTTGACCGAATTAATGTGTCTTGTTTTTATTCTTAATTTAGTTCAGCTAAATACCACATTAATCTTAGTTTTTCCTATTTATGTAGGTTGGCCGAATGTGGGGGTTCATTTAGCAAGGAGAGCCGAATGTGGAGATTCATTTAGCTTGGTGCATGCACAATAGATTCAATGAACCTGGAGATACATGCATCAAATTGGTGAGCTGAATTTGGCATTCCTAGGTGACTATTCGGTCAAGAGAGCTAATGTTTCCAACTCCAAAGCTGTCAATTAATCCTTTCACATTTGCTGGATGCATCTTGGCTTTTCGGTTCCATATGTTCACACTCCATGACTCTTCAATGTTGAGCTTTCACACTTGAATTGGCTGCTCATTACCCTCTTAATTGCTGGTCACTTTTCAGCCAAAAGTTGCAACATAAATGAGCTAATTTATGCCCATTGGCCGAACCTAGCGATCCATGCATCATCCAAGTTTTTCCAAGTCCAATGCTTCATTTAGAAGGTGTCTAATGGAGCTCCATGTTCAGCCGAATCTAGCTAGTTCATTTAAGTGATTCATTTGCTTAATTTTTAAGGAATGTAAGTGACCATTCGGCTAGCTTAGGTGTTGCTTATAAATAGCTGAAATTTTACTTTGTAAAGGACTTTTTGACATTTTAATTAGCGAATTGCTGCCAAATTTGTGAGGCATTTTCTCTCAAATTTCGTTCGAGACCCGTAAGACTTATCTAAGCTTTTAGTGGCGTCTTTCCGAGTCTTTTCCGAACTTATCACTCCTAAAACCCAAGTGTGGCGTTCACCTTTGATACCTTTGGTTCATACTTTACTAAGTATCGGGTCAAGGTCCTTATCAACCATTTCCAACTCAATTTGGTCCTATAAGTTTCGGGTCGACACTTTTCTTTAGTGTTGGTTCACTCTTGACCTTTTTGAACCATTACCATTTCGTACCAAATCCTTTACCATTTAGTACCAATTCCCAAATACCAAAACGTACCAAAACCAAATACCATTTTCTAATTAATCTTAAACCGAACTCGACCATTCTAGTCATACCATTTCGACTTAAACCAAATCCATATCCAACTTTGCACGGACTTACTTTACTTCTTGAAACTCAATTATATTCTATCTTCTTCTCGTCTATTCTACTTCTTCGTTTACGATCGGGAACTAAACGACTCTGGTTCAACTACTAAACCGAGGTCATATCAGTTTGATTTGATGAATATAAAGAGATTTGAATGTTTGTATCTATGGACACGAAAACCTTTTTGGTTTGACATGTTTGATTTATTAAAACACTTTGGCGTAAGTAATCAAACTCGTGTGTTCAAACCTGGAATTTATTGTTTTAGGTTGATATGTGCGGAACTCAAGCATCCTAAATTTTATGCGACAAATTTATGTCTGTTTGATGTTTGGCCTCTGAAATTTAAAGACTCTGTTTATAATTTAAAATTGTTCTTTGATCATTTTATGTGGCTGTACATGAAATTCATTTTTCATTTCGAAAAGGTAAGATCAACTCATGTTTTTGAAACTGGTATCGTTACATATGTTCAATATGTGAATAGTGTTTTAGCCTATTCCTTTGAGTTCAACGTCTATGGAGACATTACCCTCTTTCAGCATTATGAACCCAACACTTCGAAAAGTGCAAGTTGCCTTTGTGTTTACCCTTCGTTTCAGGTTTTTCAAGGATTGTGTAATGAGCTTCGACTTCAATACCTTCTCAAGGAGAAAAGGTTCACTTTGATTGAAAAAGGTAAAATTGATTCTCAATTTTCCACTCCTAAAGGTGAATCAGGTATGAATTCTGATGTTATGCGACCATCTTTTCTTAAGTCGAATGTAACTAAAATTTTTGAAGACACCTTGATTGCTGAAAAGCGCTTGAATCCTGTTGTGGTTAATTATTTGATTTTGCTTGATGATGATAAATCCATTTTGAGTAATGATAAGACGATTTTTCTCTTTGGAAAATGTGATGAATTCATTGTTGAGAACATAACCAAACGACAATTGCGAGTGCCAAACATGCGAAATCATGAATCATATGAAACTTTTCATTTTTGTGTTTGTGATGAAGATTTAAATTTCTTGTTCCATTACTCGCATTCCATTTACTTGAACAATGACTTGTGGAAGCAAATTGAAAGGTTCGAATGCTTAAAAACATATTTGTCTTTGTCTCGACCATTTGATGAGTTATGGATATGGAAGGAGTTTTGTTCATGTGATTTTAAGAATGATGTTTTAAAACTGCCTTTTTACATAACTCATACTTGTCTTGTTATGACCATGCATGATCCACATAGTTGTTCTGATCATTTCTTGATGATTAATGGTTGTCTATTTTCATTGATTCATTTGCCATCTCTAATGCCGAATATTGTGAGTTCTTTTGCAAAGGCTTATGAACGACTAATTGTTCCATTCATTCAAGGAGAGTTGCATAAGACGGATTATTTTCTAGAGAACAAACAGCTCGACTTGAGGACAAGTCATTTTGAAGAAGGGGGGAATGATGTGACCACGCCCCAAGCCCCATCAAGTCCTCGTCTTGATTCCCTCGAGCTTCCAAAGGGACCAATGACCCGAGCTAGGTCCAAGCGATTTCATGAAGTTGTTTCAGCTTTGTTGTTCAAGTTTTGGAAGGAGAATCAGCTTGTTGAAGATGAGGAAGCTCGATCCAACTCCTTGAAGAAACCATGCACCTTAGTGCAAGCTAATTTCAGCTCCATTTTAGCTTTTCTAGCTCGTTTCAACTCCGACCAGCTCAATTGAGCTCATTTCAGCTCAATCGAGCTCAATTTAGCTACAATTCAGCTCATTTATTTTATTGGTTGAATAATTAAAGTATTTTATTAACTTAGTTTAAGTTATTACAGCTCATAATTATGTTTTGATTTATTTCATGTTTTTAAAGTTGTCTTTAGCCGAATTTAATATGTTTAGCTTAAGACTTTATTAAATTTGTCTATTTTAAATTTATGTGTTAATTAATATATCTATTTTTAATTAATTTGTTCATGTTTCATGTAGGTACAGCCTGATACGATCCGGCCCGGTTAATGAATCCGAGTCGTTGTTGTGCCCGATCGTGAATTGGAGTAATTTGAAAGCTTTACAAAATAGGCTAGAAGAAAAGGAATTATTTAGGCTCAATAAAGTTTTGTTGGTTTAGGAAATGAAACATAAATCAATGGATGAAGTTTGGGCTAAGTATTCAAAAGCCGAACTAACACAATAGGAGTGTGTTAACCCGTAACTTAGGAGAATGCTTAGGTTGGTAGGGTGTTGATGGAAGGTTTGTTAAGTGGATAGAAACTTCGACCCGCTATCAAAAATGATAGGAACCTCAGTCGAATCGAACGCCACACTTTTGGGATTAAAGTGATAAGTTCGGATAGAAAGACGGGTTGACGCCACAAGGGTTACTTGATAAGTCAGACGAGTCTTTGGAGAACAATGAGAGTTGAAAACAAACTCACAAAGTAAACAAATTTCATATAAAGTTTAAAAGTATATTGTCTTACCTTTTACATGTTTACAAGCCAACTATTTATACTAAAACTAGGACATGAATAGCCAATTCTGGCCATTAATAAGTAACATGAATCAGCCCATGAACCGATTTTAATGATATATGTTCATCCATTGAATGACATTTAAGTCACATTCGTCCCCCCTTGCCATCCATAGATGCATCCTTAGTCATGAAGCAAATGTTTGTTCATCATGGGTAATAAATTTGACTTCTAGAATCTGCCCATTCATCCCTTCAATTTGGATGGTGCTTTTAAGGCTCCTTTGTTTCCCACGAAAAAGGCTCCTAGGTGAGCTCAAACGGCAACTTAAATGCAGGTTTTAATTTGCTGCTCATGCATTCTCTTAATTGAGACGGCACATTAATGGCTCTATTGAAGGGACCGAAATAGCACATGGAGAAGAGGGATTTTAATGCCGTCCCATGCATAGGGAGAAGAATGCAGCAACCAATTTAATGTCGTCCAAGCATGCACCAAAATTCAAGAGCCATTGATCTTCACGAAAAGGCTCATAGGAAATAGGAATCAGCAGCCCTTAATGAGTCCTTTGCTATGCACGAAAATGGATGTATAGAAACACAATGCATGCTTCCTTTAATGCCGTTCATGCATGCTTCTAAAGGAGAAGTCAACAGCTCTTTAAATGCTTCCCTTTGCTATTAAGTCTATTGTAGACACATTAAATTCGGCAGCTAGCATTAAACCTGCATAATAAATTGTTCTTTAAATTCGTCCCCATATCCATGCACCTGCACACATTTAAATCAGCCATTAACTCAAGTTTAAGGCAAAACAAAATTGGGTCAACAAGGCATATTAAATTCGGCACTTTAAAGCACTAAAGACACATTAAACAACAGCATTAAATCCGTCCAGACACATTAAAAGCTGTACTAAATAGAACACATTTAAATAGTCTTAAGACAAATTTAAAGCATGCATTAAAACCAATAAAACATATTTAAAATGTCCAGATTTCTTAATTAAATACTTAGTAATTATTTAAGCTAAAATAACTAACTTAACTAATTAATTTATTCCAGCAAATTAAATTAAATGAGCTAGTGAGCTAATAACGAGCTCAATGAGCTGAATTGAGCTCGAATGAGCTGAACCAAAAATGTTTTCGGGGCGGGGTCGTATCATCCCCCTTCTTCGAAGCGACTTGCCCTCAAGTCGAGCTTCTTGTCCCTCATAAAAAGTTTGTCCTTATACAACCCTTTACGATAGCATGGAATGGATAGGCTCACAAAATCAGGTATGTTAAAACGTTCATTTGCCTTGAATCTTTTCCAAATTTCTTCGTTCAAACATAGTAAGCTTTCACAACAATTCAACGACCACACATTTTCTACATTATCAGGTAAATAAAAAAAACCATTGGATTCATGCTTTTGTTCGATTGAAACTTGTAGTGGACGTTTGCCTATTGATTCACCAACAAATTTATCAACAATAATAGTCTTACCAACATATTTCAAACGAAATGAAGATACCATCAGCATAATCCTTTCATCACAAACAAATGAATAGAAATCTCGCACAATAAAACTTGGCAATGGAAATTGAACGATGGGTTCTTCCAAATTCACATTATCAGCATCAATCAAAATAGATAAATCACTTTCAAATAAAGTTGAACAATTAAACACTTCACGATTGAAATACTTTGCAAAAACCAATTCTTCAAAAAGATGTTTATTTCCAACCGAATAGGGCAGAAAGATTTTAAAGTTCTCATGAGTCATACCTTGTTCACCTTGAAGAATGGAAAAACAAGGATCATTTTTACCTTCGTCGATCATCACAAATCTTCTCTCCTTGGACTTGTAATGCAATCGAAGCTCCTTGGTGGAATTAACCTTGTCGAAATGAAATACGTACTTCAGGTATAACCACAGAAATAGACTAAGGATTGAATTGAAATCAAATTTATCATACCTCGTTTCCTTATTGAACAACCAAGCATCAAAACAATAGAAATTGTTCGCACACAATTGGTCATGCTTGAATTTCCCAACAAATGTACTAAAACAGATTCTGGGTTTAAAAATTTGATTTTGATTATTAACGCCAAAGAGTAGCAAAGAGTTCATTAAACCAAACTTGTCAACGCAAAAATTTGTTTTGGGAAAGCTCGTCTCACCACCATTTGAGATTAAAACACTAATCAATGAAGGAAAATCAACCACTTTTTGGCATGGAGCTTTTACAAAGATGAAGTCGACATTATGTTTATCCACATTCAAGGAAGATAATGGAAATTCAAGTGCTAGGTGTTCCTTACCTATCTTACCTTCGGGCTCATGTGGTTCAATTTTAACTTCATCCTTACCTTTTTCGGTCAGGCAAAAACGTCGCTCGTCAGGAAGATATTGAAGTTGATATTCGTCATAGAGATTTGTCGAAACCTGAAAAGAAGGAACAGAACAAAAACAAACATCTCGGGGGTTAGTTAAAATTTTCCTCTCTTTTTCTTGTTCTCGCTCACCATCTTCCTTTTCTCTCATTTCTTTTTCAACATCTTTTTCCTTTTCAATTTTTTTCTCAATATCAATATCAATATCAATCTCAATCTCAAATTTTTTTTCTTTTTCTCTCTCTCATTTTCTTTTTTTCTTCTCTCAATTTTATTCAAGATTCGTTCATTTTCTTGCATCAACATCTCTTGTCTTTCTTTTCTTCTATTTTCTTTTTGTCTTGTTCTTCCATTACAAGAAGATGATAACTTATAAGAATCATAACGACAAGCTTCACGTTCGAAAGAAATGGCAGATTCATCGTGCAAGTCACGAACATCTCTTTGTGAATAACCCTCCGTGGGAAAATATCTCGATGCATAAGAAACTCGTTCATCTCTTCTCGAATAATCATGGAATGTGTGCTTTCGAAATGATCTTGTCTCTGTCTCTTGATTCGGTGAATTTTGCTTTCGTCGGAATCTTTCCTCCACTCGATCCAATCTATCATGCAACTTATCAAATTTTGATTTCACCATTCTACGCATCTCTTGCATCAAATATTGGAAGTCTATTTCGGAAAATTCTTCTCGAGACATTTTTTTTTGCTAAAAAGAATAAGTGTTTAAAATAAAAAGTAAATACCTCACCACAAAGCCTCGCAAGTCACTCAGAAAGAAAATTTTCACTCCACTCGTGTTTACGCTCGCTTTTGGCTTTTCTTCTCTCGAATGAACTCACACCAATCACTCTTGCCTTTTTCCACTCGACTTTTTGGCCTCTTGAAGTTCTTCGCAAACTAAGTCAACGAATCAATACCGTTTGGCGTCGGCTTACAAAATTGATTTGGCTTGGTAGGTAATGATGTAGGAAATGGTAGGCTATCAAACAAAATAGAATTGGTTAAGTGTGGCTATATAGATATGGTCCTTTAGTCAACAAGCAATGCTTTTACAAACCCAAAATGAATTTCAATCACTCTTTTTTTTTTCAATTTTGATTTTTTTTTCTTCTTTTTTTTTTAATTTCGAAATTTTTTTTCTTCTTTTTTTTCTTCAATACTAAATACAAAAAGTACAAATAAATTGAATACAAACTTTTTTTTTGAATTTTTTTTTCAAATTTTTTTTTTGAATTTTTTTTATATTTTTTACAATACCGTAATACCGATAACGTCGATCTTACTCCGATTCAGCTAGCTCTGATACCAAATGATACGATTCGGCCCGGTTAATGAATCCGAGTCGTTGTTGTGCCCGATCGTGAATTGGAGTAATTTGAAAGCTTTACAAAATAGGCTAGAAGAAAAGGAATTATTTAGGCTCAATAAAGTTTTGTTGGTTTAGGAAATGAAACATAAATCAATGGATGAAGTTTGGGCTAAGTATTCAAAAGCCGAACTAACACAATAGGAGTGTGTTAACCCGTAACTTAGGAGAATGCTTAGGTTGGTAGGGTGTTGATGGAAGGTTTGTTAAGTGGATAGAAACTTCGACCCGCTATCAAAAATGATAGGAACCTCAGTACGAATCGAACGTCACACTTTTGGGATTAAAGTGATAAGTTCGGATAGAAAGACGGGTTGACGCCACAAGGGTTACTTGATAAGTCAGACGAGTCTTTGGAGAACAATGAGAGTTGAAAACAAACTCACAAAGTAAACAAATTTCATATAAAGTTTAAAAGTATATTGTCTTACCTTTTACATGTTTACAAGCCAACTATTTATACTAAAACTAGGACATGAATAGCCAATTTTGGCCATTAATAAGTAACATGAATCAGCCCATGAACCGATTTTAATGATATATGTTCATCCATTGAATGACATTTAAGTCACATTCGTCCCCCCTTGCCATCCATAGATGCATCCTTAGTCATGAAGCAAATGTTTGTTCATCATGGGTAATAAATTTGACTTCTAGAATCTGCCCATTCATCCCTTCAATTTGGATGGTGCTTTTAAGGCTCCTTTGTTTCCCACGAAAAAGGCTCCTAGGTGAGCTCAAACGGCAACTTAAATGCAGGTTTTAATTTGCTGCTCATGCATTCTCTTAATTGAGACGACACATTAATGGCTCTATTGAAGGGACCGAAATAGCACATGGAGAAGAGGGATTTTAATGCCGTCCCATGCATAGGGAGAAGAATGCAGCAACCAATTTAATGTCGTCCAAGCATGAACCAAAATTCAAGAGCCATTGATCTTCACGAAAAGGCTCATAGGAAATAGGAATCAGCAGCCCTTAATGAGTCCTTTGCTATGCACGAAAATGGATGTATAGAAACACAATGCATGCTTCCTTTAATGCCGTTCATGCAAGCTTCTAAAGGAGAAGTCAACAGCTCTTTAAATGCTTCCCTTTGCTATTAAGTCTATTGTAGACACATTAAATTCGGCAGCTAGCATTAAACCTGCATAATAAATTGTTCTTTAAATTCGTCCCCATATCCATGCACCTGCACACATTTAAATCAGCCATTAACTCAAGTTTAAGGCAAAACAAAATTGGGTCAACAAGGCATATTAAATTCGGCACTTTAAAGCACTAAAGACACATTAAACAACAGCATTAAATCCGTCCAGACACATTAAAAGCTGTACTAAATAGAACACATTTAAATAGTCTTAAGACAAATTTAAAGCATGCATTAAAACCAATAAAACATATTTAAATGTCCAGATTTCTTAATTAAATACTTAGTAATTATTTAAGCTAAAATAACTAACTTAACTAATTAATTTATTCCAGCAAATTAAATTAAATGAGCTAGTGAGCTAATAACGAGCTCAATGAGCTGAATTGAGCTCGAATGAGCTGAACCAAAAATGTTTCCGGGGCGGGGTCGTATCACAGCCGAATGTGGAGATTCATTCAAGCTAGGTGCATGAACGTCTACTTACAATGCATGATGTGGGAACACAATTAAAGATGATTCATGAATGGGCTGGTTCAATGAACGTAAGGATGATGCATGAATGATTTAATACAATGAATGGAAGAATGCATGAATATTCACTTACATGCATCGGTTGCTGTCCATTGATCTCCTAAGTACCTATTCGGCCAAAAGGCATCTCTTGGAGTGTCCATTCACACCTTGGCCGAACCTAGACATGTCCATTTCTCTCCCATACATTCACCAAGCCTTCAAGTTCATTTCCTTAGCCATGAAGCTGCCCATTGAAGTACCATTCAGCCGAATTTGGACATAGCCTTTAAAGATACATTTCTAGATTAGTTTAATTCAATTAAAGCTGAATTTACTTAGTCTATTTGGCTATCTAATGTAATCTATAAATAGTTCTTTTCTCTTTGTAAAAAGGTTAGATAGAATTTGATTATTGAAAACTTGATTGTGAGGTTTCCTCCTATCCTATTTCGTACGAGTCTCGTTCTGACTTATCTAGCTCGCTAGTGGCATCAACCCGACTTCTTGAACTTATCACCATCCTGGTGTGGCGTTCATCCACCTTTTTATACCTTTGGTTCCTACCTCTCTATAGGTAACGGGTCAAGGTCCATCTTCGACAATCCATTTAATCCACCTTGAGCAATATAAGTCCCGGGGCAATACTTCATATAGTATTGAATCGTTCTTCGCTTGAGTTCTATTTTTCCATTCCATTTTAACTATTAAATTATAAACAATATTTCTTTATTTCACCGAGCCTATCAAACATCTATCCAAACCAACTTTTGAACCCATTTTCTCAACTTCCGCTATTAAAAAATCATCTAACTCCATCTATCTACAAAATCGAACAAACTTCTCGTCGACGATCGGGCAATCAAGTGAATCGACTCAATCAACCGAGCCGGATCACATCATGTATCCTAATCTATTCCCAAGGTTCAAATGGGCTTTTTCCTCGATTACACATCTTTGCCCTCTTCCACAGAATGTCAAAACCGATACTCGGTAGCAATTTATATTTAACAAGTAGCACACATAATTTGCATATTACTTAATAATAACCACAAAGCATAATATTTCATGATATTAATCACCGTATCATATAAATAACATTAAATTACTTAAAATGACAATTGTGTTACTACATTTACACATGAACTTACCTCGTATGCGAAAATGGTCATTTTTACCATTTTGTCCACAACTTGGTATTTTGCCGATTTTAGCTCGAATTTTGATTTTCCTTGCTCTATCATTTAAAATATAGCCTAATTAGGACTCATATTATTCAAATCCACCCAAAATCATATTTTGGAAAAATTACAATTTTACCCTTAAACTTTCACATATTTACACTTTTGCCCCAAATCTCGTAGATTAAACTTCACCCTATTTTCTTATGTTTTGTAACATGCTAATCATTTTTCCCTTCTATAGCAATATCCAATTCTCACTCTAACATGTATTTATGAACATTAGGTATTTTTACCGATATGTCATTTTAGTCGTTTTTACGTAAAATCACTTAGCAAAAGTTGTTTAACACAATCTCAAGCTTCATATTCTACCATAAAACATCAAAATTCATGCATATCATTCATGGGTAAATTTTTAAATATAAACCCTAGCTCAAAATATTGGTAGAAATAGGTAAACAGAGCTACGAGAATTTTAAAAATGTAAAGAACATTAAAAACGGGCATAGAAATCACTTACAATCAAGGCTTAAAAGTGTTGAAACCCTAGCTCTGGTGGAGAGCAAAATTCAGCAGCAACTTATGGAGAAGATGATCATTTTTTTGTTATTTTTCCCATTTTATTTCATTTAATATCCAAATGACCAAAATGCCCTTCCTTACTAAACTTTCAAAAATTCCATCCATGTCCAATTTTTGTCTATAAACTTAGAAATTGGTCAAATTGCTATTTAAGACCTCCTAATTAATATTTCAAAGAAATTTCATACTAGAAACTTCTAGAATGCAAGTTTAGCAACTTATTCAATTTAGTCCCAAATTTCAAATTAAGCACTTTATGCATAGAATTTCTTCACGAAAGTTTCACACAATCATGCAATCATATCATACACCTCAAAATAATTATAAAATAATTATTTCTATCTCAAATTTGTGGTCACAAAACCACTATTCTGATTAGGCCGTAATTAGGGATATCACACTTACCCCTTTTTGAACATCATTAGCTATCATCAAGCCTATCAAGCCAATATCTACAACCAAGGCCATCTTGCGAATGATTCTTCTCGTAGACGATCGGGCACATTGTGAATTCGACTCCGTCACCTGAGCTGGATCACATCAGCATGCTAGACAACTCCTTTAATGTCTTTCTGTGTGATACGAGCTCGTTTCGGATGTAAAGACGAGTCGTAATCTTTCCCGATCGAAATTAGGTAGTGTCGGAATTGAATCAAATTCAAGTCTTGGTGTTTGAAGTTGGATGGCTTTAGGAACAAAGGAGTTTGATGGGTTGTTGTTTGCTGGGTAATTCGATGAAACAAGGTCGAACCCTTATTATCAAATAAGGACCCGGGCTTAAGGTTTCAAAGAAAGAAATGGAAATAGGATAAAAACCGAGACCCTCTATTTAGCAAAATAGGAACCTACGGTATGAAGAACGCCACACCAATGGGTGATAAGTTCGAACAAAGTTAGATTGACGCCACTCGTTGAAGATAAGTCAATTTGAGCTTTGGAGAATAAAGAGAGTGAATTTCTCACTAAAATTATATTTCATTCAGAAATTTGGCAAAAAGTCCTTTTACAAGAAATTCAAGAACTATTTATAGCTTAAGTGACTAGTAGCCGAATAGTCAAGTTCAATACTTAAAAACTAAGTAAACATTGAACTAATTTTGAGCTAAGATCCATGAATGGCCTTGAATCAATGTTCGACTGAATATAGACCAAGGAAGAGCTTCAACGAACTTGGAAAATTGGCAGCAGCTACATTCGGCCAATGGAGTTTAATAAGGTCAATAATGAAGCAACTCTTGCTGAAAAATTACCTTCATTAATTAGCAACTTGAACAGTCATTTGGAAGTGTGAATGGACGGTTTTGAATGACCATAAGGTGTGAACATCATGAACCGAATAGCCACAATGTACCCAGCAATGTGAAGGAAATAAATGGCAGCTTTGGAGAATGGAAAATCATCTCTTTTGGCCGAATGGTCACTTAGAGAACTTCAACAATCAGCACACCATCTTTAATATAGTCCATGCATGTATCATTTGGTGCATTGAACCCAACATGCATGCATCTTCACATCCATTGAATCTTCATGCATGAATCTGCCCAATGAATCTTCAAATTCGGCTGTACCTAAAAACACACATGAACTTAATTAATTTCAATCAAATTAAGCTGAACTAAGTAAATACATAATGTGAACATCCTAATTTAACATTGAAACAACTTAAATATTAATAAAGCATGACACAAATTCGGTTGAACAGATTTAAGACATGTAATAATTTAGACAAACTAAATGAAATCAAGACATCTTTAATGTAACTAAATTAAGACATATTAAACACTTATATTAAATAAAAACATATTAATAAGCTGTAATAAGACTTAATTAAATGCTTATTTAAATGGTTTAAAATCCAGCAGCAATTTAATTAGCTAGAACGAATTTCAACTTCAAAGAAGTTGAAAATATTCAGCTCGTCTTTAAGCTCTTTCCTTTCATTTTCCTCAATCCGTTCCACCAATGCTAAAATAGCAACTTTAAATCGTTTAGCTCTAGCTCGCGTTATTGGACCAATGGGCAGCTTAATAGCTTCTTGTTCGTTCTCCATTTGGTTCGTAGGCAAGCTCACATCACTGTGCACCGGCAACTCCTTTATTGCTGCTCTTTAAATTCGGACATGCATGCCTGCACATTAAAATCAACAAATTAATGGAGTTTAAGACATTAAAAATCAGCAGCAACTAGATAAAATAATTTGGCTGGAGCTTAAGACACATTAAAATCATGTAATAGGCTGTAGCAAATTAATAACATGTTTTATTAAGACATATTAAAATTCGGTAGCAGCCTTAAGACACAATAAAGACAATTTAAATGACTGTAGCAAAACAAATTAAAAACATGTCCTAATGTTGACACAATTAAATCCGGCTGACTCCAAGACACATTTCAAACATGTCTAGGCTAGGACACACTCACTAAAACATATTTAAGCTAATTAAATGACCAGATTCTAAAAACATTAAAAAGCTGTAGGAAAAAAACATATTAACATGTATTAAACTTAACAAACTTATCTAAAATTATTAAGTATCAAATTTGAACTTATTTATGAGCTGAAAACTAATTAACTAATTTAACTAAATAAGTTATTCCAGCAACATAAACGCAAGAATTAAAATAAACTCAAAATGAACAAACAAGCTCATTGAGCTATAATCGAGCTGAATTAAGCTCGGTGAAATTAAGATCAGGCTTCATTTTGAACTTGGGTGATACGATCACGGCTTCCCATAAGTCAAGTCCAAGCCGAGATCCGATGGTGCTACCTCAAGGGCCGATCACAAGGGCTCGTGCAAAACAATTTAAAGAAGCCGTTATAGCTTTAGTTTAGCATGTGTGGGATGATGTCAATGCTAGACCTATCGAACCAGTTAGTGGCCATTTTGGAAATCCATGCCGAACTTTTCTACAAGTTCAGTTCAGCTCACCGAGCTCACCTTCAGTTCAAGTTAGCTCCCATGTAGCTCCACACCAGCTTATTAACTCGGGACTAGCTCATTATCAGCTCACGAGTTTAAGCCCAGCTCGAGTTTAACTCATGAATTAACCATCAGCTCATGGAGTTCACTTTGAATTCATTTGACTACTATTGACTTTTTAATTAATAAGTTCAATAATTAGTTAATTAATATCCTACATATTAAATTTAGTTCACATTAGTTATATTAAGTATGTCTTAAAAGTGTTTATTGATGATAATTAAATTTGTCATAACCGAATTTAATGTTGATATTTGTGTTCACATTAGTTTGAATTAATTATGTTCACATTTCTTGTAGGAACGCAATGGACATATGGAGATTAAAAGCAAGCATGAATTTTGAAGGTGCATGGACGGTTGGGGGGGCTTGAATCTCTTAGGTGCATGTTCGGCCAAGTGCATGTATGACCATATTCAATGTCTTTAAGGTTCATGAATGTTTCCATTCATGTATGGTGTGCTATCTCTTCATTCTCCAAGGTGACCATTCGGCCAAAGGGCACTCACACATGCATGAAGATAGCTTGGCCAATTAGCTTCCCCATGACTCTCCTTAATTCGTCCACACCTATGTTCACATGGCAAGACCATTCGGTTCACCTTGTTCACACTAGAAGACTCTTCAACATTCGGTTTCACACACATGATGGCCCTTGGAGTGTCCACAATTAATTCATACTTTTTGGCCAAACATTGCTTCATTTAACAAGGTTGGCCGAATCTACAAGTGACCATTGGATATCATGCATTCACTTTGAGTTTTCTTAAGCATGAAGATGCATTCATCCACCATTCCCAAAACCGAATCTGGTCATGCATATTAAGAGTTATTTTTCTAGAATTTTCTTTAATTAATGTGTAAGCATGAAAGGCCAATCGGCTACCTAGACTTAGGCCTATAAATACTTGTTCAATTTCCATGTAAAGGACTTTTGAAACTTATGTTAATGTTATGCTGCCGAAATTGTGAGGCAAACTTTTCTTATATTTCGTTCAAAGATTCGTTTGGCGTTCCTAGCGTTCTAGTTGTGTCAACCGTGTTCTTTGTCGTACCCGAACTTATCACTATTCATAGTGTGGCATTCAACATACCGAGGTTCCTATCTTGTTAGATAGTGGGTCGAGGTTTTCCCTTACCAAACCTATAACCGAACTCAAAAGGCCTAATCAACGGGTCGATACCATTTCGGTATTGGTTCTTGAAAGTACCTTTAGTAGTTCAAACTCGTTCTCTTCTTTACCTAATCGAACCTAAACCGACCAATTTGTTCATATCCTTTTGTTCCTACCCTTTCATTCCTACCATTCCATTCGTACCCCTCTTTCTACTTTGACCATACCTAATACGATCCGCCTCGGGGTGAGTCGAGTCGTATGTAAGTTTGCCCGATCGTCTATGAAGAAGTAGCGTTCGATTTGTTCAAAAGGATGTTTTAACGTAAATAATGGCAGAAGCTATGTAAAAGGATTCAAAGATGGGTTTATGGATATGAAGTTTATGTAGATGGGTTTATGGATATAAGTTTTTGTAGGTTTGGTTATAATGAAACGAAAAGATGGAATGGAATGGAAATGAAAATGATCTCAAAAACAAACACGAACCAATATTAGAAAATTATTGACCCAAATGTTTATAAGTTTTCAAGGTGGTCGGATGGAGAATATGAGAACCTCGACCCGCTACTTAGCAAAGTAGGAACCTTGGTATGTTTGAACGCCACACTACGAGTAGTGATAAGTTCAGTTTTCAACAAAGAAAATGGATGACACAACTAGAACACTATGTAGCCAACAAATATTTGAACGAAAACAGAGAAAAGTTTGCCTCACAAATTTGGCAGAATATCATTACAAAATGTCCAAAAAGTAGTGTCCCCAAAAGGCTTGGTTACAAGAATTTATAAGGCTAAAATGAGCTAGCTGAATGGTCACATAGTAAAGTACTATTAAAGGGCTAATTATAAATCAAAGACTTTTGAAATTCTAGAGTCAATAACTTGATACGACCATGCCCCGGGCACACTTTTGGATCAGCTCCCTAAGCATTGTTTGCAAATCCATGCGAGCTGAATTAGTTCAATTTCATTTCGTTAAGCTCCGTTTAGCTCGTTTCCAGCTCACTCGAGCTCAAGTCAACTCACTCAAGCTCAATTCAGCTCAATCTTAACCCAATGAGCTTATTTTTAGCTTTCTTTAGCTTGCATTTATTTTGCTGAAATAAACCATTTAATTTGTCATTAGTTAAATTAGTTGTTTATCTTAAGTTAGTTAATTTGTTAAAATCTGGACAAATAATTAATTAAGTGTTTTAATTATATCTAAATTAAATACTTAATTAATTATGATGTTTTAAATATGTCTAAAATTGTTAATATGTATGGCCAAATTTAATGTGCAAATTATTGAGTTCATATGCTGCTAATTTAATGTGTTTGAAATGCATTTAACTTGCTGATTTAATTTGCTGCAGGTTCATGAACGGATTGGTGCAATGTATGGGAGTGTGCATGCACAATTGAGGTTCAATGGATGGCATTTAAAGGAGCACATGCATTTGGGACGTTCATGCAAGAGGGAGTTGCTAAAAGTTCATGTATTTGAAGATTCATGGATCATATTTATGGGGGAAAATACATGGGACGTTTCATGCATGATTCATGCATTTTCAAGATGACCATTCAAGTATTTTAGGCACATTAATGCCTCATTCAGCCAAGGGAGATGTAGGATCATTAAAGAGCTGCACATTCATGGAATTATGGAGATTCTTCAAGGCTAAGGATGCATGAATGCATCAAGTGAAGCATCATGATGGTTCGGCCAATTCATGTACCATCTTCAAGCATGAACTGGATTTTAATGCTATTTGTGTGAACACGTTAAATACCTGTGTGAACAGAATTTAAGTTAGTGTGAACAACATAGATGTCGAATATCAATAGGCATTTTAGGCTTATAAATAGCTTACTTGTTTATTGTAAAATGTTACAGAATTTGATTATTGAAAACTTGATTGTGAGGTTTCCTCCTATCCTATTTCGTACGAGTCTCGTTCTGACTTATCTAGCTCGCTAGTGGCGTCAACCCGACTTCTTGAACTTATCACCATCCTGGTGTGGCGTTCATCCACCTTTTTATACCTTTGGTTCCTACCTCTCTATAGGTAACGGGTCAAGGTCCATCTTCGACAATCCATTTAATCCACCTTGAGCAATATAAGTCCCGGGGCAATACTTCATATAGTATTGAATCGTTCTTCGCTTGAGTTCTATTTTTCCATTCCATTTTAACTATTAAATTATAAACAATATTTCTTTATTTCACTGAGCCTATCAAACATCTATCCAAACCATCTTTTGAACCCATTTTCTCAACTTCCGCTATAAAAAAATCATCTAACTCCATCTATCTACAAAATCGAACAAACTTCTTGTCGACGATCGGGCAATCAAGTGAATTGACTCAATCAACCGAGCCGAATCACATCATCTGGTATCAGAGCTACTAAAACGAGG
Organism: Gossypium hirsutum; assembly: GCF_007990345.1. Taxonomy (NCBI): domain Eukaryota; kingdom Viridiplantae; phylum Streptophyta; class Magnoliopsida; order Malvales; family Malvaceae; genus Gossypium; species Gossypium hirsutum. The sequence goes on along the minus strand of NC_053432.1, from coordinate 20,665,726 downwards.
AATGCCGACGTTCGTACCAAGCTCGGAGTAGGTTCGTAACGTGAAAAAAAAATTTAGGTTGTAATTTTTTCTCTTCTTCCTTTGTATTTCAGCATATTGTAATTGAAAAAAAAATCAAAAAAAATTGATTGAAAAAAAATTCAAAAAAAAAGTGAAAAAAAATCGAGCAAAAAAAAAAGAAAAAAAGGTGAGCAAAAAAAAATCAAGTTTAAAAAAAAAAGTGAAAAGTCTTGCGAGTTTTTATCATTATCACTTATTACTCCGATCATCAAGTTTCCCTTCCTACCATTATTTACCCATCCCAACGCCACACTTTAAACCAATTTTCTTCTTTATTCAGCCTACCCTACACCCGACATTATTCCTTGTAACCCATTTTGAAACCGACCCTCAAGCAGCAAATTAAGTCTATCGAGACGAATTACGAATTTGTGAGATGAGGTCGAGTGGTAAAAGGCAAGAGAGCGTGAGTTCATTCGAAAAAAAAGCCTAAAAGAGAGTTCAAACACGAGTGAGTGAATTTTTCTTTTTGAGCTAACTTGAGAGATTTGTGGTGAGAATTATTTTTCTTTCTAATTTAACTTTTGTTTTCTAATATTTTGTTGAAGCATGTCTGAAGAATTTTCTGAATTTGAATTCCAAATGTGGAGACAAGAAATGCAAAGGATAATGTGATGTGAGCTTGCCTACGAACCAAATGGAGAACGAACAAGAAGCTATTAAGCTGCCCATTGGTCCAATAACGCGAGCTAGAGCTAAACGATTTAAAGTTTCTATTTTAGCATTGGTGGAACGGTTTGAGGAAAATGAAAGCAATGAGCTTAAAGACGAGCTGAATATTTTCAACTTCTTTGAAGTTGAAATTCGTTCTAGCTAATTAAATTGCTGCTGGATTTTAAACCATTTAAATAAGCATTTAATTAAGTCTTATTACAGCTTATTAATATGTTTTTATTTAATATAAGTGTTTAATATGTCTTAATTTAGTTACATTAAAGATGTCTTGATTTCATTTAGTTTGTCTAAATTATTACATGTCTTAAATCTGTTCAACCGAATTTGTGTCATGCTTTATTAATATTTAAGTTGTTTCAATGTTAAATTAGGATGTTCACATTATGTATTTACTTAGTTCAGCTTAATTTGATTGAAATTAATTAAGTTCATGTGTGTTTTTAGGTACAGCCGAATTTGAAGATTCATTGGGCAGATTCATGCATGAAGATTCAATGGATGTGAAGATGCATGCATGTTGGGTTCAATGCACCAAATGATACATGCATGGACTATATTAAAGATGGTGTGCTGATTGTTGAAGTTCTCTAAGTGACCATTCGGCCAAAAGAGATGATTTTCCATTCTCCAAAGCTGCCATTTATTTCCTTCACATTGCTGGGTACATTGTGGCTATTCGGTTCATGATGTTCACACCTTATGGTCATTCAAAACCGTCCATTCACACTTCCAAATGACTGTTCAAGTTGCTAATTAATGATGGTAATTTTTCAGCAAGAGTTGCTTCATTATTGACCTTATTAAACTCCATTGGCCGAATGTAGCTGCTGCCAATTTTCCAAGTTCGTTGAAGCTCTTCCTTGGTCTATATTCAGCCGAACATTGATTCAAGACCATTCATGGATCTTAGCTCAAAATTAGTTCAATGTTTACTTAGTTTTTAAGTATTGAACTTGACTATTCGGCTACTAGTCACTTAAGCTATAAATAGTTCTTGAATTTCTTGTAAAAGGACTTTTTGCCAAATTTCTGAATGAAATATAATTTTAGTGAGAAATTCACTCTCTTTATTCTCCAAAGCTCAAATTGACTTATCTTCAACGAGTGGCGTCAATCTGACTTTGTTCGAACTTATCACCCATTGGTGTGGCGTTCTTCATACCGTAGGTTCCTATTTTGCTAAATAGAGGGTCTCGGTTTTTATCCTATTTCCATTTCTTTCTTTGAAAACCTTAAGCCCGGGTCCTTATTTGATAATAAGGGTTCGATCTTATTTCATCGAATTACCCAGCAAACAACAACCCATCAAACTCCTTTGTTCCTAAAGCCATCCAACTTCAAACACCAAGACTTGAATTTGATTCAATTCCGACACTACCTAATTTCGATCGGGAAAGATTACGACTCGTCTTTACATCCGAAACTAGCTCGTATCAGTATTCCCTTCCTCTTCAGAATGATTTGTCCTCAAATCGGAATCTGCATCAAACGGAGACAAATCAGAAACGTTAAAAGTCGCGCTAACATTATATTCACCAGGCAAGTCCAATTTATAAGAATTGTCATTAATTCGTTCAAGGACTTGAAACGGTCCATCCCCTCTCGGAAGTAGTTTAGATCGTCGTTGCATAGGAAATCTTTCCTTGCGCATATGCAACCACACCCAATCTCCCGGCTCGAACACAACTCATTTACGACCTTTGTTAGCATGTTGTTCATAGTTCTTGGTCCTTGCCTCAATGTTTTCTCGAACTCGTTGGTGCAATTGCTTGACGAAATCAGCTTTACGCTTTCCATCTACATGCACAAATTGGTTAGAAGGCAATGGCATTAAATCAAATGGTGTTAACGGATTGAAACCATAAACGATTTCAAAAGGAGAAAATTTGGTAGCTGAGTGAATAGCTCGATTATACGCAAACTCCACATGTGGTAAACATTCTTCCCAAGCCTTCAAATTTTTCCGGATGATAGCTCGAAGCAATGTAGACAAAATCCGATTGACCACTTCGGTTTGGCCGTCCGTTTGCGGATGGCAAGTGGTTGAAAATAGCAACTTCGTTCCAAGGCACCCCCATAGTGTCCTCCAAAAATAGCTAAGAAACTTCGCGTCTCGGTCGGACACAATCGTCCTAGGCATGCCATGCAACCTGACCACTTCTTTGAAAAATAAATTAGCAATATTCACGGCATCATCAGTTTTATGACATGCTATAAAATGAGCCATTTTTGAGAACCTATCTACAACCACAAATATTGAATCTCGGCCATTTTTACTCCTCGGTAAACCTAGCACGAAATCCATTGAGATATCAGACCAAGGGGTTTCGGGAATAGGCAATGGCTTATACAAACCATGGGGCTTAATTCGTGACTTAGCCCGTTTGCATGCAATGCATCGATTACAAAACCGTTCGACATCTCGTCGCATCTTAGGCCAAAAGAAATGTTCGTTGAGCATGGCTAACGTCTCTGCAACTCCGAAGTGCCCCATTAATCCTCCACTATGAGATTCTTCGATTAACACTTCTCGTATGGAACCTTGGGGTATACAAAGCTTTCCTTCTCGGAACAAGTACCCATCATGTCGATAATACTTCTCGTAAGCTCCCTTTGCGCATAACCTAAAGAATTCACTAAAGTCAGCATCGTTGACATATAAATCTTTAAGAAATACAAACCCCATTAACTTAGCATCCAAAATATTTAACAACGCATACCTTCGAGATAGTGCATCAGCCACTACGTTTTCCTTACCTTTTTTATATTTAATAACATATGGAAAAGATTCGAGAAATTCTACCCACTTAGCATGCCGCTTATTCAACTTGTGTTGACCCTTTAAGTACTTCAAGGATGATACGCCCCGGCCTCGTTGATGAATCCGAGTCGTTTTCGTTGCCCGATCGTCCAAACGATGAAGTTTTGTTCGTCTTGAATCAAAGAGTTATATTTGTTCAATGAAGATGTTTATGGTTCATTTAAGGTTTAAAAAGGAATTGGTTGGTAAGGTATTTCGGCTAAGAAGAAGGAAAAACAAATATTAAAGGTAGGGAATTTTTTCGGTTTAAGGTGAAATGGAAAGAAAGGCTTAAAAACAAGAATGAACCAACACTAAGGAAAATGTTGACCCGAATCTTATATGTCCTTAAGGTGGATGAAACGGATGAAAAAGGACCTCGACCCACTATCTATCAAAGATAGGAACCTCGGTATCAAATGAACGCCACACTTTGGGTTGAAAGTGATAAGTTCGAGTTTTGCAAAGAGCAAGGTTGACGCCACTAACTAGTAGATAAGCCAACGAGTCTTTGACGAAATTGAGAGAAGAAAATCTCACAAATCTTCAATATATTATCAAAATGGCAAAAGTCCCTTACAATTGAAAATAACCAACTATTTATACTAGTATCTTATGCTAGCCGAATAGTCCATTCATGAACTTAACAATTAAGTAATGTACCTAATTAAAACATGAAACTTCTAGAAAAATGTCCAATGATGTTCTTGTCCATGTTCGGCCGAATGGGAGGTGAGTGGTTAGCTTCATGAATATGCATTGATGTACTTGGATAAATGTTCTTCATGCATGCATGGCTAGATTCGGCTAACTCCTTTAATGGAGCCTTTAATTCATGTTGTTTCACCATGAGTGGCTTAATTAAATGAAGCTTCATGAAGGATCAAACTTGGTGTGAACAAGGAGCTTGAGTAGACTCTTGTGTGTGAACATCCAACTGAATGGTCATCATGGTGTGAACACAAGGTGTGAACACATGATCAATACATGAACCGTCCAATGCATGGTCCATCATTAATTTGATCCATGAATCTTCAAATACATGAATGACCATCATGAACATGCAAATGCCTCTTGATTGCCGTCCATTGAACCTTTCTATGCATGCACCTTGCATTAATTCCTTACATGCATGTGCCGTCCAAAGGGATGTACCTTCACATTCATTGAATCTACATGCATGAATCTGCCCAATGTATCTTCAAATTCGGGTGCACCTACATAAGACAAATGAACTTAATTAAAACATAATGTGAACATCCTAATTAACATTGTGACAACTTGAATATTAATAAACATGACACATAAATTCGGCTGGACAGATTTAATAAAGTCTTAAGCTAAACATATTAAATTCGGCTAAGACAACTTTAAAAACATGAAATAAATCAAAACATAATTATGAGCTGTAATAACTTAAACTAAGTTAATAAATACTCTAATTATTCAACCAATAAAATAAATGAGCTGAATTGTAGCTAAATTGAGCTCGATTGAGCTGACTTGAGCTCGAGTGAGCTGGAAACGAGCTAAACGGAGCTCAACGAAAAGGAATTGAACTATTTCAGCTTGCATGGATTTGCAAGCAATGCTTAGGGAGCTGGTCCAAAAGTGTGCCCGAGGCATGGCCGTATCATCCCCTCCCTCTTTAAAGCGATTTGTCCCCAAATCGAGCCATTGGTTCACTCGATCGCAGCAACTTTACTTAGCTTTCCTCGGTCGAACGGGATGGATTGGAATTGGGACAACTGAAAGGAATAACCATGAGTTAACAAAAATGGTTTCAAATAAATTTGTAATCCAAATGCAAGCAAAATAGAATAAGAAAATCCCATGGGAGTGGACGGATGCAAAGCAACATGTTCACAACCATGCAAACAAACTAATTTACTCGTTAATGCCTCGTCAATTATTCGAAACGTAAATGAACATGTTCTAAGGCAATCAAATGTCTCAAATTGTTTCCACAAGTCATAACCAATATGTGAATAACGAATCAAATCAACAAAACAATCTTTGGCACCACCTAAAGAGAACAACGATGTTTCAAAAAGTTCATGAGCCTTACCTTTAAAAGTAGTAAAACAAAGATCATTTTTAAATAAAGCTGAACAGTTAAACACATCAGAATTTAAATTCCTTGCAACAACCAATTCTTCAACAAAAATTTTATTACCAACCGAATAGGGCAGAGAAATTTTAAAGTTATCGTAAATCATACCTTGTTTACCTCGAGGGATGGAAAAACAAGGATCATTTTTACCTTTTTCGATCATCATAAATCTTCTCTCCTCGGAAATGTAGTCTAGTCGAATCTCTGTGGCTGAATTAACCTTAACGAAATGAAATGCGAACTTCAAATACAACCACAAAAATGGATTAAGGAATGAATTTAAATTGAAATCAAATTTTTCATACCTCAGTTCCTTATTCAACACCCAATTATCAAAACAATAGAAATTGTTCACACAAAATTGATGAAGCTGGACTTTCCCATAAAACGAACCAAAATAGATTCCGGGTTTAAAAACTTGATTTTGAGTATTCATGCCAAAATGTAGCAAAAATTTCATTAAACCAAACACGTTAAACCAATGGGATTTTTGCATACACAGGGACAAACAATTAAAACTTTTTACATTCATCAATTCATACTTGCACAAATTCATGGATTTTCCACAAAGCGTTAATTGGTGCACAAAATTGTCACAAATGAAGAATTTAATCGCCTTTCGTGAAAAACCGTCATCACGCAAAATTAAACCTTTGGTTTGTTGATTGGAACAAAAATCAACCACATTCAGGGAGTAGCAATTAATCAGACCAAAATAAAGAGAGCGTTTAGAAATTAAGTCACTAAAAAGTATTTCAACAATTTTCAAACCTGGGGGTCGTGACTCGATCGTTAACATTTCCTCACCTCTCTTACCTTTGAACTCTTGAGGCACGTTTTCATCTTCAACCTTACCTATACTGACCATATGAAAATGTCTTTCATCGGAAAGGTAGTGAAGTTGAAAATTATCGTTTGATATCTCGGGCACCTGGAAAGAAGAAACAGAACAAGAACAAGTTTCATATGGATTAGTCGAAATGCTCCTCACTTTTTCTGGTTCGTTTATCTCTTTTTCTCTCGTTTCTTTTCTAATCTCAACTTCTTTTTTTCTCTTTTCATTTCCTCTCTCATTTTCACTTTTATTTTCGACCTCACTCTCTTTTTGGATTTCTTTTTCTTTTTCAATCTCTTTTTCTTTTCTTTCGATTTCTTTTTCTCGCTCGTACTCTTGTACAATCTCAATTTCTTTTTCGAATTCTTTCTCTTCATTTTCTTTTTCTCTCGCTTTTTCGATTTCATTACAATGTGTAGTCGACACGAAAGAATCAAAAATATAATCATTTGCCCCAAAGGAAGAGAAAATATTTTCATAGGCTTCTCGTCCATTTCTTCGGGAACAATCCTCCGGGAAGGACTTCTTTGAGTCATACGATGAATAACTCGTCCTCTCTCGTTTGTCATGTCGAGAAGTTGCAAGCTCTAGGTTGTCGCGTCTTGAATTCCTTGACGAATAGGAATCCCGATAAGAATCTCTTAGCGAATAGTCTTTGGACGCGTATCGCCGTGATGATCTCGACTCCGTTTCTCGACTTGGTGGATTTTGTTTTCGTCTGGCTCTTTCCTCCACTCGATCCAATCGATCATGCAATTTATCAAAATTTGATTTCACAATTCTACGTATCTCTTGCTTCAAATATTGGAAATCTGATTCGGAAAATTCTTGTGACATTTTTTTAAAATGATTAAAATAAAATAAAAAGTAAATACCTCACCACAAAAATCTCACGTTTCACTCACAATGAAAATTGGATAACACTCCACTCGTGTTTACACTCTTTAATGGCTTTTTTTCTCTCTAATGCTCTCTCAACACTCGTGCCTTTTTCCACTCAATCTCCTCTCGTAATTTCGTAAGCGACTCGTCGTGACCTTATCGTAGTTCAATGGGTCGGCTTCAAATGGCTTTACAAGGGATTGATGTTAGGTTACGGGTAGGCTAAAAGAAACAAGAAAAGCTTTAGGCTAAGTGTGGCTTAGAAGATGAATGGAAGAAAATGACAAACTTACAAACTCGAAACACTTTTTTTTTTATATCGAAATTTTTTTTTTTAATTGCGTGAAATTTCACTACGGGGGATATAAAAGGGTGTAAAATGAGATTTTGGAAAAATTTCTATTGAAGTGTCTCCAGACTCTTTTTTTTTACGGATCTTTCACGTTCTTTTCGTCCGCACCTAAACCGTATGCAATTTTTTTTCTTTTCAAATTTTTTTTTCGAACATTTTTTTTTACGTACCTATTGCAGATTGACTTCGAGTGCTCGTACTTCTCGTTTTTACCAGCTCTGATACCAAATGATATGCCCCGGCCTCGTTGATGAATCCGAGTCGTTTTCGTTGCCCGATCGTCCAAACGATGAAGTTTTGTTCGTCTTGAATCAAAGAGTTATATTTGTTCAATGAAGATGTTTATGGTTCATTTAAGGTTAAAAAGGAATTGGTTGGTAAGGTATTTCGGGTAAGAAGAAGGAAAAACAAATATTAAAGGTAGGGAATTTTTTCGGTTTAAGGTGAAATGGAAAGAAAGGCTTAAAAACAAGAATGAACCAACACTAAGGAAAATGTTGACCCGAATCTTATATGTCTTTAAGGTGGATGAAACGGATGAAAAAGGACCTCGACCCACTATCTATCAAAGATAGGAACCTCGGTATCAAATGAACGCCACACTTTGGGTTGAAAGTGATAAGTTCGAGTTTTGCAAAGAGCAAGGTTGACGCCACTAACTAGTAGATAAGCCAACGAGTCTTTGACGAAATTGAGAGAAGAAAATCTCACAAATCTTCAATATATTATCAAAATGGCAAAAGTCCCTTACAATTGAAAATAACCAACTATTTATACTAGTATCTTATGCTAGCCGAATAGTCCATTCATGAACTTAACAATTAAGTAATGTACCTAATTAAAACATGAAACTTCTAGAAAAATGTCCAATGATGTTCTTGTCCATGTTCGGCCGAATGGGAGGTGAGTGGTTAGCTTCATGAATATGCATTGATGTACTTGGATAAATGTTCTTCATGCATGCATGGCTAGATTCGGCTAACTCCTTTAATGGAGCCTTTAATTCATGTTGTTTCACCATGAGTGGCTTAATTAAATGAAGCTTCATGAAGGACCAAACTTGGTGTGAACAAGGAGCTTGAGTAGACTCTTGTGTGTGAACATCCAACTGAATGGTCATCATGGTGTGAACACAAGGTGTGAACACATGATCAATACATGAACCGTCCAATGCATGGTCCATCATTAATTTGATCCATGAATCTTCAAATACATGAATGACCATCATGAACATGCAAATGCCTCTTGATTGCCGTCCATTGAACCTTTCTATGCATGCACCTTGCATTAATTCCTTACATGCATGTGCCGTCCAAAGGGATGTACCTTCACATTCATTGAATCTACATGCATGAATCTGCCCAATGTATCTTCAAATTCGGGTGCACCTACATAAGACAAATGAACTTAATTAAAACATAATGTGAACATCCTAATTAACATTGTGACAACTTGAATATTAATAAACATGACACATAAATTCGGCTGGACAGATTTAATAAAGTCTTAAGCTAAACATATTAAATTCGGCTAAGACAACTTTAACAACATGAAATAAATCAAAACATAATTATGAGCTGTAATAACTTAAACTAAGTTAATAAATACTCTAATTATTCAACCAATAAAATAAATGAGCTGAATTGTAGCTAAATTGAGCTCGATTGAGCTGACTTGAGCTCGAGTGAGCTGGAAACGAGCTAAACGGAGCTCAACGAAAAGGAATTGAACTATTTCAGCTTGCATGGATTTGCAAGCAATGCTTAGGGAGCTGGTCCAAAAGTGTGCCCGAGGCATGGCCGTATCAAAGGATTCGTGATCGGTATGTATGACGAATTCTTTGGGCCAAAGATAGTGTTGCCACGTCTCTAAGGCTCGAATCAACGAATAGAGCTCCTTGTCATAAGTCGAATAGTTTAAGACGGCACCATTGAGTTTCTCGCTAAAATAGGCAATAGGCCGTCCATCTTGCATCAACACGGCTCCAATGCCTAAACCTGAGGCATCACATTCTAACTCGAAGGTTTTATCAAAATTAGGCAAAGCTAATAACGGTGCATGAGTTAGACAATCTTTAATTTTCAAAAAGGATTTTTCTTGTTCCTATCCCCAAACGAAGTTGGAATTCTTACGAATAACTCCAGTCAAGGGTGCGGCTAAGGTGCTGAAGTTTGGCACGAATCGACGGTAATATAAGTCCATTTAATCCACCTTGAGCAATATAAGTCCCAGGGCAATACTTCATATAGTATTGAATCGTTCTTCGCTTGAGTTCTATTTTTCCATTCCATTTTAACTATTAAATTATAAACAATATTTCTTTATTTCACTGAGCCTATCAAACATCTATCCAAACCATCTTTTGAACCCATTTTCTCAACTTCTGCTATAAAAAAATCATCTAACTCCATCTATCTACAAAATCGAACAAACTTCTCGTCGACGATCGGGCAATCAAGTGAATCGACTCAATCAACCGAGCCGGATCACATCATAACTCCTCTCTTTAACTAGCTGAATTAATGTCCTTAAAGGCTTGAAAAATGACTCTTGATTTTCCCTTTGGCTAGTTGAATAGACTCCAGCCACTTTAATGAAATTTGCAATGCATAAATTGTCCATTAAGTAGCAAAAAAAAACGTTGGGGTATTTGAACAAGCTGCTACCAGATTTTAAAGGACATGAAATGCTCCTTTAAACTCTCTTTTAATGATGCTTAATGCTTCCTTTATAACAGCCCCCTCTTTTGTAACCAAAATAACTTGAAAAGTCTCCTTTATTGAATGCGTAACTGCCTTTGTAAATTGAAAAGTCACCTGCAATTAAAACATATGTAACCGTCACATTTATTTAATTATTAAGCTTTAAACAAATTAATAACTATGTAAATAAATGAACACACACTTATGCATCATTTATTCCAACAACTAGTTAATTAAAAGAAGTATTTAATGAACTCATGCACCAATAATTAACCTAGTAACTAGATTAATTAAAGAAGCAACTCATTAAATTAAACTAAGATGAGTTGTATTAATGACCAGCAACTCATTTGTTAAACTAAGAGGCTTAAATGCAAGTATTAAAATGCAAACTAAATGCAAAGCTAAAAGAAATAAATAAAAGTTCAATTTAGTTGGAACGGGTTCAAGGAGCGGAAATTGAGCTGAAATTAGTTTGCAAAATGTTGCAAGGACACTTTATTAAGCTGGTCCCAACTCGATCTATTTCTCCAACCAAAGCCTCGCCCCACACTTGATTAACTAAGGCCGAAATGGCCTCCTTGAATTGCTTAGCTCGAGCTCGCGTAATTGGTCCTTGAGGCAGCACCATTGAGTCCTTGCTCGAACTTGATGCACTCCAGGTCGCGATCGTATCAATACCTTCAACTCAACTAAACCTAACGTAACTTCTCGTAGACGATCGGGCAATTTACATACGACTCGACTCTTCCCGAGACGGTTCGTATCATCTGGTATCAGAGCTACCTAAAACGAGAAGCTTAGACGTTCAAAGCGGAGCATTCCCAAGGTAGGTTCAGAAAAAAGAGTATAGAAAAAAAAATTTTGTATACCGAAGTTTTCTCATTTCGATTAGTTTGTTATTGTTGCTATAAAAACAAAAATCTACGTAGCCGAAGAAAAAAAAATCGTGTACAAAAGTGTTTTATTGTATTTAGTTTGTCGATATAGTACAACAAAAAAAGTTATACAAGTTAAAAAAAATCAAAAAAATTAAAAAAAATTAAAAAAAATCGAAAAAAGTGATTTATGCAATTTAATTGTTATTTGATCATCAAGCTTTGATCTGATATAGTTCTCGACCCTTCTTCTATTCTACTCTCCCTAATTCGCCACATTTTTTACCCAATTCCCTATTCTTTCAGCCTACCCTATATCGAATACATCAATCACTTGTTATCCCTTTTGAATCGACCACCTAGACCAAGGACCGAGCCTTAACGAATCTGCTTATGAAATTACGAGAAAAGTCAAGAGAGGTAAAAGGCAAGAGAGCGTGAGCGCATTCGAGGGGAGGTAAAAGCCGAACTAAGAGTGTAAACACGAGTGTGAGTGTCATCAAGCTTCTTTCTTTCTGAGCGCATTGAGAGGATTTGTTTGTAAGGCTATCTTAAACGAATAGATGTCCCAAAATAGTGGACAAAACATGGAAGAACAACAAGGGCGACAGCCCGTCAGAAACGTTCCAGATTTGCAAATGCAAGCCCTTTTGCGTGAGATGGAATGATTACTTGATCGAAGGCTTAATCCTCTTGAAGATCGACTCTACCAATTCGAGGCCCAAAGACAACGCGATGAATATCCTGAAGTTGCTAAGCAAAGACATGAAGGGCCCAATCAACGACGAAGACAACCAAGGGTTCAAGATGATGATGTTAATGAAAATAGTGAAGATGAAAGCGATCACGGGTCTAACATAAGCCTAGAAAGGAGACATCCCCGAAACCATGGACAAGTAGATCGAAGGCGGGAAGATGATGACTTGAAGAATATCAAACTCTCCATTCCTCCTTTCCAAGGCAAATCTGATCCCGAGGCGTACCTTGAGTGGGAGAAGAAAATTGAACTAGTGTTCGAATGTCATAACTACTCTGAAAATAAGAAAGTCAAACTCGCCGCAATTGAGTTTTCAGATTACGCAATGATATGGTGGGATCAGTTGACCACTAATCGAAGGCGTAACGGGGAGCATCCCATTTCCACTTGGACCGAAATGAAGGTGGTTATGCGACGACGATTCATTCCATCCTACTATCATCGGGAGTTGCATCAAAAACTCCAAAATCTCATCCAAGGGACGAAGAGTGTGGAAGATTATTATAAAGAATGGAAGTGGCTATGATCCGTGCCGATATACAAGAAGATCGAGAAGCCACAATGGCTCGCTTTCTAGCGGGACTTAATCGAGAGATTGCAAATGTCGTAGAACTGCAACATTACATTGAGGTTGTGGACATGGTCCACATGGCTATCAAAGTGGAGAAGCAGTTGAAGCGAAAAGGTACCACCCGAGCCTATCCTAACACCAATCCTTCTAAATGGGGCCAAAGCACAAGCAAGGGTTTTCCAACAAATCGAACGAAGGATTCTTCAACAATATCTAAGGCGAATAAGCCTATTGCTGAGTCAAGTAAAGGTAAGGCTCTTGAAAGTTCCACCGCCCGTTCAAGGGACATAAAGTGCTTCAAGTGTCTTGGTCGTGGACATATAGCGAGTCAGTGCCCGAATAGATGTACCATGGTGATAAGGGCCGACGGTGAGATTGAAACGGAGGACGAGGAAGAGAACGATCCTGAATCAAATTCCGAAGTTGAGGAGGACTTAGAACAACCCGTTGAAGGTGAGTTACTCGTCGTCAAGCGAAGCCTAAGTCTTCAAAGTGTGGAAGACGAACAACAACGTGAGAACATTTTTCATTCGAGATGTCAAGTGCAAGGGAAAGTGTGTAGCATCATAATCGATGGAGGGAGTTGTACAAACGTGGCAAGCACCCTCATGGTAGAAAAGTTAGGGCTGTCAACCACCAAGCACCCGAATCCATACAAGCTTCAGTGGCTTAACGATGGCGGTGAACTCAAACTGACAAAACAAGTCCTAGTGTCCTTTAGCATCGGGAAGTATTCCGATGAAGTATTATGCGATGCACTACCGATGCACGCGGGCCATTTACTTCTAGGACGACCATGGCAGTTCGACCGACGAGTGATGCATGATGGTTACACTAATAGATACTCCTTCAAACATCTTGGCAAGAACGTGACACTTGCACCCCTCACTCCGAAGCAAGTGTACGAGGATCAACAAAAACTTAAACTTTTAGTGGAACAAGTGAGAGAAAAAGAAAAGAGTGCAAAAGAGAAAATTAAGGAAAAAGAGAGAGAAGACTAAAAATGCGAGAGAAAATGATAAGAAACAAAAACAAGTAAAAAGTGGAGAGGAAAAAGAAAGTGGAAAAATGAGTGTGTTTGCGAGGGTTAGTGATATCCGGCGAGCGATGTTTTTGAGACAGCCTATGTATGTATTTGTGTACAAGGAGGCATTGTTGAATACTAACGAGTTACCTAAAAACTTGCCTGCTTCTGTATTGTCTTTGATTCAGGAATTTGAAGACATATTTTCGGACGAAATACCAAGTGGGCTGCCCCCTATCCGAGGCATCGAACATCAAATAGACTTAGTACCCGGAGCTGTACTACCCAACCGTCCTGCTTATCGGAGTAATCCCGAAGAAACGAAGGAATTGCAAAAGCAAATTACTGAACTCCTAGATAAAGGATACATCCGAGAGAGTCCCTGTGCAGTGCCGGTGCTACATGTACCCAAGAAAGATGGGTCGTGGAGGATGTGCGTTGATTGTCGTGCCATCAACAAAATCACTATCAAGTATCGACACCCGATACCCCGTCTTGACGACATGCTTGACGAATTAAGTGGAGCCCAGATTTTCACGAAAATCGATCTTAAAAGTGGCTATCATCAAATACGAATGCGAGAAGGCGATGAATGGAAGACGGCCTTCAAAACGAAATTGGGTTTGTACGAATGGTTGGTAATGCCATTCAGCCTTACAAATGCTCCCAGCACTTTTATGAGATTGATGAACCATGTATTACGTGCGTTTATTGGTAAATTTTGTGTTGTATACTTTGATGATATCTTGGTCTATAGCAAAACTTTAGAGGAGCACGTACCACATTTACGAGCGGTGTTGGAAACTTTTCGAAAAGAGGTATTGTATGCTAATCTCAAAAAGTGTTCATTTTGCACTGATAAAGTTGTGTTTTTAGGTTATGTCGTGAGTGCCAACGGTTTGGAGGTGGATCAAGAAAAAGTTCAAGCGATTCAAGAATGGCCGCGTCCGACAAACATTAGCCAAGTTTGAAGCTTCCATGGATTGGCTAGCTTCTACCGTCGATTTGTGCCCAACTTCAGTACCATTGCAGCACCCTTAACAAGCGTGATTAAGAAAAACTCCGCATTTCACTGGTCTGAAGATCAAGAACGTTCATTTAATTTGATTAAAGAATGTCTTGTGAAAGCTCCTCTATTGCCCCTTCCAGATTTTACTAAAACATTTGAAATTGAGTGTGACGCTTCTGGTATAGGGATCGGGGCTGTGTTGACCCAAGACGGAAGACCGGTGGCGTACTTCAGTGAGAAATTAAGTGGCGCTTCCCTCAATTATCTGGTGTACGACAAAGAGATGTATGCCTTGATTCGATCACTTGAAACTTGGCAGCATTATTGAGACCGAAGGAGTTCGTGATTCATTCCGATCATGAAGCACTTAAGTTTATTAAAGGTCAGCATAAACTCAACAAACGACATGCAAAATGTGTCGAGTATTTAGAATCATTTCCCTACGTCATCAAATACAAGAAAGGTAAAGAAAATGTAGTGGCTGATGCCTTGTCACGGAGATATACCTTATTGACCACTCTTGATTCTAAGTTACTTGGTTTTTATCATATGAAAGAGTTGTATGCTAATGATGAGGATTTTGGAAATATATATGCTGCTTGTGAAAATGGGTCTTTTGAGAAATTTTTTGATACGACCCTGGCCAAGGATGCCCTTGATTTCAGCTTGAATTCAGCTCCTCAAGCTCCATTTAGCTTGGTTCAGCTCACCGAATTTTATTTTAGCTCACATGAGCTTAATTCAGCTCGTTTGAGCTTGGTTTAAATTCAATTCAGCTCATTATTAGCTCTTTAGCTAAATTAATTTTATTTGCTGGAATAAATTAATTATTTAAGTTAATTAGTTAATTTAGTTACAGCTCTTAATTACTTGTCAGCTTATTACATGTTATAATTATGTTGTGTTAGCCGAATTTAATTAGGTGGCTGGATTATATTTAATTTGTCTTAATACCATTTAGTTCAGCCGAATATACATTTACACTTAATTTAGTTCATGTTTTTTTCTTGTAGGATGGCTGAATGCATGAAGGAGCATTAAAGTCCAAGTGCATGAATGGTTCAATACAACGTATGGGAGTATACATGAATGGCTGAATACATGAATGGTTGGATTCATGGATATGGCTCATTTTATGATAATTCAAGGTGTTAATTCAGCCAAGAAGAGCAACTAAATTCATTCTCCAAAAGCTGGCCGATGCACTTCCCAAAACAGCACCTATGCGTTCACATTTGGAGTTCACACCAAGGACCATTTGGCTGATCATTGTTCACACTTCCAAAGACTTTTCCAACTCCTTTTTCACACCTTCAAGGCTGTTCACGTTCACCTTTAATGCTGGTCTCTTTTCAGCCAAGAATTACATTTTAATGAGCTCATTTAAGCTCAATAACCTAGCTGCTGCCATTTCTCCAAGTGCATTTGCTCTTCTAGAAATCGTCCCTTGAGCTTCAAATTCAGCTGAATTTAGCTCCAGCAATTTAGTTTTTTATTTCCAAAATTTTCTAGCATTTTTCTAGCCTAATTAATTACTTAGACATTAAGTCTTTATTTTGGCCATTCGGCTACCTAGCTGAACACTATAAATAGTTGTTCATTTTCATTGTAAAAGGACTTTTGACTTTTGATCATTTGAATGAACTTTGTTCAAAGAGTGAGTTTTCTCCTCTCTAAATTCGTACGAGTTTCGATCTGACTTATCTAGCGTGCTAGTGGCGTCTATCATTCTCTTTTGAACTTATCACCTTGCTTTGGTGTGGCGTTCAACCCTTCTACAATTCCGTAATCCCACCTTGAACCGAATAGAAATCGGGGTGACACTTTTTAGTGTTGAATCGTTTCTGGTGTTTAAGCTCATTTATCCATTCCACCGTCTATCCTAGATTTTACCCAACTATAATATCTTTTTACAAAACCGAGCCTTCATTTACCAACTTCCATTTTTTTCTTATTTTTATCCTTAAATCGAGCCTACTACCCTTATAAATTTACCATCACCTTAGCCAACCTTTAAAACCATTTGAAAAGCTTTCGTATCTTTAGCCTTATCTCATCCTATTTCCGATAACTCAACTATTCCTCGTCGACGATCGGGCAATTACGTGAAACGACTCAATTAACCCGGGCCGGATCACATCATTTGGTATCAGAGCTACTAAAACGAGAAGTGCCGGCATTCGTATCAAGCTCGGAGTAGGTTCGTAACGTGAAAAAAAAAAATTAGGTTGTAATTTTTTTTTCTTTTCTCTTCTTCCTTTGTATTTCAGCATATTGTAATTGAAAAAAAAAATAAAAAAAAAAGAGAAGAGGAAATTTGAAAAAAAAAATTCAAAAAAAAATTCAAAAAAAAAATCGAAGTATATAAAAAAAAAGTGAAAAGTCTTGTGAGTTTTATTTTGTTATTATTTCTTGTTGCTTCCGAGCATCCATTCATTCTACCATTCCCTCTACCCCCCCCAAAACGCCACACATACTTTGATTTTTATTTTCTTTGTTTAGCCTACCCAACACCCGACGTTATCCCTTGTAACCCATTTGAAGCCGACCCTCTAAGCCGCAATAAGTCTTCTTGAAACAAAATACGAATTCACAAGAGTGAGACGAGCGGAAAAAGGCACGAGTGGTGAGTACATTAGAGCGAGCAAAAGACATTAAACAAGTGTAAACACGAGTAGAGTGTTATCCAATTTTCTTTGTGAGTGAAACGTGAGATTTTTGTGGTGAGGTATTTAATTTTTGTTTTGTTTTAATCATTTTTTTAGTAATTAAATCATGTCTCAAGAAGAATTCTCTACTTGATGTGATCTCAATCGCATCATGTTGTGGCACCACTCGTTGCTATCATGATTGGCCTAAACACAAGGGCCCCAAGTGCAAGATGAAGCTCAATCTCAGCTCAACAAGCTCAATCTTAGTTTTTCCCAGCTCGATTTAGCTCACATGAGCTTAATTTAGCTCGTTTGAGCTCAATTTAGCTTACTTTAGCTCGTTTGAGCTTGGCTTAAGTTTATTTCAACTCATTTATTTTAATGTCTGAATAAATTAAGTAATTTATTAATTTAGCTTAAATTACTACAGCTCATAATTATGTTTTGACTTATTACATGTTTTAAATGTGTCTTGGCCGAATTTAATATGTCTTGTTAAGACTTTATTAAATTTGTCTAATTTAATTTATGTTTAATTAGTGTGTCTAAATTATATTAATGTTTGTTCAGCTGAATTTTATGTGATTTAATTTCGGTTCATGTGTTTTTGTAGGTGAGTTGAATTTGGAGAGTAATTAAACAAGGTTCATGCATGATAGGTTCAATGTATGGGACGGTGCATGTAAGGCCTCTTTCAATGAATGGTGGCTGATCCATTTGGCTCCCCAAGGCACCTATTTGGCCAAAAGGTGTCCAGCAACTTAAAGCACAAGCTTGGCCGATCGTATTCCCAAGGCAGCATCTAAGCCATTCACACCTCAATTTGACCAATCAGCTCCTATACATGTATGGGTGGATTCATGAACGTCCAAAGGGAGGGAATATTACCTTAATTCATCACATTGAATGTATAATGTGCATGTACAAAGGGGAGAACGAATTTACAAGGTACATGCTTCCATTCATGAACCAGCCCATCATTAAAGTTTTAATTAAGAGAGATGCATGACCCATGCACCTAGCATTCGTCCAAGAGGGGTTGGATATGAATTGAAGATGCACATTCATGGAACAAGGAAGCTTTCTTATTGGTTAAGCATGCATGAACGGGTTTTGGGAAGAAACATGATTATTCAACCATGCATGAACTTACACTATCCATGAACAGAGATTTAATGCTTGAAGTGTGAACATTTTTAATTGTTGTGTGAACACATTAGTAGCTGAATTTTAATAGGCATTAGAGAGCCTATAAATAGTTTATTTTGTTTATTGTAAAAGGTTACAGAATTTGATTATTGAAAACTTGATTGTGAGGTTTCCTCCTATCCTATTTCGTACGAGTTTCGATCTGACTTATCTAGCGTGCTAGTGGCGTCTATCGTTCTCTTTTGAACTTATCACCATCCTGGTGTGGCGTTCATCCACCTTTTTATACCTTTGGTTCCTACCTCTCTATAGGTAACGAGTTAAGGTCCATCTTCGACTTCCATTAAACCCACCTTAAGCAATATAAGTCCCGGGGCAATACTTTACATAGTATTGAATCGTTCTTAATACTTAAGTTCATTTTTTTCATCTCCATCCTATTTATTAAATATAAACTTTATTTCTTTTTTATTAAACCGAACCTACAAAATATCCGAATTTAGCCTATCTTTTGAACCCTTTTAAAAGTCTTCCGCTTAAACTGAAAACAATCTTCATCTTAAAATAATTTCGAACGAACTTCTCGTCGATGATCGGGCAATCAAGTGAATCGACTCAATCAACCGAGCCGGATCACATCACTACTGATGAATTTCAATACTTGGTGAACGAGATGGGCCGAATTTTGGAGGAAAAACTAAGCCCATTAAAAAGACATTTGAACCGAGTGGAGGAAAAGTCCCAACGGAAACAAAATCCACCAAGTCGAGAAACGGAGTCGAGATCATCACGGCAATACGCGTCCAAAGACTACTCGCTAAGAGATTCTTATCGGGATTTCTATTCAACAAGGAACTCAAGACGAAGCAAAGCAAGTTTTGAGTTTGAAGCTTTTCAAGGTGACGAACGAGGAATCACAAGTAGTCCTTCATATGCACCAAGGTATTCGTCCACCAAGAATCAATCTCGAAGAGGTGATCATTTTTTTGTATGAAAGTCATTCTAATTATACCCAATGAGAGTCATTTTGTGCTGATTCTTTTGCAACATCTCCATCCTATAATGAAAGAGTGAGGCAAAAAGAAAAAGAAATAAGAAGAAAAGAAAGATAAGAAATGTTGATGAGAGAAAATGAGCATATATGGAATGAAATCGAGAGATGAAAAAAAGAAATGAAAGAAAAGGAACAAGAAATCAAAAAAGTGAGAGAAAAAGAACATGAAGAGAAAGAATTCAAAAAAGAAATTGAGATTGAACAAGAGTGCAAGTGAGAAAGAGAAATCGAAAGAAAAGAAGAAAAGATTGAAAAAGAAAAAGAAATCCAAAAGAGAGTGAGGTCGAAAATAAAATTGAAAATGAGAGAGGAAATGAAAAGAGAAAAAAAGAAGTTGAGATTAGAAAAGAAACGAGAGAAAAAGAGATAAATGAACCAGAAAAAGTGAGGAGCATTTCGACTAATCCATATGAAACTTGTTCTTGTTCTGTTTCTTCTTTCCAGGTGCCCGAGATATCAAACGATAATTTTCAACTTCACTACCTTTCCGATGAAAGACATTTTCATATGGTCAGTATAGGTAAGGTTGAAGATGAAAACGTGCCCCAAGAGTTCAAAGGTAAGAGAGGTGAGGAAATGTTAACGATCGAGTCACGACCACCAGGTTTGAAAATTGTTGAAATACTTTTTAGTGACTTAATTTCTAAACGCTCTCCTTATTTTGGTCTGATTAATTGCTACTCCCTGAATGTGGTTGATTTTTGTTCCAATCAACAAACCAAAGATTTAATTTTGCGTGATGACGGTTTTTCACGAAAGGCGATTAAATTTTTCATTTGTGACAATTTTGTGCACCAATTAACGCTTTGTGGAAAATCCATGAATTTGTGCAAGTATGAATTGATGAATGTAAAAAGTTTTAATTGTTTGTCCCTTTGTATGCAAAAATCCCATTGGTTTAACGTGTTTGGTTTAATGAAATTTTTGCTACATTTTGGCATGAATACTCAAAATCAAGTTTTTAAACCCGGAATCTATTTTGGTTCGTTTTATGGGAAAGTCAAGCTTCATCAATTTTGTGTGAACAATTTCTATTGTTTTGATAATTGGGTGTTGAATAAGGAACTGAGGTATGAAAAATTTGATTTCAATTTAAATTCATTCCTTAATCCATTTTTGTGGTTGTATTTGAAGTTCGTATTTCATTTCGTTAAGGTTAATTCAGCCATAGAGATTCGACTAGACTATATTTCCGAGGAGAGAAGATTTATGATGATCGACAAAGGTAAAAATGATCCTTGCTTTTCCATCCCTCGAGGTAAACAAGGTATGACTTACGATAACTTTAAAATTTCTCTGCCCTATTCGGTTGGTAATAAAATTTTTGTTGAAGAATTGGTTGTTGCAAGGAATTTAAATTGTGATGTGTTTAACTGTTCAGCTTTATTTAAAAATGAATCATCTGTTATTATTGATGCTGATGATGCGATTTTGGAAGAACCAATCGTTCAATTTCCATTGCAAGGTTTTACTGTGCATTCATCTGTTTGTGATAAAAAATTGTGTTCAATAAGTTGTGGTGAGGAGTTTATCTGCTTGATCGATGAACAGATTAAGTTGAATGTGTCCACATGTCTCTTGAAAATTTTTGGTAAGATTCTCCTTGATGACAAGTTTGTTGAAAAGGTGAAAGATCAATGGCCACTGTTAAGCTTAACTATGCAAGATTTAAGCCGATTAAGTGGTAAAATCATAACTTGCAAAAAGCTTTGTTCAATCGATTGTGGGTATGAAATTTGGAAAGTACCTTCTTGCAAGGATTATGAATGTTCTACCCAAATGGTACTTGGGCCACATATTTGCTCAAATGAATTCTTGATGATTTGTGATTACTCATTTAAAATAATTCCTTCGTTGGATGAGACTTTGTATGGTGAAGATGTAACAAAACAGTTTGGTGGTTTATTTTATTTGTGTTCGATTCCGTTTGATTGAGGAAAGATGAGTAAGCGGAGCTATGATCAAGTGAACCAACGGCTCGACTTGAGGACAAGTCGTTCTAAAGAAGGGGGGAATGATATGACCCTGGCCAAGGATGCCCTTGATTTCAGCTTGAATTCAGCTCCTCAAGCTCCATTTAGCTTGGTTTAGCTCACCGAATTTTATTTTAGCTCACATGAGCTTAATTCAGCTCGTTTGAGCTTGGTTTAAATTCAATTCAGCTCATTATTAGCTCTTTAGCTAAATTAATTTTATTTGCTGGAATAAATTAATTATTTAAGTTAATTAGTTAATTTAGTTACAGCTCTTAATTACTTGTCAGCTTATTACATGTTATAATTATGTTGTGTTAGCCGAATTTAATTAGGTGGCTGGATTATATTTAATTTGTCTTAATACCATTTAGTTCAGCCGAATATACATTTGCACTTAATTTAGTTCATGTTTTTTCTTGTAGGATGGCTGAATGCATGAAGGAGCATTAAAGTCCAAGTGCATGAATGGTTCAATTCAACGTATGGGAGTATACATGAATGGCTGAATACATGAATGGTTGGATTCATGGATATGGCTCATTTTATGATAATTCAAGGTGTTAATTCAGCCAAGAAGAGCAACTAAATTCATTCTCCAAAAGCTGGCCGATGCACTTCCCAAAACAGCACCTATGCGTTCACATTTGGAGTTCACACCAAGGACCATTTGGCTGATCATTGTTCACACCTCCAAAGACTTTTCCAACTCCTTTTTCACACCTTCAAGGCTGTTCACGTTCACCTTTAATGCTGGTCTCTTTTCAGCCAAGAATTACATTTTAATGAGCTCATTTAAGCTCAATTGGCTGAACCTAGCTGCTGCCATTTCTCCAAGTGCATTTGCTCTTCTAGAAATCGTCCCTTGAGCTCCAAATTCAGCTGAATTTAGCTCCAGCAATTTAGTTTTTTATTTCCAAAATTTTCTAGCATTTTTCTAGCCTAATTAATTACTTAGACATTAAGTCTTTATTTTGGCCATTCGGCTACCTAGCTGAACACTATAAATAGTTGTTCATTTTCATTGTAAAAGGACTTTTGACTTTTGATCATTTGAATGAACTTTGTTCAAAGGGTGAGTTTTCTCCTCTCTAAATTCGTACGATTTTCGATCTGACTTATCTAGCGTGCTAGTGGCGTCTATCGTTCTCTTTTGAACTTATCACCTTGCTTTGGTGTGGCGTTCAACCCTTCTACAATTCCGTAATCCCACCTTGAACCGAATAGAAATCGGGGTGACACTTTTTAGTGTTGAATCGTTTCTGGTGTTTAAGCTCATTTATCCATTCCACCGTCTATCCTAGATTTTACCCAACTATAATATCTTTTTACAAAACCGAGCCTTCATTTACCAACTTCCATTTTTTTTCTTATTTTTATCCTTAAATCGAGCCTACTACCCTTATAAATTTACCATCACCTTAGCCAACCTTTAAAACCATTTAAAAAGCTTCCGCATCTTTAGCCTTATCTCATCCTATTTCCGATAACTCAACTATTCCTCGTCGACAATCGGGCAATTACGTGAAACGGCTCAATTAACCCGGGCTGGATCACATCATTTTTCAGGTACGAAGGGTTTCTTTTTAAAGAAAATAGGTTGTGTATACCACAAGGCTCCATTCGAGAGTTACTTGTGTTGGAGGCGCATAGTGGTGGCCTAATGGGACACTTTGGAATAAGCAAGACATTGTCGACCCTCCATGAACATTTTTACTGGCCGCGAATGCGGAGAGACGTGGAGCGGATCTGTGAACGCTGCCTAATTTGTAAATGGGCTAAGTCGAAGGTCCAACCACATGGACTTTACACACCACTTCCCATTCCCGACACCCCGTGGACCGATGTCTCTATGGATTTTATTCTTGGATTACCGAAAACTAAGACAGGGAAGGACTCAATCTTTGTTGTAGTCGATAGATTCTCTAAAATGTCACATTCTATTTCTTGTGCTAAAACTGATGACGTTGTGCATATTGCTAATTTGTTTTTTAGGGAAATTGTACGACTGCATGGATTACCAAGAACGATTGTTTCCAATCGAGATACAAAGTTCTTGAGTCACTTTTGGCAGACATTATGGGGAAAACTTGGGACGAAGTTATTGTTTTCAACCACTTGTCATCCCCAAACGGATGGCCAAACTGAGGTGGTAAACCGAGTTTTGTCAACTTTGTTGCGAGCGTTGGTACGAAAGAACCTCAAGACGTGGGAAGAATGCTTACCCCATATCGAGTTCGCTTATAATCGCTCTGTTCACTTGGCAACCAAATTCTCTCCTTTTGAGACTGTCTATGGATTTAATCCTCTTACTCCTCTTGATTTATTACCTTTTCTTGTTGATCAATTTGTCCATACAGATGCAAGGAAAAAGGCTGAATTTGTCAAGGAATTACATAGGAAAGTTCGAGAGAATATTGAATCTCGAACTGAGCAATACGTCCAACGAGCCAACAAAGGACGAAAACGAGTTGTATTTGAACCCGGAGACTGGGTCTGGGTGCACATGAGAAAAGAAAGGTTTCCGGCTCAACGAACATCTAAGTTGTTGCCGCGAGGAGACGGTCCCTTCCAAGTCATCGAGCGAATCAATGAAAATTCGTATAAGCTTGACTTACCAGGTGAGTACAATGTTAGTGCTAGTTTTAATGTCTCAGACTTGACACCTTTCGATGTAGATACTGACTTGAGGACAAGTCATTTTCAAGAGGGGGAGGATGATACGATCACGGCTTCCCATAAGTCAAGTCCAAGCCGAGATTCGATGGTGCTACCTCAAGGGCCGATCACAAGGGCTCGTGCAAAACAATTTAAAGAAGCCGTTATAGCTTTAGTTCAGCATGTGTGGGATGATGTCAATGCTAGACTTATCGAACCAATTAGTGGCCATTTTGGAAATCCATGCCAAACTTTTCTACAAATTCAGTTCAGCTCACCGAGCTCACCTTCAGTTCAAGTTAGCTCCCATGTAGCTCCACTGATACGACCATGCCCCGGGCACACTTTTGGATCAGCTCCCTAAGCATTGTTTGCAAATCCATGCGAGCTGAATTAGTTCAATTTCATTTCGTTAAGCTCCGTTTAGCTCGTTTCCAGCTCACTCGAGCTCAAGTCAACTCACTCAAGCTCAATTCAGCTCAATCTTAACCCAATGAGCTTATTTTTAGCTTTCTTTAGCTTGCATTTATTTTGCTGAAATAAACCATTTAATTTGTCATTAGTTAAATTAGTTGTTTATCTTAAGTTAGTTAATTTGTTAAAATCTGGACAAATAATTAATTAAGTGTTTTAATTATATCTAAATTAAATACTTAATTAATTATGATGTTTTAAATGTCTAAAATTGTTAATATGTATGGCCAAATTTAATGTGCAAATTATTGAGTTCATATGCAGCTAATTTAATGTGTTTGAAATGCATTTAACTTGCTGATTTAATTTGCTGCAGGTTCATGAACGGATTGGTGCAATGTATGGGAGTGTGCATGCACAATTGAGGTTCAATGGATGGCATTTAAAGGAGCACATGCATTTGGGACGTTCATGCAAGAGGGAGTTGCTGAAAGTTCATGTATTTGAAGATTCATGGATCATATTTATGGGGGAAAATACATGGGACGTTTCATGCATGATTCATGCATTTTCAAGATGACCATTCAAGTATTTTAGGCACATTAATGCCTCATTCAGCCAAGGGAGATGTAGGATCATTAAAGAGCTGCACATTCATGGAATTATGGAGATTCTTCAAGGCTAAGGATGCATGAATGCATCAAGTGAAGCATCATGATGGTTCGGCCAATTCATGTACCATCTTCAAGCATGAACTGGATTTTAATGCTATTTGTGTGAACATGTTAAATACCTGTGTGAACAGAATTTAAGTTAGTGTGAACAACATAGATGCCGAATATCAATAGGCATTTTAGGCTTATAAATAGCTTACTTGTTTATTGTAAAAGGTTACTGAATTTGATTATTAAACTTAATAGAACTTTTGTTCTTGTGAGGTTACCTCCTCTCTTCTTTCGTTCGAGTCTCGAAGCGACTTATCTAGCTTGCTAGTGGCGTCCATCCAAACTCAATTGAACTTATCACCAAACCGGTGTGGCGTTCAACCATATTTTTATACCTTTGGTTCTTACCTCTATATAGGTATTGGGTCAAGGTTCGCTTCTATCCTTCATCAAATTTCACCTTAAGCAATATAAGACTCGGGCAATACTTTTTAGTATTGAACATTCTTGACGTTTAAGTTTTATTTTCCATCTCCATCAATTACCTTTTTCTAACCTACCTTGTTTCTATTCTAAACCGAATTTATCAACACCAAACCACTCATCTAAACCCTCTCAAAGCTTCCGCAACCCTTAGCCTAAATCACCCAATTTTGACAACTCCAACTACTCCTCGTAGACGATCGGGCAACTTTGTGAAACGACTCGATTAACCTGGGCCGGATCACATCATCTGGTATCAGAGCTACTAAAACGAGGAGCGCCGACGTTCGTAATAAGGCCGCAAGTAGGTTCGAAGCGTGAAAAAAAATCAAAAAAAAATTTGAGTTGTAATTTAAATTTTTTTCCCTTGTATTTAGCTTACTATTGTATTGGAGTAACAAAAAAAATCAAAAAAATTCGAAAAAAAATTTGATTGAAAAAAAATTCAAAAAAAAAGTGAAAAAAATCGAGCAAAAAAAAGAAAAGAAAAAAAAGGTGAGCAAAAAAAAATCAAGTTTAAAAAAAAGTGAAAAGTCTTGCGAGTTTTTATTTTCTTCTCTTATTTACTCCGATCATCAAGTTTCCCTTCCTACCATTATTTACCATCCCAACGCCACATTTTAAACCAATTTTCTTCTTTATTCAGCCTACCCTACACCCGACATTATTCCTTTAACCCATTTTGAAACCGACCCTCAAGCAGCAAATTAAGTCTATCGAGACGAATTACGAATTTGTGAGACGAGGTCGAGTGGTAAAAGGCAAGAGAGCGTGAGTTCATTCGAAAAAAAGCCTAAAAGAGAGTTCAAACACGAGAGTGAGTGAATTTTTCTTTTTGAGCGAACTTGAGAGATTTGTGGTGAGAATTATTTTTTCTTTCTAATTTAACTTTTGTTTTCTAATATTTTGTTGAAGCATGTCTGAAGAATTTTCTGAATTTGAATTCCAAATGTGGAGACAAGAAATGCAAAGGATAATGCGATCTGAATTTCGACAATTCGACAAAGATAAAGAAGATTTGACATCTACTATCGTTGACATCAAGATTAGTGCAATCCTTCAAAGATTGGAAAATGAACCACAATGTGAAGATATGTTTCACACGCGTTGCCGTGTCCACGATAAAGTTTGTTGCCTCATTATTGATGGTGGAAGTAGGTCAAACATGGCTAGTATTCGAACGGTAAAAAAACTTGGCTTGGCCACTACCAAGCATCCACGACCCTATCAACTGCAAGGACTTGGTGTTGAAGGCAAATTTGAAGTTACTCAACAAGTGCGTGTTGCATTTTCCATCGGAAGATACCAAGACGAAGTCCTTTGTGATGTTGTGCCTATTCAAGTCTGCCATTTGTTGCTAGGAGAACCATGGCAATCGGATCGTAAGGTCATTCACGATGAACGTACCAATAGGTATTCCTTCAAGCATCAAGGAAGGAAAATCACTTTAGCGCCGCTCACACCGGAACAAGTGCAAGAAGACCAATTCAAAATGAAGCAATCCATTGAGCGAGAAAAGGAGAAAGAGATTGAAAAAGAAATGAAAGAAAAGGAACAAGAAATTGAAAAAGAGAGTGAGATTGAAGAAAGAAACGAGAGTGTAAAAGAAACGAGTGTCATGGAAAAAGAAATTGAGATTGAAAAAGGATGTGAAAAAGAGAAAGAAATCGAAAAAGAAATTGAGATTGAACAAAAGTGTGAGGAAAAAGAGAAAATTGAAAAAGAAAGAAAAGACAATGAGTTAGAAAAACAAACGAGAGAAAAGGAGGCAAAAGAGCAAGAAAAAGTGAGGAATCTGTTTACTAAACCACATGAGAATTTGTCTTGTTTTGTTTCCTCTTTTCAGGTCTCCGGAAGGCCAAGTGACGATAATTTTCAACTCCAATACCTCTCGAAGGAGAGAAGGTTCATTTTGGCTGAAAAAGGTAATGTTCTCAACGATCCTAGTTCGCCTATGCCAAAAGGTAAGCAAGGTATGAATGTTGAAAATTTTAAAGCACTTCTGCCTTACTCGATTGTTGATGGACACACTGTTGATGATTTGGTCTTTAGAAAGAATCTGAACTTTGACGTGGCTATTTGTCATTCTTTGATTGATGATGATCCATTTGCTTTGTCTAATGATAAGAAGATTCTTGCTTTTGAAAAATATCATTTTGATGGTATTGGTTGTTTATCTTTAACTTGCAATGGAATGCATGTTTTGGATGCGCAAGATGAAAGTCCATATAAAATGTTCATTCTCACTGATCATGTTGAAAAGGAATGGAAATGTATTGATGAATACGCCATTGGCAAGATTTTTGATGAAGAGCGAATAAATCAGCACCAACAAAATCTGGAATTGTGTGATCAAAAGTTGACATATCATCTGCTTGGTTGTGTTGATCATGTGGATTATCTAATTTTTGGTGTGAAATTTCCATGTTTTTGTAAATCTTTTCGAATGAAATTTAAAGGGTTTGCTTGTTTGAATTTGAGTATGTTAACACCCTCGTTGTTTAATTTGTGTAAATTGTTGGAGATAAAAGGACTCTTTTTGCCATTTGGATCAAGTAGTCAAAATCATGTCTTTAATCCTGGAGTTTGCTATTATGAATCATCCATGAAAGAAAGCAAGCATCGTAAAATTTGTTTGAATGAATGTGTAAACAATCTTTGTTTGTATGATACTTTGTCTTTAAGTTTGAAAATGAGCCATGTGAATCTTGTTGGTTTGTTAAGTCAAAATCAAAATTTTGTTTTCGGAGGATGTTCTCAACTGTGGACTAAAAGATCCGAACATGTTTTGAATGATAATGATTTTGAGTTTCTTAGTGCTCTTTCTATGAAGTCGGTCATGAAATTGCCAAATCAAATTGAAATGGCAAGAGAAAATTTTGTCTTTGACCCCGGTGAACACCATTCTATATCATTGCCTAAGGTAATCGAACCATGGAAAGTTGACTTCCAAAACCATAGCTATCAAATGCCTTGTGATTTATGTTTGTTTCCATCGAAGAAAAAGGTAAGAACAATTTCTATTTTCGACCCCGGTATTGGATTATTTGTTCAAACTGTGAATCAAATCTCAAAAAGTTCCTTTGTGTTTAATCTTCATCGTGTCACTAATTTGTTTTATTCTTTTAAAGGTGACAATGTGAAGTGGTACCCTCCTAAAGAGGGAGGGCATGCAAATGAGCTTCTTTTGATCCGAGTTAATTGTGGCTTTCAGAATCTTCAACGATTTTTCACGAGTAAATGGCCCGATTTGGGGACAAATCGCTTTAAAGAGGGAGGGGATGATACGACCATGCCCCGGGCACACTTTTGGATCAGCTCCCTAAGCATTGTTTGCAAATCCATGCGAGCTGAATTAGTTCAATTTCATTTCGTTAAGCTCCGTTTAGCTCGTTTCCAGCTCACTCGAGCTCAAGTCAACTCACTCAAGCTCAATTCAGCTCAATCTTAACCCAATGAGCTTATTTTTAGCTTTCTTTAGCTTGCATTTATTTTGCTGAAATAAACCATTTAATTTGTCATTAGTTAAATTAGTTGTTTATCTTAAGTTAGTTAATTTGTTAAAATCTGGACAAATAATTAATTAAGTGTTTTAATTATATCTAAATTAAATACTTAATTAATTATGATGTTTTAAATATGTCTAAAATTGTTAATATGTATGGACAAATTTGATGTGATCCGGCCCAGGTTAATCGAGTCGTTTCACAAAGTTGCCCGATCGTCTACGAGGAGTAGTTGGAGTTGTCAAAATTGGGTGATTTAGGCTAAGGGTTGCGGAAGCTTTGAGAGGGTTTAGATGAGTGGTTTGGTGTTGATAAATTCGATTTAGAATAGAAACAAGGTAGGTTAGAAAAAGGTAATTGATGGAGATGGAAAATAAAACTTAAACGTCAAGATTGTTCAATACTAAAAAGTATTGCCCGAGTCTTATATTGCTTAAGGTGAAATTTGTGGAAGGATAGAAGCGAACCTTGACCCAATACCTATATAGAGGTAAGAACCAAAGGTATAAAAATATGGTTGAACGCCACACCGATTCGGTGATAAGTTCAATGGAGTTCGGATTGACGCCACTAGCAAGCTAGATAAGTCGCTTCGAGACTCGAACGAAAGAAGAGAGGAGGTAACCTCACAAGAACAAAAGTTCTATTAAGTTTAATTGATCAAATTCTGTAACCTTTTTACAAAGAGAAATGAACTATTTATAGAGTTCAGGTATAGCCGAATAGTCATACTAAACAAGCTTAAAGACTAAGTAATTTGGCTTTAAATGTGTAAAACTAATCTAGAAATGTATCTTTAAAGGCTATGTCCAAATTCGGCTGAATGGAACTTCAATGGGCAGCTTCATGGCTAAGGAAATAAACTTGAAGGCTTGGTGAATGTATGGGAGAGCAATGGACATGTCTAGGTTCGGCCAAGGTGTGAATGGACACTCCAAGAGATGCCTTTTGGCCGAATAGGTACTTAGGAGATCAATGGACAGCAACCGATGCATGTAAGTGAACATTCATGCATTCTTCCATTCATTGTATTAAATCATTCATGCATCATCCTTACGTTCATTGAACCAGCCCATTCATGAATCATCTTTAATTGTGTTCCCACATCATGCATTGTAAGTAGACGTTCATGCACCTAGCTTGAATGAATCTCCACATTCGGCTGTACCTACATGAAACATGAACAAATTAATTTCAAGCAAATTCAGCTGAACTAAATTAAAGTATAATGTGAACATCCTAAATAACATTGAGACAACTTAAATATTAACAAATCATAACACATAAATCCGGCTGGACAAATTTAAAACATGTAATAATTTAGACAAATTAAATGACATCTAGACACCTTTAATTCAGCCAAATCAAGACATATTAAACACTTGTAATAAATTAAGACATATTTAAAAGCTGTAATGAAACTTATTTACATGCTTATTTAAATGGTCTAAAACTCCAGCAAATAAAGTTAATTTAGCTAAAGAGCTAATAATGAGCTGCATTGAATTTAAACCAAGCTCAAACGAGCTGAATTAAGCTCATGTGAGCTAAAATAAAATTCGGTGAGCTGAACCAAGCTAAATGGAGCTTGAGGAGCTGAATTCAAGCTGAGGTCAAGGGCATCCTTGACCAGGGTCATATCAAAATTTAATGTGCAAATTATTGAGTTCATATGCAGCTAATTTAATGTGTTTGAAATGCATTTAACTTGCTGATTTAATTTGCTGCAGGTTCATGAACGGATTGGTGCAATGTATGGGAGTGTGCATGCACAATTGAGGTTCAATGGATGGCATTTAAAGGAGCACATGCATTTGGGACGTTCATGCAAGAGGGAGTTGCTGAAAGTTCATGTATTTGAAGATTCATGGATCATATTTATGGGGGAAAATACATGGGACGTTTCATGCATGATTCATGCATTTTCAAGATGACCATTCAAGTATTTTAGGCACATTAATGCCTCATTCAGCCAAGGGAGATGTAGGATCATTAAAGAGCTGCACATTCATGGAATTATGGAGATTCTTCAAGGCTAAGGATGCATGAATGCATCAAGTGAAGCATCATGATGGTTCGGCCAATTCATGTACCATCTTCAAGCATGAACTGGATTTTAATGCTATTTGTGTGAACATGTTAAATACCTGTGTGAACAGAATTTAAGTTAGTGTGAACAACATAGATGCCGAGTATCAATAGGCATTTTAGGCTTATAAATAGCTTACTTGTTTATTGTAAAAGGTTACAGAATTTGATTATTAAACTTAATAGAACTTTTGTTCTTGTGAGGTTACCTCCTCTCTTCTTTCGTTCGAGTCTCGAAGCGACTTATCTAGCTTGCTAGTGGCGTCCATCCAAACTCAATTGAACTTATCACCAAACCGGTGTGGCGTTCAACCATATTTTTATACCTTTGGTTCTTACCTCTATATAGGTATTGGGTCAAGGTTCGCTTCTATCCTTCATCAAATTTCACCTTAAGCAATATAAGACTCGGGCAATACTTTTTAGTATTGAACATTCTTGACGTTTAAGTTTTATTTTCCATCTCCATCAATTACCTTTTTCTAACCTACCTTGTTTCTATTCTAAACCGAATTTATCAACACCAAACCACTCATCTAAACCCTCTCAAAGCTTCCGCAACCCTTAGCCTAAATCACCCAATTTTGACAACTCCAACTACTCCTCGTAGACGATCGGGCAACTTTGTGAAACGACTCGATTAACCTGGGCCGGATCACATCATCCACACCAGCTTATTATCTCGGGACCAGCTCATTATCAGCTCACGAGTTTAAGGCCAGCTCGAGTTTAACTCATGAATTAACCATCAGCTCATGGAGTTCACTTTGAATTCATTTGACTACTATTGACTTTTTAATTAATAAGTTCAATAATTAGTTAATTAATATCCTACATATTAAATTTAGTTCACATTAGTTATATTAAGTATGTCTTAAAAGTGTTTATTGATGATAATTAAATTTGTCATAACCGAATTTAATGTTGATATTTGTGTTCACATTAGTTTGAATTAATTATGTTCACATTTCTTGTAGGAACGCAATGGACATATGGAGATTAAAAGCAAGCATGAATTTTGAAGGTGCATGGATGGTTGGGGGGCTTGAATCTCTTAGGTGCATGTTCGGCCAAGTGCATGTATGACCATATTCAATGTCTTTAAGGTTCATGAATGTTTCCATTCATGTATGGTGTGCTATCTCTTCATTCTCCAAGGTGACCATTCGGCCAAAGGGCACTCACACATGCATGAAGATAGCTTGGCCAATTAGCTTCCCCATGACTCTCCTTAATTCGTTCACACCTATGTTCACATGGCAAGACCATTCGGTTCACCTTGTTCACACTAGAAGACTCTTCAACATTCGGTTTCACACACATGATGGCCCTTGGAGTGTCCACAATTAATTCATACTTTTTGGCCAAACATTGCTTCATTTAACAAGGTTGGCTGAATCTACAAGTGACCATTGGATATCATGCATTCACTTTGAGTTTTCTTAAGCATGAAGATGCATTCATCCACCATTCCCAAAACCAAATCTGGTCATGCATATTAAGAGTTATTTTTCTAGAATTTTCTTTAATTAATGTGTAAGCATGAAAGGCCAATCGACTACCTAGACTTAGGCCTATAAATACTTGTTCAATTTCCATGTAAAGGACTTTTGAAACTTATGTTAATGTTATGCTGCCGAAATTGTGAGGCAAACTTTTCTTATATTTCGTTCAAAGATTCGTTTGGAGTTCCTAGCATTCTAGTTGTGTCAACCGTGTTCTTTGTCGTACCCGAACTTATCACTATTCATAGTGTGGCGTTCAACAGACCGAGGTTCCTATCTTGTTAGATAGTGGGTCGAGGTTTTCCCTTACCAAACCTATAACCGAACTCAAAAGGCCTAATCAACGGGTCGATACCATTTTGGTATTGGTTCTTGAAAGTACCTTTAGTAGTTCAAACCCGTTCTCTTCTTTACCTAATTGAACCTAAACCGACCAATTTGTTCATATCCTTTTGTTCCTACCCTTTCATTCCTACCATTCCTGATGTGATCCGGCTCGGTGGATTGAGTCGATTCACTTGATTACCCGATCGTCGACGAGGAATAGTTGAGTTATCAGAAATAGGATGAAATAAGGCTAAAGATGCGGAAGCTTTCAAATGGTTTTAAAGGTTCGCTAAGGTGATGGTAAATTTATAAGGGTAGTAGGCTCGATTTAAGTAGAAAAATAAGAAAAATGGAAGTTGATAAATGAAGGCTCGGTTTTGTAAAAAGATATTATAGTTGGGTAAAATCTAGGATAGTCGGTGGAATAGATAAATGAGCTTAAACACCAGAAACGATTCAACACTAAAAGTGTCACCCCGATTCCTATTCGGTTCAAGGTGGGATTGCGGAATTGTAGAAGGTTGCACGCCACACCAAAGCAAGGTGATAAGTTCAAAAGAGAACGATAGACGCCACTAGCACGCTAGATAAGTCAGATCGAAACTCGTACGAATTTAGAGAGGAGAAAACTCACTCTTTGAACAAAGTTCATTCAAATGATCAAAAGTCAAAAGTCCTTTACAAATGAAAGAAAACAAATATTTATAGGCACATAGATGACCATTCAAATTCGGCATCTAGGTGTTCACACAATAATAAAAAACGTTCACACTAATGTATTAAAATAGTTCATAAATTCGGCAGATTCATGCACTAGCTGAATGGACACTTTCTTCCCCCTTAGTTTGTGCATGAATGCTTAGTCATAAAGAAAGGCTTCAAGTGACTTGTATGTGCACCAAAAGGTTGCATTCATCTCCTTGGGACGTTCATGCACTTGTATGGACCATGTATCTTCATAATTAAACACTTTAATGGCATGTAAGTTCATAAATGGTAGCATGAACCAAGTAAATTCGTTCTCCCCTTTGTGCATGCACTTAATTCAATCAATGTGTTGAATTATTGAGTTAATTCCTTCCCTTGGACGTTCTTGAACCCATCCATGCATGTGTAGTAGCCTATAGGTCAATTCAAAGTGTGAACATGTTCAAGGAGCTCTATGGTCAACATAGAATTAGTTAGCAGCTACTTCTTGGCCGAATAAGTGCCTTGGAAAGTTAAGAGACAGCCACCATACATGCACTTAAGCCATTCATGCACTCTATCATCCCATGCATTTGATCCATTCATGGACTAGCCTTTAATGTCCATACATGCATTCGACACATGCATGAATTTGTAGAAACATTGCATCTAGCCGTACATGCACCAGCATTTAATACTTCTTCATTCATGAGTGTGGAATGCCCAAAAGAGATGTTTCTTCATTCATACATTGTACCGTGCAAAGGAATGTACCTACATGAAATAAACAAGTCATTAAGACATCTCATGAACACTCATAAATTCGGCATGATGTGAACACATTAATGTCATGCATTAATTCAGCTATGTGAACATAATCAATTTATATAATGACAATGATATATTAATAACAAATATTAATATAAGACAAGTTTAATGCTTAAATGAATATGTGCAAATTTTATTTAATGTATTAAAGACAAAACCGAGTTTAAACTAAAATGAGCTAAGTTTTAGCTCGTGAGCTAAAGTTGAGCTGAGGCTAAACTCCTAAACTGAAGTTGAGCTAAGGTTTAGCTCGTGAGCTAAATATGAGCTAGGAGTGAGCTCGGTTTAGCTCAGGCAAGTTGGATCGAGCTTGAATAAGCTGGATTTGAGCTAGACGGAGCTCGTGGAGCTGGAAACGAGCTGGGATCAGCTTGCCAACATGTCACTGCTCGGCTTGATAGACTTGCTCGATGAAGTTCGCGGGGCGTGCTCGTATCAATTCCATTCGTACCCCTCTTTCTACTTTGACCATACCTTCAACTCAACTAAACCTAACGTAACTTCTTGTAGACGATCGGGCAATTTACATACGACTCGACTCTTCCCGAGACGGTTCGTATCATTGGGCCCCTCGAGCTTAGGCCACGGGGTTTGTATCATTCCCTCCCTCTTGAAGACGATTTGTCCTCAAATCGAGCCACTTACATGAAAAAAAAATTTCCAAGATCACAAACCATTTGTTCATGATTGGAGCAAAGTTATTTCCAAAACCCATGGAACCATGAATGGTTCGAGAAAGAAATAGGTTATTTCCTCACCCTCCCTCTTTAGAGGGACGCCATCTCATATGTCACCTACAAAAGAGTAAAACAAATTAGTGACACTAGGAATTAAAATCTCTAAAGAACTTTTCTCAATCTCATTCACGAATTTATTGTAGAAACGAATACCAGGGTCAAAGATGGAAAACGACCTTACTGAGGTCAAGCATAATCATCAGACAAAACCATTAAGCACTCGAAAATTATGGTTTTGGACAACAAAAGTACTTGATTCAAGTCATTTGAACATCTTGATACCAAACGATAGAAGACAATAATCTCCGGTGTTGGAAGCAAAGTTTTCTCTTATCATTTCATTTTGACTTGAAAATTTGATAGACAACAACACAGGGGGAATATGAAACAATTGTGACAACAACACAAGGGAAATATGAAACAATTGTAAGTTAAACTCATGCAAGATATGCTCAAATCCTTCAAATCATACTATAATGCACTTTCCAGGATCAAAGATTTGATTTTGCATTCGCATGTTATCAGGGTACAATAACTTTGTGTTCAGATTTAGAAACACATCATCAAGTAAGGAAAAGTTGTTCACACATTTATTTAAACAGAAATTATGATGCTCACCTTTGCTTGGCAACAACTTAAGATGACTTGCTCCATGCTTAAACAAATGATTTTGGTCGTTCATTGTTATAAGCGGCAATGGCCTTTCTTTCATCATCAACTCACACAAGTGAAACAAAGAAAATTTGAGCATGCATATTTTCAAATAATCATACATCGTAATTTCCATTTGATCAGACTTACACAAACATGCACAACGATATAGAGAATTCACATTACCATCACAAACAAACAAATTAGGCGTTATACGTGACAATTCTTTATCACATAAGATCAAATTTTGTTTGTACCGACTTAATCTTACTTCATCAGCAAGCTTGCCAATGCCATACTGATGTAAGTACACTCGAGGCTTCCACAAGTATGAATCAAGATCCTATCAAACTTCTAAAAGGTCCCATGACTCAAGCACGTACCAAGTGACTTCGAGAAGATTTAACAGCTTTATTGATGCAAATTTGGGATTAAAGCCCTTTGATGTTGGAGAAGCTGTGGACAACTCTTTGAAGACTCATTGCATCCTTTTGCAAACTAATCTCAGCTCGTCTCCAGCTACCCAAGCTCAACTCAACTCCAATCAGCTCACTTGAGCTTGTTTCAGCTCGTTTAAGCTCGATTTAGCTTCTTTCCAGCTCATTTCTTTTTCCATTTCAATAAACTAAGTTTTAAATTTATTTTAATTCAATTTTCTATAGCTCATGCCAAATTCTATAGCTCAAATTAGTTCACTAAATGTTTTTGTTTATTTGAGCTAGCCAAATTTAATAAGCTAGTTAATTTTAATTTATTTTGTCCAAATTAGTTGAGTTGTTATTTAAAGTTGTTAGTCGCTGTTTAATTATGTTTAAATGATATAATTAAATGTGTTCATTTCTTTTGTAGGTTCAGCCGAATATGGAAATACATTAAAGGCTAGGTGCATGTACGGGTTTTTTCAATGAATGAGAAGATTCATGCGCGGCTTAGTTCAATGCTTGGAGGGATTATGTTCATGTACATGGAAGGTTAATTAAATGCATTAGATTATGAAGATACATTCACTTTGGATGGCACACATGCATGAATGGAGAGCCTTTAATGAATGTTCACTTTGGATGGCACACATGCTTACCCTGATATGACCCGCCCCCGGGAACGGCTATTTTTTCAGCCTATAAGCGAGGCTCGTCGTGTTTGCAAGCTGGACGTAGCTCAATCTTATTTTGTGGAGCTTCATTTAGCTCGTTTCCAGCTCCTTTCAAGCTCAATGAGCTCGAACTAGCTCAATTTCATTAAGACCTTATTATAGTAGCTGAAATAATTATTTGAGTCATTTAATTAGTTTATTACAGCTCAATTAATATTCATTATTTATTTGGTTTAAAATCTGGTTGGATTTAATTATGCATGATTAATTGTGTTTTTCTTATATGTTATTAAGTCAAATTAAATTCCTACAGCTTATAAATAAGTCTTAATACATGTTTTAATGTGTCTTGTCCAAACTGAATTAATTAGACTTAGTTTAATTAATTGAGTTTTGTTTTAATTATTTGGATTAATGTTGTCTAAATTTCGTTTTTAATATGATTCAGCTGAATAATGATCAACTAAATTCATTTGTTCATGTTGTGTAGGTTGGCCGAATGTGGGTGGAAGCATTTAAGCTAGGTGCATGCATCATAGGTTCAATGAATGTGGTGTTACATGCATGAGGAATGTTCAGCTGATTTTAAATGATTCAAGAACCAGCATAATGCCGTTCACACATGAAGTTCACACTCTTCGCTTTTCGGTTTGGAATGTTCACACACAAAGACTCTTTGAAACTGAGTGTTCACACTTCATTTGGCCATTCAAATCCCTCTTAATGGCTGGTCACTTTTCAGCAAAAGATACAACTTAAATGAGTTCATTTATGTACATTGGCTGAATTTAACTTCTTCATGCACCATTCAAAGTGACCAAGGTTCAATGGGAGTTCTAGAAGCTTGTCAAGTTCAGCCGAATCTAGCTAGCACATTCAAGTGGTTCATTTGCTTACTCCTTAAGGATTGAAAGAGACCATTCGGCTAACTTAGGAGATTATTATAAATAGCTTAATTTTTTTACTTTGTAAAGAACTTTGGACATTTTAATTAGCGAATTGCTGCCAAATTTGTGAGGCATTTTCTCTCAAATTTTGTTCGAGACCCGTAAGACTTATCTAAGCTTTTAGTGGCGTCTTTTCGAGTCTTTTCCGAACTTATCACTCCTTAAACCCGAGTGTGGCGTTCACCTTTGATACCTTTGGTTCATACTTTCCTAAGTATCGGGTCAAGGTCCTTTTTAACCATTTCCAATTCATTTAGGTCCTATAAGTTTCGGGTCGACACTTTTCTTTAGTGTTGGTTCATTCTTGACCTCTTTGAACCATTACCAATTCGTACCAAATACCATACCATTTCATACCAATTCCATACCATTTCCTACCAATTCCCAAATACCAAAACGTACCAAAACCAAATACCATTTCTTAATTATCCTAAACCGAACTCTTCCATTCTATTCATACCATTTTGACTTAAACCAAATCCACATCCAACTTTGCACGAACTTATCTTACTTCTTTGTACACAAATATATTCTAACTCCTTCTCGTCTAATCTACTTCTTCGTTTACGATCGGGAATCAAACGACTCGGACTCAACTACTAAACTGAGATCATATCATTTGGTATCAGAGCTGGTAAAAACGAGAAGTACGAGCACTTGAAGTCAATTTGAAATAGGTACGTAAAAAAAAGGAGTTCGAAAAAAAAATTAAAAAGAAAAAAAAAATTGCATACGGTTTAGGTGTGGACGAAAAGAACGTGAAAGATCCGTAAAAAAAAAAGAGTTTGGAGACACTTCAATAGAAATTTTTCCAAAATCTCATTCTACACTCTTTTATATCCCCCGTAGTGAAATTTCACGCAATTAAAAAAAATTCGATATAAAAAAAAGTGTTTCGAGTTTGTAAGTTTGGCATTCTCTTCTATTCATCTTCTAAGCCACACTTAGCCTAAAACCTTTCTTGTTTCTTTTAGCCTACCCGTAACCTAACATCAATCCCTTGTAAAGCCATTTGAAGCCGACCCATTGAACTACGATAAGGTCACGACGAGTCGCTTACGAAATCACGAGAGGAAATTGAGTGGAAAAAGGCACGAGTGTTGTGAGAGCATTAGAGAGAAGAAAAAGCCATTAAAGAGTGTAAACACGAGTGGAGTGCCGAATTATTTTCTTTTGAGTGACTTGTGAGTCTTTGTTGTGAGGTTATAATTTCATATATCAAGAAGCCCTACAATAAACATGGCAGAAAGGCAACCTGTTCGAAATGTGCCGGACTTGAATTTGCAAGCATTGCTACGCGAGGTGGAACGATTGTTCGATCAAAAGTTAGAACCGATTCAAGATAGACTTGATCGTGTGGAAGGAAGAGCCCAACGAAGGAGAACTCCCTTAAGCCCTCCGAGAAATCGAGGACGGCAATCTGATTTAGATGATGAATCTTCCGAGTCGATTGAACACGAAAGTGATCAAGGGTCCAATGCGAATGTTCAACGAAGAGGCCAACGCAACCGAGGCCAACGAAATCGAGGGAGGTTCGATGATGACTTGAAAAGCATTAAGTTGTCAATCCCTTCATTCCAAGGCCGATCGGATCCCGAAGCTTATCTCGAGTGGGAGAAAAAGATCGAGCTTATATTTGAATGCCATAACTATTCTGAGGCCAAGAAAGTTAAGTTGGCTGCCATCGAATTTTCGGACTACGCAATGGTGTGGTGGGACCAACTTACAACTAGCCGAAGGCGAAATGGCGAGCGTCCTATCCAAACATGGTCCGAGATGAAGGCTGTAATGCGACAATGTTTCATCCCTTCGTACTACCATCGGGAGTTGTACCAAAAACTTCAAAATCTTACACAAGGGACGAGAAGCGTGGAGGATTACTTTAAGGAGATGGAAGTTGATACGAGCTCGATTCGGATGATGTGACGAGTCGTATTATATTCCCGATCGAATTTAGGTAGTGTCGATTTAGTTCAAAATTCAATAAGATGAGTTATATTGGTTTTAAATGAATTAGGAAGCAAAACGGGGATAAATGGTTTCCAATGAAACAAGTACGAACCCTTATTAACAAATAAGGACCCGGGCTTAAAGGTTTCAAAGAAAAGGAAAGAAATGGTAGATAAAACCGAGACCCTCTATTTAGCAAATAGGAACCTTCGGTATAGTTGGAACGCCACACCTTATGGTGATAAGTTCAAAACAAAGTCAGATTGACGCCACTCGTAAAGATAAGTCAATTGAGCTTTGAAGAATAAAGAGAGTGAATTGCCTCACTAAAATTATATTTCATTCAGAGATTTGTCAAAAAGTCCTTTTACAAGAAAAATAGAAACTATTTATAGACTTTCAACTAGTAGCCGAATAGACAAGTTCAAGACTTAATTTCTAAGCAAACATTGAACTAAAATTCAGCTTAACTTCATGAATATGGGCAATGTAGATTCGGCTGAATTGTGACCAACTATGAAGCTTCCACCTTAAGCAAATGGATCTTGGAGATGCATGTAGCAGCTACATTCAGCTAATGGGTTTAAATGAGCATTCAAGAGGCAACTCTTGCTGAAAAATTACCAATAATAAAGAGAGTACTTGAGCAGCCATATCAGGTGTGAATGGACGGTTTTGAAGAGCCTTAAGGTGTGAACACCTTGAACCGAATGGCCAAAAGATTTCCAGCAATGTGAAGGAAATAAATGGCAGCTTTGGATAATGAACAATCATCTCTTTTGGCCGAATGGACACATAGAAAACTTAAAAATCAGCACACCAATTTTAATGCATTCCATGCATGTATCGTTAAGTGCATGAACCCAATATGCATGCATCTTCACATCCATTGAATCTTCATGCATGAATCTGTCCCATTTCACCTTCAAATTCGGCTGCACCTAAAAACACACATAAACTTAATTAATTTCAAGCAAATTCAGCTGAACTAAATTAAAGTATAATGTGAACGTCCTAAATAACATTGAGACAACTTAAATATTAACAAATCATAACACATAAATTCGGCTGGACAAATTTAAAACATGTAATAATTTAGACAAATTAAATGACATCTAGACACCTTTAATTCAGCCAAATCAAGACATATTAAACACTTAAATTAATTAAGACATATTTAAAAGCTGTAATGAAACTTATTTAAATGCTTATTTAAATGGTCTAAAATTCCAGCAGCAAATTAATTAGCTAGAACGAAATTCAGCTTCAAAGAAGTTGAATATGTTCAGCTCGTTTTAAACTCCTTGCTATCATTTTCCTCAACCCGTTCCACCATTTCTAAAATAGCATCTTTGAATCGTTTAGCTCTAGCTCGCGTTATTGGACCAATGGGCAGCTTAATGGCTTCTTGTTCGTTCTCCATTTGATTAGTAGGCAAGCTCACATCAGAAGTAGCCATGATTCGAGCTGATGTGGAGGAAGATCGAGAGGCAACTATGGCTCGTTTCTTAGCCGGACTTAACCGTGAAATTACCAACATAGTTGAGTTGCAACACTACGTAGAGATCGTTGATATGGTCACATGGCGATCAAGGTCGAAAAGCAACTCAAGATGAAAGGAGCCGTACGTGGTTATTCCTCTTCAAATGCATCTAAGTGGAACCAAGGGGCAAGTAAGAATGTTTCTACGAATCAATCAAAAGAAAATGTGGTGCCCATGAAGTCCAACAAGTCTGTGGCCGAATCTAGCAAAGGTAAGGCCATTGAAAATACTCAATCCCAAACACGTGATATTAAGTGTTTTAAGTGTCAAGGGAGAGGGCACATAGCGAGCCAATGCCCAAATCGCAACACAATGGTGATACTCCCTAATGGTGAAATAGAATCGGAGGAGGAAATAGACAAGAATGAAGAAGAGATTAACAATCCTTCCGATAACGAAGATGAGATAGAGTTTGCCGTTGAAGGCGAAATGCTCATTGTTAAAAGAAGTCTTAGTGCACAAAGCTCTATGGGTGAACCACAACGCGAGAATTTGTTTCATACCCGATGTTATGTTCATGGAAAGGTTTGTAGCGTTGTGATCGATGGCGAGAGTTGCACAAATGTTGCAAGCACACTTATGATCAAGAAGTTGTCTTTGCCGACCCTTAAGCACCCGAGTCCCTACAAGTTACAATGGCTCAATGAAGAAGTCGAACTTAAGGTAACCAAACAAGCATTGATTCCCTTTTCAATTGGAAGATACCAAGATGAGATTTTGTGCGACGTTGTACCCATGCATGCGGGCCACTTACTGCTTGGGAGGCCGTGGCAGTTTGATCGGCGAGTCAAGCACGATGGGTTCTCGAACCAATATTCATTCAAGCACAAAGGCAAAAATATCACTTTGGCCCCATTGTCTCCACAACATGATGCGATCCGGCTCGGATTAATTGAGTCGTTTCACGTAATTGCCCGATCGTCGACGAGAAGTTTGTTCGATTTTGTAGATAGATGGAGTTAGATGATTTTTTATAGCGGAAGTTGAGAAAATGGGTTCAAAAGATGGTTTGGATAGATGTTTGATAG
This sequence comes from Gossypium hirsutum, assembly GCF_007990345.1. Classification (NCBI taxonomy): domain Eukaryota; kingdom Viridiplantae; phylum Streptophyta; class Magnoliopsida; order Malvales; family Malvaceae; genus Gossypium; species Gossypium hirsutum. The sequence goes on along the minus strand of NC_053432.1, from coordinate 20,623,131 downwards.
GCTCGGTGAAATAAAGAAATATTGTTTATAATTTAATAGTTAAAATGGAATGGAAAAATAGAACTCAAGCGAAGAATGATTCAATACTATATGAAGTATTGCCCCGAGTCTTATATTGCTTAAGGTGAATTTTGATGAAGGATAGAAGCGGACCTTGACCCGTTACCTATATGGAGGTAAGAACCAAAGGTATAGGAAGATGGTTGAATGCCACACCGATTCGGTGATAAGTTCAATGGAGTTCGGATTGACACCACTAGCAAGCTAGATAAGTCGCTTCGAGACTCGAACGAAAGAAAAGAGGAGGTAACCTCACAAGAACAAAAGTTCTATTAAGTTTAATTGATCAAATTCTGTTCACACAGGTATTTAATATGTTCACACAAATAGCATTAAAATCCAGTTCATGCTTGAAGATGGTACATGAATTGGCCGAACCATCATGATGCTTCACTTGATGCATTCATGCATCCTTAGCCTTGAAGAATCTCCATAATTCCATGAATGTGCAGCTCTTTAATGATCCTACATCTCCCTTGGCTGAATGAGGCATTAATGTGCCTAAAATACTTGAATGGTCATCTTGAAAATGCATGAATCATGCATGAAACGTCCCATGTATTTTCCCCCATAAATATGATCCATGAATCTTCAAATACATGAACTTTCAGCAACTCCCTCTTGCATGAACGTCCCAAATGCATGTGCTCCTTTAAATGCCATCCATTGAACCTCAATTGTGCATGCACACTCCCATACATTGCACCAATCTGTTCATGAACCTGCAGCAAATTAAATCAGCAAGTTAAATGCATTTCAAACACATTAAATTAGCAGCATATGAACTCAATAATTTGCACATTAAATTTGGCCATACATATTAACAATTTTAGACATATTTAAAACATCATAATTAATTAAGTATTTAATTTAGATATAATTAAAACACTTAATTAATTATTTGTCTAGATTTTAACAAATTAACTAACTTAAGATAAACAACTAATTTAACTAATGACAAATTAAATGGTTTATTTCAGCAAAATAAATGCAAGCTAAAGAAAGCTAAAAATAAGCTCATTGGGTTAAGATTGAGCTGAATTGAGCTTGAGTGAGTTGACTGATACGACCCGCCCCCGGGAACGGCTATTGTTTCAGCCTACAAGCGAGGCTCATCGTGTTTGCAAGCTCTACGTAGCTCAATTTTATTTTGTGGAGCTTCAATTAGCTTGTTTCCAGCTCTTTACAACCTCAATGAGCTCGAACTAGCTCAATAAACTCATTTTAGTTTCCTTTAGTTTTGCATTTTTTATTTTGCTGGAATAAATTTTAGTTAATTTAGTTTAAGC